>NC_090275.1:126620790-126933333 GCF_040414725.1 Anabrus simplex | reverse complement strand
TACTACTGCACAGTGTGTATACTACTACTGCACGGTGTGTATACTACTACTGCAACGGTGTGTATACTACTACTGCACAGTGTGTATACTACTACTGCACGGTGTGTTACTACTGCACAGTGTGTATACTACTACTGCACGGTGTGTATACTACTACTGCACAGTGTGTATACTACTACTGCACGGTGTGTATACTACTACTGCACAGTGTGTATACTACTGCACAGTGTGTATACTACTAGTGCACGTGTGTATACTACTACTGCACAGTGTGTATACTACTACTGCACAGGTGTGTATACTACTACTGCACAGTGTGTATACTACTACTGCACGGTGTGTATACTACTAGTGCACAGTGTGTATACTACTACTGCACAGTGTGTATACTACTACTGCACAGTGTGTACACTACTACTGCACGGTGTGTATACTACTACTGCACAGTGTGTATACTACTACTGCACAGTGTGTATACTACTAGTGCACAGTGTGTATACTACTACTGCACAGTGTGTATACTACTAGTGCACAGTGTGTATACTACTACGTGCACAGTGTGTATACTACTACTGCACAGTGTGTATACTACTACTGCACGGTGTGTACACTACTACTGCACGGTGTGTATACTACTACTGCACAGTGTGTATACTACTACTGCACAGTGTGTATACTACTAGTGCACAGTGTGTATACTACTACTGCACAGTGTGTATACTACTACTGCACGGTGTGTATACTACTACTGCACAGTGTGTATACTACTACTGCACGGTGTGTATACTACTACTGCACGGTGTGTATACTACTACTGCACAGTGTGTATACTACTAGTGCACAGTGTGTATACTACTACTGCACAGTGTGTATACTACTACTGCACAGTGTGTATACTACTACTGCACGGTGTGTACACTACTACTGCACGGTGTGTATACTACTAGTGCACAGTGTGTATACTACTACTGCACGGTGTGTATACTACTAGTGCACAGTGTGTATACTACTACTGCACAGTGTGTATACTACTACTGCACAGTGTGTATACTGCTACTGCACAGTGTGTATACTACTACTGCACGGTGTGTATACTACTACTGCACGGTGTGTACACTACTACTGCACGGTGTGTATACTACTAGTGCACAGTGTGTATACTACTAGTGCACAGTGTGTATACTACTACTGCACGGTGTGTATACTACTACTGCACGGTGTGTATACTACTACTGCACAGTGTGTATACTACTACTGCACAGTGTGTATACTACTACTGCACAGTGTGTATACTACTACTGCACAGTGTGTATACTACTACTGCACAGTGTGTATACTACTACTGCACAGTGTGTATACTACTACTGCACAGTGTGTATACTACTACTGCACAGTGTGTATACTACTAGTGCACAGTGTGTATACTACTACTGCACAGTGTGTATACTACTACTGCACAGTGTGTATACTACTACTGCACAGTGTGTATACTACTACTGCACGGTGTGTATACTACTACTGCACAGTGTGTATACTACTACTGCACGGTGTGTATACTACTACTGCACGGTGTGTATACTACTAGTGCACAGTGTGTATACTACTACTGCACAGTGTGTATACTACTACTGCACAGTGTGTATACTACTACTGCACAGTGTGTATACTACTACTGCACGGTGTGTATACTACTACTGCACAGTGTGTATACTACTACTGCACGGTGTGTATACTACTAGTGCACAGTGTGTATACTACTACTGCACGGTGTGTATACTACTACTGCACAGTGTGTATACTACTACTGCACGGTGTGTATACTACTAGTGCACAGTGTGTATACTACTAGTGCACAGTGTGTATACTACTACTGCACGGTGTGTATACTACTAGTGCACAGTGTGTATACTACTAGTGCACAGTGTGTATACTACTAGTGCACAGTGTGTATACTACTACTGCACAGTGTGTATACTACTACTGCACAGTGTGTATACTACTACTGCACGGTGTGTATACTACTAGTGCACAGTGTGTATACTACTAGTGCACAGTGTGTATACTACTACTGCACAGTGTGTATACTACTACTGCACAGTGTGTATACTACTAGTGCACAGTGTGTATACTACTACTGCACAGTGTGTATACTACTACTGCACAGTGTGTATACTACTAGTGCACAGTGTGTATACTACTACTGCACAGTGTGTATACTACTAGTGCACAGTGTGTATACTACTACTGCACGGTGTGTATACTACTACTGCACAGTGTGTATACTACTACTGCACAGTGTGTATACTACTACTGCACAGTGTGTATACTACTAGTGCACAGTGTGTATACTACTACTGCACAGTGTGTATACTACTAGTGCACAGTGTGTATACTACTACTGCACAGTGTGTATACTACTACTGCACAGTGTGTATACTACTACTGCACGGTGTGTATACTACTAGTGCACAGTGTGTATACTACTAGTGCACAGTGTGTATACTACTACTGCACAGTGTGTATACTACTACTGCACAGTGTGTATACTACTAGTGCACAGTGTGTATACTACTACTGCACAGTGTGTATACTACTAGTGCACAGTGTGTATACTACTAGTGCACAGTGTGTATACTACTAGTGCACAGTGTGTATACTACTACTGCACAGTGTGTATACTACTAGTGCACAGTGTGTATACTACTACTGCACAGTGTGTATACTACTAGTGCACAGTGTGTATACTACTACTGCACAGTGTGTATACTACTAGTGCACAGTGTGTATACTACTACTGCACGGTGTGTATACTACTACTGCACGGTGTGTATACTACTAGTGCACAGTGTGTATACTACTAGTGCACAGTGTGTATACTACTACTGCACGGTGTGTATACTACTAGTGCACAGTGTGTATACTACTAGTGCACAGTGTGTATACTACTACTGCACAGTGTGTATACTACTAGTGCACAGTGTGTATACTACTACTGCACAGTGTGTATACTACTAGTGCACAGTGTGTATACTACTACTGCACGGTGTGTATACTACTACTGCACGGTGTGTATACTACTACTGCACAGTGTGTATACTACTACTGCACAGTGTGTATACTACTAGTGCACAGTGTGTATACTACTAGTGCACAGTGTGTATACTACTAGTGCACAGTGTGTATACTACTACTGCACGGTGTGTATACTACTACTGCACGGTGTGTATACTACTACTGCACAGTGTGTATACTACTAGTGCACAGTGTGTATACTACTACTGCACAGTGTGTATACTACTAGTGCACAGTGTGTATACTACTACTGCACAGTGTGTATACTAGTAGTGCACGGTGTGTATACTACTACTGCACAGTGTGTATACTACTACTGCACAGTGTGTATACTACTACTGCACAGTGTGTATACTACTACTGCACAGTGTGTATACTACTACTGCACAGTGTGTATACTACTACTGCACAGTGTGTATACTACTAGTGCACAGTGTGTATACTACTAGTGCAGAGTGTGTATACTACTAGTGCACAGTGTGTATACTACTAGTGCACAGTGTGTATACTACTACTGCACAGTGTGTATACTACTAGTGCACAGTGTGTATACTACTACTGCACAGTGTGTATACTACTAGTGCACAGTGTGTATACTACTACTGCACGGTGTGTATACTACTACTGCACGGTGTGTATACTACTACTGCACAGTGTGTATACTACTACTGCACAGTGTGTATACTACTACTGCACAGTGTGTATACTACTAGTGCACAGTGTGTATACTACTAGTGCACGGTGTGTATACTACTACTGCACAGTGTGTATACTACTAGTGCACGGTGTGTATACTACTACTGCACAGTGTGTATACTACTACTGCACAGTGTGTATACTACTACTGCACAGTGTGTATACTACTAGTGCACAGTGTGTATACTACTACTGCACAGTGTGTATACTACTAGTGCACGGTGTGTATACTACTACTGCACAGTGTGTATACTACTACTGCACAGTGTGTATACTACTACTGCACAGTGTGTATACTACTACTGCACAGTGTGTATACTACTAGTGCACGGTGTGTATACTACTAGTGCACAGTGTGTATACTACTACTGCACAGTGTGTATACTACTAGTGCACAGTGTGTATACTACTACTGCACAGTGTGTATACTACTAGTGCACGGTGTGTATACTACTACTGCACAGTGTGTATACTACTACTGCACAGTGTGTATACTACTACTGCACAGTGTGTATACTACTAGTGCACAGTGTGTATACTACTAGTGCACAGTGTGTATACTACTACTGCACAGTGTGTATACTACTAGTGCACAGTGTGTATACTACTAGTGCACGGTGTGTATACTACTACTGCACAGTGTGTATACTACTACTGGACAGTGTGTATACTACTACTGGACAGTGTGTATACTACTAGTGCACAGTGTGTATACTACTACTGGACAGTGTGTATACTACTACTGGACAGTGTGTATACTACTAGTGCACAGTGTGTATACTACTACTGCACAGTGTGTATACTACTAGTGCACAGTGTGTATACTACTACTGGACAGTGTGTATACTACTAGTGCACAGTGTGTATACTACTACTGCACAGTGTGTATACTACTAGTGCACAGTGTGTATACTACTAGTGCACAGTGTGTATACTACTACTGCACAGTGTGTATACTACTAGTGCACAGTGTGTATACTACTACTGGACAGTGTGTATACTACTAGTGCACAGTGTGTATACTACTACTGCACAGTGTGTATACTACTAGTGCACAGTGTGTATACTACTAGTGCACAGTGTGTATACTACTACTGCACAGTGTGTATACTACTACTGCACAGTGTGTATACTACTAGTGCACAGTGTGTATACTACTAGTGCACAGTGTGTATACTACTACTGCACAGTGTGTATACTACTACTGCACAGTGTGTATACTACTAGTGCACAGTGTGTATACTACTAGTGCACAGTGTGTATACTACTACTGCACAGTGTGTATACTACTACTGCACAGTGTGTATACTACTAGTGCACAGTGTGTATACTACTAGTGCACAGTGTGTATACTACTACTGCACAGTGTGTATACTACTACTGCACAGTGTGTATACTACTAGTGCACAGTGTGTATACTACTAGTGCACAGTGTGTATACTACTACTGCACAGTGTGTATACTACTACTGCACAGTGTGTATACTACTACTGCACAGTGTGTATACTACTAGTGCACAGTGTGTATACTACTACTGCACAGTGTGTATACTACTACTGGACAGTGTGTATACTACTACTGCACGGTGTGTATACTACTACTGCACAGTGTGTATACTACTAGTGCACGGTGTGTACACTACTACTGCACGGTGTGTATACTACTACTGCACAATGTGTATACTACTACTGCACAGTGTGTATACTACTACTGCACAGTGTGTATACTACTAGTGCACAGTGTGTATACTACTAGTGCACAGTGTGTATACTACTAGTGCACAGTGTGTATACTACTAGTGCACAGTGTGTATACTACTAGTGCACAGTGTGTATACTACTAGTGCACAGTGTGTATACTACTACTGCACAGTGTGTATACTACTAGTGCACAGTGTGTATACTACTACTGCACAGTGTGTATACTACTACTGCACAGTGTGTATACTACTTGTGCACAGTGTGTATACTACTAGTGCACAGTGTGTATACTACTACTGCACGGTGTGTATACTACTAGTGCACAGTGTGTATACTACTAGTGCACAGTGTGTATACTACTACTGCACAGTGTGTATACTACTACTGCACAGTGTGTATACTACTACTGCACAGTGTGTATACTACTACTGCACAGTGTGTATACTACTAGTGCACAGTGTGTATACTACTACTGCACAGTGTGTATACTACTACTGCACAGTGTGTATACTACTAGTGCACAGTGTGTATACTACTAGTGCACAGTGTGTATACTACTACTGCACAGTGTGTATACTACTAGTGCACAGTGTGTATACTACTACTGCACAGTGTGTATACTACTAGTGCACAGTGTGTACACTACTACTGCACGGTGTGTATACTACTAGTGCACAGTGTGTATACTACTACTGCACAGTGTGTATACTACTACTGCACAGTGTGTATACTACTACTGCACAGTGTGTATACTACTACTGCACAGTGTGTATACTACTACTGCACAGTGTGTATACTACTACTGCACAGTGTGTATACTACTACTGCACAGTGTGTATACTACTACTGCACAGTGTGTATACTACTACTGCACAGTGTGTATACTACTACTGCACAGTGTGTATACTACTACTGCACAGTGTGTATACTACTACTGCACAGTGTGTGTACTACTACTGCACAGTGTGTATACTACTAGTGCACAGTGTGTACACTACTACTGCACGGTGTGTATACTACTAGTGCACAGTGTGTATACTACTACTGCACAGTGTGTATACTACTACTGCACAGTGTGTATACTACTAGTGCACAGTGTGTATACTACTACTGCACAGTGTGTATACTACTACTGCACAGTTTGTATACTACTACTGCACAGTGTGTATACTACTACTGCACAGTGTGTATACTACTAGTGCACAGTGTTTACACTACTACTGCACAGTGTGTATACTACTAGTGCACGGTGTGTACACTACTACTGCACGGTGTGTATACTACTACTGCACAGTGTGTATACTACTACTGCACAGTGTGTATACTACTACTGCACAGTGTGTATACTACTAGTGCATTCTGAGGAAAAAGCATTCGGCATTATTCGGATGAACAGTGTAAACACGTCCTAAAGCCTCACTCGCTACATCACTGCCTAAAACAGTTACTCCTCTTTTTCTTTTAGAAAAAGCTTTCCTTCCTGAATCCCAGGAATAGTAGCGAGGAACTTCCGAATACAGCAATGTCCTTGTTGTTGACATAACTGAAAGAAGGCTGTCCTGGGTGGCTCAGCGGCAAGTGCACGCTAAGATGAACGACGGTAGGATGGGAAAACTTAGTACTGGCCAGACAGCCTCCTTACTGCTTATGTATCGTCCCAACTGATAATTTGATACCTCATCATGCCTTCGTTAAACCAAAAGTAGCCACATCACTGCCCTTGTTGATGTATTTACATACGTACTTTATGGATTTGACTGAATTGCCTGGAACATTTTACTAATGAGAGGGTAACAACCCATTTGTAGTCGATCTCGATTTCCTCACCTCGAATACTTAATTTTACTGTGTATCCACCATCTTGTGGACTCCTTCTCCTATACTTAGGGTACCCATCATCCCCAGTCTGAGTCTCCTTAATCAGTTGTCTGGGGATTTCTTGCTACATCTCCCGTCCTTCATGCAAGGTGCATTCAGGTTAATGTTTCCACGTGGCCCATGTATCATGTTTTTTTCTCACTATATCCGTAAGAACTTCGTCCACATTTGGATTTGGTAACTCCGCAGATATAACATCGTCTATTTTCCCGGGATGTATTTTTTTCTTTCAGCCAAATTAAGTTATGAGAATGTGGAAGACCCCTCTTCTGCCATTCAGTAGAATACATCCAACGTCTGGTTTCCCCAAATATGTGAGTCTTGGTCAACATATTCATTAACTTTTGTTGTTTCTGGCGAATGACGTCTGCCCATGAGTTAGTTCTTCCTTTACATCTGACCATGCTCGGTTACATGTAGGTCAGGACGTCCGTATGATCTGACGTAGGTCATGGCATCTTGTGCGTACTCATGCGTTTGCCTGGGACTCCCTGTGAAAGTGGCGGGCAATATCACCATTTCCTCTCACCGGCAACAGCGTCCCTTAAATGAATGTATTCTTCAGTTCGAAGTCTGATGTAACGGAGGCGCTGCGCTTCAGTTTTAACGTAGACTGCCGAGCCATTAGTTCAGTTGTTCTGTATGCGTAGAAGTTCATCAGTGAAACTGTGGACTCTGTATTCGGGTTACACTGCATGATGTAAAAATGATATCCTGCCAAAATATAATGGGATACAGGAGAGCGGTGCTTTTCTGAAATGCGTTGCAGCGGGCCAATAACTATGTCACAGTCGTTATCTGTTCGTGTTCGCCTTTTATCGGCACTTTACACTCATCCGAAGGCATGTCTTATAAAGCCGTCTTAAATATTTTAATAAGCTGGATATGTTCTTGAAACATTCGTTGAAGATTCAATACAATATCACGTCTCACTCCAGCTATATTGTCACATCGTTGATCCACTTCCAGTTCTTCGTCTCCGATGAAATAAATTTGTAAAAACTTTGCAAGTTCTCTTTCAAGAGGGAGGAGAGTGTTCGCTTGACCCTGCACTCTGAACGTGGTTTCGAAAGCACTTTGTTGATCAGCGCATGAGCTCCCGAAAGAAGTCATTTGAAAACATGAATTGTACCTTCTGACATTCTTGAGGAAATGTTTCGATTCTGAAGTAGTCCCTGACATGTACGAGAGTAGCGGCTCAGGTTGGACGGACTTTCCCGTTACAACAGCACATGCCTGGAGGCTCCCTTTTATATGTCTTGGCAAAACAGAACTTACATATTTGGTCCATTCCTCCAATTAACACGCTGTTATGTTTGCTGTACGCTTTCCTAGGATCGTAATGAAAACCTTCGAGAAATACGCTGGAATGCCAGTCACCCACACGCGAAGTGCTAGCTTGGTTCCGCTTAACTTGAAGACGACATTCACGTTGGAGTTGAGATTCAGTGGCTCGCGATGTTCTGGCTCGTTGCCGTACAGCCTGAAGCCGCTTCTGTTCTTGATCATTAGTTTCATCTCCTCGCAAAAGCTTTAACTTCTTCGCTTTCGGTTGAATTTGACAGATTGTCTTAGATTTCCTTTTAGGCATTGTTAAATCACAACGGTATTTATACACTTCTGAACGATAGTATTGTCCGAACGTTCAGTATGAGGGAAATAAGTTTTATACCTCCAACTTCGATCTTAACATGCAATTTTAACTGAGTTTTAAACCTTGTAGTTCGATCTTGCTTGCTCCTCTGTACGTGAATGAGCTGCTATGTTTGTTTACAAACTTTGATTAATGCTTTGCTACATGTACTACGACCAAAAACATACCAATAACGGACAAGAACGGGCAGATTTGGTACTAAAAGCACGTATAGAATAATTTTTTGGACCAATCAACGATAGCTTCACGGCCGACACGGTATGTCGCTCTAGCAAGCTGGAGCGCAGCGTAGATCTATTTGGTCGATATATATTACATAGTTCCAATGCAAGTGGTAGATGGCAGAAACCTGAAAAGTTTAACATATTCACAATGCAAGCGGTAGATGGCAGACGAACCTGCATAACTACGTATTTTCACTTGAGCGCCTGCACAAATAATGAATAAAGACATGACAATTTGGTACTGAAAGAAGTCCCAGAGTGTATTTTTGACGATGAAAGATAAGTTCACGGCCGACTCAATGCGCGCTGGAGCGTAGTGTAGATCTAATTGGCTGTGCTATGATACATAGTTCCAATGAAATCGGTAGATGGCAGATGCGTGCTAAGTTTGACATACTTCAAAAGCTAGCGGCAGCACTAATAACGAACAAAGACGGCAACATTTGGTACTAAAAGAAGGCTGAGGAATAAGTTAGACTTGGTTTTTTAACGAACTATTTACAAGAATTATTATGTGTTTAACTTTCAGTATCCGGTTTAAATTTGTATCGTCTGCAAGGTTTTGCATGTCCTCCCTCCTCCCAAGGATCATATAAGAGAAATAGATCCGTCACTCCTGTATGATAAAGTTCACTGAGAAAACACGTCGTGGAAGCTATAGAGGCCCCTTTTTCTCCGCCAACATAAGGAAATAAATACCACGATAGTACCTCGTAATAAACTTGATAATGACAGTTGTTACTTTGTTAAAATTTTAATTGTGATAGAGATAATGATTGCATTTCGGTAGGAAACTTGTATCACAAGCTTCTCTCGTGTCTTTTACTTGAAATTATCGTATTTGTATGTTGGCAGTCCTGTTATAATGCTAGCTTGTATCGTTGTTTCACCGTTCGCATTTCAATGTAACTTTACATCTATTAAATAATAAATGCAGCGTTGATTACTGAAAATATTAATGCAATTCATATAAAACCCCAAAACGCCCATCCCTGCCTGATTCACGATCTAACATAACCTCATTATTTCGCTCGTTCATTAGTTGAACCCTTCCCACGACTTTTATGTATGGGAATGGAAACAGGAGAAGGAAAGAAAGAAGTAAAACACAGCATAATGCACACACAAGTTTACTCGCAACAGCGAGGCAGTTCATGATCATATTACTATTTCATCACACTAAGAACGCGTTTAATTATAATTTCACTCCATACTCACAAAAACTGAATCAAAAATCTCGTTCAATCCGAAAGAATCTCAACAAATTTTCGTCTAACAAGCACTATTACTCGCCGTACGACCAAGTTCCCTTCGCGCGCAACGATAACAGTGTTGTGTGCCACCTAACTGAATTGTAATGCCAACCGCTGCCTTCTAAATTAACCCTCGAAAGGGAAATTTCGGTTTTCACCAGTTGGTGGAGATTGAGGGACTGCTTGAGACGCTCCCTATGAAGTGTCCTCCTAGACTTGCTGGAGGTGACCTACCCATACAGTGAGTCATGTGTACCAAGTTTCGTTGAGAGATACATCTCGGCCATTTTGTTCTGACACCCGAAGCCGATGGCGGATGTACTTGGGTACTAATATCGGTCGTTTCGAGTATTTTTACCTGTACCCCCCGCCCCGACAAGGTGCTATATTGATCGCTTTTAGCTTTTACTTACATTTCACCCCCTCCCTTGGGGGTTCTAGGGGTGTCTTGCCCCAACCGCATTTTTCTCAGATAGTAAGTAATATTTTTACCAAATTCAGTTGATATCTATGCTGGAAAACTTACACGTACATCCGTAAACTCTGTCATATCGGTCTTTTCTAACCCTTTCTCACCTCGTATGCCAAAGGGGACTGGACATGTACTTTTAAAATATCCGGAGTGTCACTATTCATCTCAGCGACCCCGCAAAGTATGGATTCGACACTATTTTCGATTCTTTAATATCTCAATGTGTTCGAACCCCACTGTTGACAGCTCTGAAGATGGTTTTCCGTGGTTTCCCATTTTCACACCAGGCTGTACCTTAATTAAGGCCACGGCCGCTTCCTTCCCACTCCTAGCCCTTCCTTGTCCCATCATCACCATAAGACCTATCTGTGTCGGTGCGACGTAAAGCAACTTGCAAAAGAAATATATATATCAATGCCCCCTTGCTCCCCACCCCGAATGGGTCTGAACTTGGATCTTAGAACTTCTAGAGTGTCACTATTCATCTCATCAATCCCGAAAAGTATGGATTTGACAGTATTTTTGATTATTTTTATATCTGTCCCCGCCCCCGCCCCTAATGGTTCCTGGGGTGTCTTACCCCAACGTGGTTTGTCTCCTGATACTAAAAGTTCGAAAAGTATGGATTCGACATTACTTTCGATTATTTCTGTATCTCAGCCCCCTCGCCACCCCCCCTCCGCCCCTAAGAGTTCCTGGGGTGTCTTACCCCCAACGTGGTTTGTCTCCTGATACTAAAAATCTCAGCCCCTCACTCCCCTCCGCCCCTAAGAGTTCCTGGGGTGTCTTACCCCCACGTGGTTTGTCTCCTGATACTAAAAATCCGAAGTGTACAATTCACCTCGGCGACCCCGAAAACTATGAATTCGACACTATTTTCGATTATTTTTATATATCACCGTCCCATCGCCCCCCCCCCCCCACGCTGAAGGGGGCTGAACTTGAACTTTAAAAAATTCCGGAGTGTAAATATTCATCCCAGCGATCCCGAAAAGTGTGGATTCGACACTACTTTCGATTATTTTTACATCTCAGCCACCTCAACTCCCCCCCCCCCGCTCCCCGCCCCTAAGGGTTCCTGGACTCTCTTACCCCCACGTGGTTTGTCTCCTGATACTAAAATTTCGGAGTGAAGAATCCACCTCGGTGCCCCCTAAAACTACGTATTCGACACTACTTTCGACTAATTTTTATATCATTCCCCCCTCGCCCCCACCCCATATCGGGCTGAATTTGGAGTTTAAAAAATTCCGGGGTGTTACTATTCATCTCAGCAACCCTGAAAAGTATGGATTCGACACTAATTTCGTTAATTTTTATATCTGACCCCTCCCCCCCCCCCTATGGGTGTTCGGGTTGTCTTACCCCCACGCGGTTTGTCTCCTGATACCAAGTCATAAGTGTACCAAATTTGGTTGAAGTCGCTCCAATGGTTTAGAAGATGTGGTACAAACCCACCCACCCACATATATATATATATATATATATAAATAGATATATTACTCTAATGTAATAGTGAAGTGGACTGCCTTTTCTGAGGTGATGTTAAAATATCAATGCACTTATTTTATCTCTAACTTCGGGCTAAAACAGAAAAGCTCACAGCCGTGTATTACCTCTTACAGAAGACAGCTGAGGGTTCTCGATGACGTCATGGTGGGGAGACCTACCTCTTACTCTAACTACCTTGCAAACGGTGTTGTGGTAACGACTACGTCTATCTAGGGAGGTTGCTATCGAATTGGTTGCGTGCAACTGATAAAGCCAGTAGCAATAACTTGCCAGTTTGGAAAATCTTTAAAAATCTGTGATAGTTGGACGGGAAACATAAACAAGTTAGCATCATGCAGATATACAGTGGCCTCCCCAGTCCTCGCTAAACTCGACAATGTTCTCCCTGATTGCACATGAACGAAAGTCGTAGTACGCGTTTTCAAGCGAACTTCCAGATGAACGTGCAAACTGCCACATAAGTTTAAACCGCACTTTTATCTGGCTGTCGTAGTATAGAGCCTAAATGAAGCGACTGGGCGAGTTGGCTGTGCGGTTAGGCTTGCGCAGCTGTGACCTTGCATCGGGCAGATAGTGGGATCGAACCCCACTGTCGTCAGGCCTCAAGATGCTTTTCCGGGGTTTTCCATTTTCACACCAGGCAATTGCTGGGGCAGTACCTTGTTTAAGGCTACGGTCGCTTCCCACTCATAGACCTGTCTGTGTCAGTGCGACGTGAAGCAAATTGTGAAAGGAGTCCGGTGGTGAGCCTAGTGTCGGTAGACCTACTGCCACGTAAAAGAACTTCTCCAGGACAAAATTCCGGCACCTCGGCGTCTCGGAAAACCGCCAAACAGTAGTTAGTGGGACGTAACGACAATAACATTATTATTGTACATATCCAATGTCTGTTGAGCTGCTACTAATGTCACACACACTCCAGGTGATGTGTGTCTGCTTGAGAAGTTCGACTAGACAAAGAGAAATGTCTCCCGTCTGGAGGAACTGGACTGTCGATATTCGTTGGCTAAAATAAATCATATGTTGGGCTTTGACAGTAAGTCACTGGCCGTAGCAGAGCCTCGCGTGCCGGGAGGAAGTTGTGTAACTCAACACAGGCGAAGGACATTCCCTCACTTGTTTTCTACTTGTGGAAGCAGAGCCTTCTGTCAAGCCACCACTGACCCACTTCAACATCGCGTTTGATATTAGCTGAAGAATTACGAGACAGCTAACGTGTGTATTCTCAGCGATGTGAACTACTTCCTCTGAAAGCCCGTAGGAACTGCAGATTTGTTTTAATGATCTCAGTGGCTCTGGGAGAATGCCCATTGTTGACAATAAAGAGCTCTGTGGAGAGCGTGTCTGGAAGAATGGTCTCTTCACAACGGGCGATGTTCCAACAATAAGGAAGCTGGTGACAAGGGCCGAGACTGTTGATAATGTTCGAGAACTCTCCCAAGAAATCGTTGCGTCGATTGAGCCAGGAGAGTCAGAGAGTGTTATTGTGGATGGTGTCAGCACACGCACAATACTTTCCGTGGTGCATTTCGAATTTAAAAATGGATTTAAGAACAAAAAAGCTGTTAAAATTAGGTTTTCGCCTTTGATTACATGTAATTAATAGCTTTACAATACGGTAACCTGCGAATTGTGAAATAATGCTAAGCACTCGGTTTACATATAGTGTGAGAAGTTGCAGTGCGATTAAGAACGGCATATGACTAAACTATCATAATCAATTATAAAGCAGTAGGCCTAACTTAGTGTACCTAAGCCTGGCAGGACCTAGTGTTTACAATGCACTAGCTAGAGCTCCTTGGCTTTGACAATATGAAAGCGACTGAGGTATGAGCGATACTAGTAATGCCAATCCTTATGCAGCCAGTCCCTGCTATGAATGGTGTGAAAATGTTGCTCATAGGGTCGGTTGATGCATGCATTTCAGTGGGCTTGGCAGACTGGTATGTAATTGCAACTCTGGCTCGGTGATGAAAGCAACGGGAAACCACCTCACCCCTCATTACCGTAGTACGCCTCTTCAGTGATGCCTAGGCCATCTATGACAGCTGATCTCAGAGCTCTTGAGGATCCCACCAGCGGCTTCGCTGACGGACTGAACATACATACAAGCATGAACAAAACAACATGATGATCAAAGAAGTGTGAATGGTTAAAATACAGGCTAACGCCTAACACAACAAACCCCATGGCGTAACAGCCCCGAAGGACCATGGCCTACCAAGCGACCGCTGGTGAGTGCGAAGGCCTACAGATTACGAGGTGTCGTGTGGTCAGCACGATGGATCCTCTCGGCTTTCTAGACCGGAAACACAACATTAGGCTACATTTCTAATAACAGGTATAAACGCGCAGCCTTCGTACCGTAACGTTTACTGCCATCTTCGGGGTCCCGGTTCGATTCCCGATACTGCAGGAAATGTAAGAATGGTATATGGTCGAAATGGTACCTGCAGCTCACATGTGGCATGACTGCCACACGCCTTATGGCGACGATGGGAGAATGGGGAACAACGGAAAGCTGCCCTCTATCTCCCTAACCGCGCGGCCAACTCGTTCAAGTTTTCGGAATAGTAACCAGGTTAATATTTCAATGTTTGAAACATTATGTGGGGGACGTGAAGCATGAAAGGTCACTTCACTTTCTTATTGCAGCTGCACATCAGCTTCATGTCGGGCTGAGGGCCTCTTTTACTGACACGTAAAAGAACTCCTGCGGGACAAAATCTCGGCGTCTCCGAAAACCGTGGAAAGTAGTTAGTCGGAGGTAAAAAGAGATCCAAGGCTCAAACTCGAGTTGGTGATACTAGAACCGAAATTTTATATGTGAGCAATGAAACAAGTAGTGTTAAGTGGAAACACTTAAGTCAAGTTAAAAAGAAAAGAAGAAGCAAGGTGGACTTGAACCCCGGCCGTGTGAGTTTTGAAATCCGTACACCTGCAATTGTGTACATCACCTTGCAAAATACAAAGCGACGTGTTTCTCTTATGAATAGGGCTACAACTTGCTGAGTGCAAGCAAAAATCACAATATTTTTCAATGAACATTAGGATAACTCCTCGTTCCTTTGGGGCCTTTCTGACACACGAGAAAGATTTCGGGGGATTAGGAACGTCGAAGAGTGTTGGTATGGCGCTTCATTTTAGCAACTTGCTTCCATCTTCAAGCTGACATTTCTCAAATCGAAGGTGCAGGGAAAGATTTTAATCAAGATATGATCAGTAAAAATAGTTTGATACGCAAGCTTCTTTCAAAGGCAACTTAGTGATTATTTACTTCTGTCCGCCTCTGTGGTGTAGTGGTTAGTGTGATTAGCTGCCACCCCCGGAGCCTCGTGTTCGATTCCCGGCTCTGCCACGAAATTTGAAAAGTGGTACGAGGGCTGCAACGGGGTCCACTTAGCCTCCGGAGGTCAACTGTGTAGAGGTGCGTTCGATTCGCACCTCAGCCATCCTGCGCCATTTCCCACTTCTCCTCCAGGTAAATGCCGGGAAGGTACCTAACTTCAGGCCACGGCCACTTCTTTCCCTCTTCATTGTCTATCCGTTCCAATCCCCCCCCCCCTCCCACAAGGCCCCTGTTCAGCATAGCAGGTGAGGCCACCTAGGCGAGGTACTGGTCATCCTCCCCAGTTCCATTTCCCGACCCAGTGTCTCAAGTTCCAGGACACTCCCTTGGGAGGTGGAGGTGAGATCCCTCGCTGAGTCCGAGGGAAAAACGACCCTAGTGGGTAAACAGTTAAAGGAAGAAGAAGACTAACCTCACACAGCTGGGAATGTTCTGTGGGCTGCCACTTATCACGTCGGCAATTTTGAACCCATTTTGCCCTCCTGTTCTTATCTTTGAGGAATGTCACTAACCTGGTCCCTTTATCTGAATGACGTCTACAATTTGGAGCGACACAATAACTGCACTGTATAACACAGAGTGGCCGCTGCCGCAAAGAATTCTGGGAGTTGTGTGGTTTGTTATCCAGCGTCCAGACATTCTCTTGGTTTACATCATTGCACCTGACAGGTTGTGGCCTCACTGCAGTTCAACACATTTGTGGAGCAGCTGGATGACAGAAGATGGAGCAACATGTCATACGATGCAAGCCGGAGTTGTGGGGTATCTTGAAAGCAGACATAGACCCTGTGTGGCCATTAGACTCGAACACAACATGGTGAAAACTGGGTGCGCACTTCCAACTCCAAGCAGTTTCTTTGGCGACAGTGTCTGCTCCCAGCATTTTATCTTATCTTATGTAATCTCGCAGTTGTTGATAAACTTAACCATAATAGGTTAATATGGTTGTTTGATCCTGTTTTGACTCGTCTGAATCTATTGCAGAGCTATTTAAAATAGTTTTACACTGACTTAGCAAATGTCATGGGATAGTCACCTAATAGGGTGTGGGGCCTCCTCTGGCCCTGCGAACTGCAGTGAGACGCCGTGGAAGTCAGTCGACAAGTCCCTGGTAGTCCTCTGGACGCAGCTGACACCAAATCGTTTGCAGAGCGGCCGCCAATGCTGGTCTGTTCGTGGGTGCAGGATCCATGGCACGGAGCCTGCGTTCCAGGTCACCCCAGATATGCTCGATAGGGTTCATATCGGGGCTCCTGGGTGGCCATGGCAGTCGTTAGACCTCCGCTGCATGTTCCTGGAACCATTCCCGGGTGCCGTGGGAGCGATGTGGCGGCGCGTTATCATCTTGAAACACCGTAGAACCGTCTGGGTGCTGGAAGGCCAAAAATGAGTGGAGATGGTTTCCGAGCAGCTCAACATACCGCGTACCATTCAAAGTATCTTCCAGAACAACTAGGAGCCCCATTCCATACCAGAAAAATGCACCCCAGACCATAACAGAGACACCAGCTCCTGGAGCACACCTTCGAGGCAGGCGGGATCCATCGCTTCGTGTGGTCTGCGCCATACACGGTGCCTCTCATCGGCATGGTGCAGTTGAAATCGTGATTCGTCCGACCATATCACGTTACGCCATTGTTCCAGTGTCCATCCCTGGTGACTGGCGACAAATGTGCTTCGTTGTGACCGATGACGTTGGGTTAACAGTGGCACCCGTGTGCGGCGCCGGCTCCCATACCCCATAGAACCCATGTTCCTACGGATTGTCCACTGGGAGACGTGTCTAGCACGGCCTGTGTTGAATTGAGCCGTTATTTGTTGCACGGTTGCCCGTCTGTCACTATTGACAATCCGCCTCAGATGTCGCCGGTCACGGTCATCGAGGGTGGCTAGACGGCCGGTCGTTCGTCTGTTGTGAACGGTGACACCCGCATTCAACCGTTCACGATATACCCTGGACACGCTTGATTGTTTGAAGGCGAATTCCCGTACCACTACCAAAATCGCACTTCCCATCCGTCGGGCACCGACCACCATATCCGTTCGAACGGTGTCAGCTCACGACGACGTTCCATGTTACACCTGTACCATGCACAGCCACTGCTGACAAGGTTTCCTATTAACTGCCGCTGGCACAGGGGCCGTGTGGTGCGCAGACAACACACCTGCGCATCAGTGCTCCGCTATCCCATGACATTTGCTCAGTCTGTGTACTTTAGTCCGCCTTGTCAATACACGGAATGGATGATATTTCCTAAACATGTATGGTAAAATAAATAGTTTTCTGTGTATTCACAAGGCGGCCTCAAGTAAAACTATTTCAAATAGTTGTGTAATAGATCTCGCAGTTGTGTATTATCATCTCCCAAAGTAGCACATGTGTCGTGTTGTCGCTCTGTATAACACGTAACATTCATCGGGCAGTTGATCGGTTTTGACTGCGTGACTGCCTCGTGACGTTTTAATTCGGGATGCAGTATGACAATTTGGACGACAAGAAAACAGAGAAGATTTTACAACGTTATAAAACACAAATCACGCAGAGTATCACGAGATCTTGAGTGGCGAATCATCTCAAGTTCATTTTTGAAAGGTTCGATTGTCTGATATCTGGATTACAAGTCCACAGCGCGAATACACTTGAGTTATACAACAAAAAGCAATTTTTAATCATGAATGATGATGACTATGCCCGTGCTCAAACATTCAAAATTTCAACCATACTGACGAATTTTTCTTCCCGAAAAATTTCAAATTTAAAGGTTTTGCGAAAAAATGAAACACATTATGAAGAAAGAGTTTCTCAACTGACTTATTTTTTAAAATATTCATGTGGTTTAAGCCTAGGGTAATTTAGGTTAAAATTATGAAAATGTTAGTCTAATAAAATTCGTGTTTCGCAACAAGAGAAGACTGTGGTTTGTGGAAGCTGAATTACCGCACCTGCATAGATGAGGAAGCATGGCATTACTTTGCGGGAGGAGGTACACTCGGGATATACGATATGTTGCTATGGACTTTCTAAGCCTAAGTTAAGACAGCGCGGTTGCCCGCATTCAGGCACGAGCGACGAGATGTGACCAAAACACCGTGATACACTCCAACAGTATGATTATAAAAATCTGCTACGAAATCTGTGAAAGAACAGCTCTAAGATCCAACGGCAGACTATACCTGTTGTGAACGACAGGGGGAGCGCAATACTACCCGTTCAGCTGTGGGACAGTGCTCTCCAATACCCGCTACTGGGAGAGCGCAGTACGACCCGTTCAGCAGTGGGACAGTGCTCTCCAATACACGCTACTGGGAGAGCGGAGTACGACTCGTTTAGCAGTGGGACAGTGCTCTGCAATACCCGCTACTGGGAGAGCGCAGTACGACCCGTTCAGCAGTGGGACAGTGCTCTCCAATACACGCTACTGGGAGAGCGGAGTACGACTCGTTTAGCAGTGGGACAGTGCTCTGCAATACCCGCTACTGGGAGAGCGGAGTACGACCCGTTCAGCAGTGGGACAGTGCTCTGCAATACCCGCTACTGGGAGAGCGCAGTACGACCCGTTCAGCAGTGGGACAGTGCTCTGCAATACCCGCTACTGGGAGAGCGCAGTACGACCCGTTCAGCAGTGGGACAGTGCTCTCCAATACCCGCTACTGGGAGAGCGCAGTACGACTCGTTTAGCAGTGGGACAGTGCTCTCCAATACACGCTACTGGGAGAGCGCATTACGACCCGTTCAGCAGTGGGACAGTGCTCTGCAATACCCGCTACTGGGAGAGCGGAGTACGACTCGTTTAGCAGTGGGACAGTGCTCTCCAGTACCCGCTACTGGGAGAGCGCAGTACGACCCGTTCAGCTGTGGGACAGTGCTCTCCAATACCCGCTACTGGGAGAGCGCAGTACGACCCGTTCAGCTGTGGGACAGTGCTCTCCAATACACGCTACTGGGAGAGCGGAGTACGACCCGTTCAGCAGTGGGACAGTGCTCTCCAATACCCGCTACTGGGAGAGCGCAGTACGACCCGTTCAGCTGTGGGACAGTGCTCTCCAATACCCGCTACCGGGAGAGCGGAGTACGACCCGTTCAGCAGTGGGACAGTGCTCTCCAATACCCGCTACTGGGAGAGCGCAGTACGACCCGTTCAGCTGTGGGACAGTGCTCTCCAATACCCGCTACCGGGAGAGCGGAGTACGACCCGTTTAGCAGTGGGACAGTGCTCTCCAGTACCCGCTACTGGGAGAGCGCATTACGACCCGTTCAGCTGTGGACAATGCTCTCCAGTACCCGCTACTGGGAGAGCGCAGTACGACTCGTTTAGCAGTGGGACAGTGCTCTGCAATACCCGCTACTGGGAGAGCGGAGTACGACTCGTTTAGCAGTGGGACAGTGCTCTCCAATACCCGCTACTGGGAGAGCGCAGTACGACCCGTTCAGCTGTGGACAATGCTCTCCAGTACCCGCTACTGGGAGAGCGCAGTACGACTCGTTTAGCAGTGGGACAGTGCTCTGCAATACCCGCTACTGGGAGAGCGGAGTACGACTCGTTTAGCAGTGGGACAGTGCTCTCCAATACCCGCTACTGGGAGAGCGCAGTACGACCCGTTCAGCAGTGGGACAGTGCTCTCCAATACACGCTACTGGGAGAGCGGAGTACGACTCGTTTAGCAGTGGGACAGTGCTCTGCAATACCCGCTACTGGGAGAGCGGAGTACGACCCGTTCAGCAGTGGACAGTGCTCTCCAATACCCGCTACTGGGAGAGCGCAGTACGACCCGTTCAGCTGTGGGACAGTGCTCTCCAATACACGCTACTGGGAGAGCGCATTACGACCCGTTCAGCAGTGGTCAGTGCTCTCCAATACACGCTACTGGGAGAGCGCAGTACGACCCGTTCAGCAGTGGGACAGTGCTCTCCAATACACGCTACTGGGAGAGCGCAGTACGACCCGTTCAGCTGTGGGACAGTGCTCTCCAATACACGCTACTGGGAGAGCGCAGTACGACCCGTTCAGCAGTGGACAGTGCTCTCCAATACACGCTACTGGGAGAGCGCAGTACGACCC
Organism: Anabrus simplex; assembly: GCF_040414725.1. NCBI lineage: Eukaryota > Metazoa > Arthropoda > Insecta > Orthoptera > Tettigoniidae > Anabrus > Anabrus simplex. The sequence goes on along the minus strand of NC_090275.1, from coordinate 126,912,463 downwards.
GTTCAGCAGTGGACAGTGCTCTCCAATACCCGCTACCGGGAGAGCGCAGTACGACCCGTTCAGCAGTGGTCAGTGCTCTCCAATACACGCTACTGGGAGAGCGCAGTACGACCCGTTCAGCAGTGGACAGTGCTCTCCAATACCCGCTACCGGGAGAGCGCAGTACGACCCGTTCAGCAGTGGTCAGTGCTCTCCAATACCCGCTACTGGGAGAGCGGAGTACGACCCGTTCAGCAGTGGGACAGTGCTCTCCAATACCCGCTACCGGGAGAGCGCAGTACGACCCGTTCAGCAGTGGTCAGTGCTCTCCAATACCCGCTACTGGGAGAGCGGAGTACGACCCGTTCAGCTGTGGACAGTGCTCTCCAATACCCGCTACTGGGAGAGCGCAGTACGACCCGTTCAGCTGTGGGACAGTGCTCTCCAATACACGCTACTGGGAGAGCGCAGTACGACCCGTTCAGCAGTGGACAGTGCTCTCCAATACCCGCTACCGGGAGAGCGCAGTACGACCCGTTCAGCTGTGGGACAGTGCTCTCCAGTACCCGCTACTGGGAGAGCGGAGTACGACCCGTTCAGCAGTGGGACAGTGCTCTCCAATACACGCTACTGGGAGAGCGCAGTACGACCCGTTCAGCAGTGGTCAGTGCTCTCCAATACACGCTACTGGGAGAGCGCAGTACGACCCGTTCAGCTGTGGGACAGTGCTCTCCAATACACGCTACTGGGAGAGCGGAGTACGACTCGTTTAGCAGTGGGACAGTGCTCTCCAATACCCGCTACTGGGAGAGCGGAGTACGACCCGTTCAGCAGTGGGACAGTGCTCTCCAATACACGCTACTGGGAGAGCGCAGTACGACCCGTTCAGCTGTGGGACAGTGCTCTCCAATACACGCTACTGGGAGAGCGGAGTACGACTCGTTTAGCAGTGGGACAGTGCTCTCCAATACCCGCTACTGGGAGAGCGCAGTACGACCCGTTCAGCAGTGGGACAGTGCTCTCCAATACACGCTACTGGGAGAGCGCAGTACGACCCGTTCAGCTGTGGGACAGTGCTCTCCAACACACGCTAAGGGAGAGCGGAGTACGACCCGTTTAGCATCGGGACAGTGCTCTCCAATACATGCTACTGGGAGAGCGGAGTACGACCCGTTTAGCAGTGGGACAGTGCTCTGCAATACACGCTACTGGGAGAGCGCAGTACGACCCGTTTAGCAGTGGGACAGTGCTCTCCAATACACGCTACTGGGAGAGCGCAGTACGACTCGTTTAGCAGTGGGACAGTGCTCTGCAATACCCGCTACTGGGAGAGCGCAGTACGACTCGTTTAGCAGTGGGACAGTGCTCTCCAATACACGCTACTGGGAGAGCGCAGTACGACTCGTTTAGCAGTGGGACAGTGCTCTCCAATACACGCTACTGGGAGAGCGCAGTACGACTCGTTTAGCAGTGGGACAGTGCTCTGGAATACCCGCTACTGGGAGAGCGCAGTACGACTCGTTTAGCAGTGGGACAGTGCTCTGCAATACCCGCTACTGGGAGAGCGCAGTACGACTCGTTTAGCAGTGGGACAGTGCTCTCCAATACACGCTACTGGGAGAGCGCAGTACGACTCGTTTAGCAGTGGGACAGTGCTCTGCAATACCCGCTACTGGGAGAGCGCAGTACGACTCGTTTAGCAGTGGGACAGTGCTCTCCAATACACGCTACTGGGAGAGCGCAGTACGACTCGTTTAGCAGTGGGACAGTGCTCTGGAATACCCGCTACTGGGAGAGCGCAGTACGACTCGTTTAGCAGTGGGACAGTGCTCTCCAATACACGCTATTGGGAGAGCGCAGTACGACCCGTTCAGCAGTGGGACAGTGCTCTCCAATACACGCTACTGGGAGAGCGCAGTACGACCCGTTCAGCAGTGGGACAGTGCTCTGCAATACCCGCTATTGGGAGAGCGGAGTACGACCCGTTCAGCAGTGGACAGTGCTCTGCAATACACGCTATTGGGAGAGCGCAGTACGACCCGTTCAGCAGTGGGACAGTGCTCTCCAATACCCGCTACCGGGAGAGCGCAGTACGACTCGTTTAGCAGTGGGACAGTGCTCTGCAATACCCGCTATTGGGAGAGCGCAGTACGACCCGTTCAGCAGTGGGACAGTGCTCTCCAATACCCGCTATTGGGAGAGCGGAGTACGACCCGTTCAGCAGTGGGACAGTGCTCTCCAATACCCGCTACCGGGAGAGCGCAGTACGACTCGTTTAGCAGTGGGACAGTGCTCTGCAATACCCGCTACTGGGAGAGCGCAGTACGACTCGTTTAGCAGTGGGACAGTGCTCTGCAATACCCGCTACTGGGAGAGCGCAGTACGACCCGTTCAGCTGTGGACAGTGCTCTGCAATACCCGCTACTGGGAGAGCGGAGTACGACTCGTTTAGCAGTGGGACAGTGCTCTGCAATACCCGCTACTGGGAGAGCGCATTACGACCCGTTCAGCTGTGGGACAGTGCTCTGCAATACCCGCTACTGGGAGAGCGCAGTACGACTCGTTTAGCAGTGGGACAGTGCTCTGCAATACCCGCTACTGGGAGAGCGCAGTACGACTCGTTTAGCAGTGGGACAGTGCTCTGCAATACCCGCTACTGGGAGAGCGGAGTACGACTCGTTTAGCAGTGGGACAGTGCTCTCCAATACACGCTACTGGGAGAGCGGAGTACGACTCGTTTAGCAGTGGGACAGTGCTCTCCAATACCCGCTACTGGGAGAGCGCAGTACGACCCGTTCAGCTGTGGGACAGTGCTCTCCAATACCCGCTACTGGGAGAGCGGAGTACGACCCGTTTAGCATCGGGACAGTGCTCTCCAATACATGCTACTGGGAGAGCGCAGTACGACCCGTTCAGCTGTGGGACAGTGCTCTCCAATACACGCTACTGGGAGAGCGGAGTACGACCCGTTTAGCATCGGGACAGTGCTCTCCAATACATGCTACTGGGAGAGCGCAGTACGACCCGTTCAGCTGTGGGACAGTGCTCTCCAATACACGCTACTGGGAGAGCGCAGTACGACCCGTTCAGCAGTGGGACAGTGCTCTCCAATACCCGCTACTGGGAGAGCGGAGTACGACTCGTTTAGCAGTGGGACAGTGCTCTCCAATACACGCTACTGGGAGAGCGGAGTACGACCCGTTCAGCTGTGGGACAGTGCTCTCCAATACACGCTACTGGGAGAGCGCAGTACGACTCGTTTAGCAGTGGGACAGTGCTCTCCAATACACGCTACTGGGAGAGCGGAGTACGACTCGTTTAGCAGTGGGACAGTGCTCTGCAATACCCGCTACTGGGAGAGCGCAGTACGACCCGTTCAGCAGTGGGACAGTGCTCTGCAATACACGCTACTGGGAGAGCGCAGTACGACCCGTTCAGCTGTGGGACAGTGCTCTCCAATACACGCTACTGGGAGAGCGGAGTACGACTCGTTTAGCAGTGGGACAGTGCTCTGCAATACATCCTGCTGGGCGAGCGCAGTACTGAAATCTTGAACTTACCATTCCATCGTTTGTTGGCCACAGCTGCTGCCGTAGAGCAATATCGAACTCTTAAATCTTGGGGTCGTAGCGGGAATATTTCGGTCACGATCTTAACCAAACGATGGGGTTCAGAAGAGAGCCTAATTACTTGAAATTAGGAGCAAATACGTGCTTACTAACTTTTATTGAATTATCAAAATGAAAAAAATGTGTTATAAAATCATTCATCAAGAAACGTTTATTATTTAACGTTTTAATGCGGTCACATTGGATTGCGTGATTTTGATAAGTTACGTTTATCGAAGAACTTTCTTCGGAGGGAACTAGAACATATCACAAATTACTGGACAGCGAAAACTCGATAAACGAAAATAAAACCTGAAAATCGGGCGCCATTGATCCAAACGATAATTGAGAATTAATCCACACGATCTGTGGAAGATCTGACCTTCAACAAATAGAGTTCCAGATTTACATTTAATTAAGTTTGTCGACCAGTCAAATACCATGTCGGATATTGGAACATCCCCCGAATGGATCGTTAATCTAACCAAATCGACTACCAGTTGCTTTGGATAGGTTGCGAAATATTACTAGAAAGCATGGTGTTAACAGCAATTGCCACAATCAAAAATAAGATTCCACCATGTATTGTCATCTCGACACCCTTAAGTTATAGAATAATCTTGTTGCTGGGGGACACGAGGGAAACCTCCCAGTAGGGTGTATTTGCATGTGATATTGTTATACATCCGGGTGTCTCCTGGGCAACGGACTAGGACTCTTCCTAGACGGCTGATTCTCTCACACCAGAAGTAGAACTAACCAATCTTAAAATGTATTTTAAGAAACGGCTCTTTTCAGAGCCATCCATGACAACAATATCCATAAATATTGAAGGCCTGTCAGCTGCCAAAGAGGAACTCTTGAAAAAACTATGCCAAGATCAGAAATGTGACGTCTTGTGCATTCAGGAAACGCATAGGGATGAACATCAGAAACGTCCAAAGATTTCAGGAATGATTTTAGTTGCAGAAAGGCCTCATGCGAAATATGGTAGTGCTGTATTTGTAAAGCCAGACATCCAGATCATCAGTACTCATCATACTGAAGATAACGACATCGAAATAATCACGGTGGAGTTAAGCAACATGACCATTTCATCTGTGTACAAGCCTCCAAATGAAAAGTTCTCTTTCTCACCACCTGCAAATTTTGGTAATCAAACAAAGTCAATAGTACTCGGTGACTTTAACAGCCGTAGTCACGTCTGGGGATATGCTCAAGAAGATGAGAATGGAGAGATCGTCATTGCATGGGCTGAAACTCAGGAACTTTCCCTTATTCATGACAGTAAGCTTCCCTCCTCCTTCAACAGTGGAAGATGGCACCGAGGGTATAACCCAGATCTTCTCTTTGTGAGCAACTGCTTTGTGCAGCAATGTTCTAAAGAAATGGGATCACCATTCCCAAGAACACAACACCGGCCACTAATATGTCCCCTCTCTTCACCCATAAGACAACACGAAGTTCGGTTCAGACGGAGATATAACTTTCGAAAGGCTGACTGGAAAAGGTTTTCCAATATGTTGGATGAGATGATAAAAACTGTCTCTCCTATACCCCAAGATTATGACAAATTCATTGATATCGTGAAGTTCTGTTCACGGGCATCAAATCCCAGAGGCTGCAGGACACGCTACCTTCAAGGTATAACTCGTGAAACAACTGCTCTGCTGCACGATTACTACAGGCTTCACAAAGAAGACCCATTTAGTGAGCAAACGATTCAAGCAGCACAAAGTGTTCTTTCCTCTATCTCCCAGGCAAAGAAGGAGACATGGATGAAGTTGATGTCTGAAGTCGATATGGGTAGGAGCAGTCAAGAAGCTTGGAGACTTTTAAAACGCTTGAGCAATGATCCTACGCAAGGTAACACACATGTCAATGTGAGTGCAGATCAAACAGCACACCAACTTTTGCTTAATGGAAAACCAAAGATTTCCATGAAAGTAGGGAAGAATCCTAGAGTCAGACAACCAGACGAGAGCAATGAGTTATCTAAGCATTTCACACTAACTGAACTGGAATTAGCTCTCAGTAAGTGTAAGATTGGGAAGTCAGCAGGACTCGATGACCTTCGAATGGAACAAATTAAGAACTTTGGTCCTACTGCGAAGTGCTGGTTGCTAGAACTCATGAATAACTGCATTCAGTCTTCCATGATATCTAAAATATGGAGGAAGGCTAGGGTCATAGCTATTCCAAAACCAGGCAAAGATAAAAATGACCCTAGGAGCTACAGGCCAATCTCCTTATTATGCCATCTTTTTAAGATTCTGGAGAGACTAATCCTCAATAGGTTGACTGATAAAATCGAGCCACTTCTGATTCCACAGCAAGCTGGATTCAGGAGAGGGAAAAGCTGCACATCGCAGGTGTTGAAATTAAGTCAACACATAGAAGATGGCTTTGAAAGCCGGAAAATCACAAGAGCTGCATTTATAGATCTCTCGGCAGCATATGATACTGTTAATCACCGAATTATCCTTGGAAAGGTATACAACATGACAAAGGACTTCCATCTGACTTGTGCCATTAGAAACCTACTTCAAAATCGAAGTTTCTTCGTTGAGTTCCAGGGAAAAAGAAGCAGGTGGAAGATACAGAAGAACGGACTACCTCAGGGAAGCGTGTTGGCACCAATGCTTTTCAATATTTACACAAATGATCAGCCTCTTCCTGCCGGGGCCAATAGTTTCATCTATGCTGATGATTGTGTCATCACATCTCAGGGGGATAACTTCGAGGCGATTGAACAAACATTGTCCACAGCTCTAGACACTCTTGCTGGCTATTACAAGAAGAATCAACTAACACCAAACCCAACTAAGACGCTAACCTGTGTTTTCCATCTAAACAACAGAGAAGCTTCCCGAACTCTGAAGGTCACTTGGCAAGGCATAGAATTACAACACAATCCTACCCCGAAGTACCTCGGAGTCACTCTGGATCGTGCCTTAACCTACAGAAAACATTGTATGAACATCAAACAGAAAGTGGCTGCTAGGAACAATATTGTGCGGAAGCTAACTGGAACATCTTGGGGAGCACAACCAGACACAGTGAGGACATCTGCCCTTTCGCTCTGCTATTCCGCAGCTGAATACGCATGCCCGGTGTGGTACAAATCTTGCCATACCAAAGCAGTTGATGTAGCACTCAACGAAACCTGCCGCATTATTACTGGATGTTTGAGACCTACACCTTTGGAAAAAGTGTATTGCCTTGCAGGGATAGCACCTCCCGATATTCGCCGTGAAGTGGCAGCCAAGAAAGAAAAGAGAAATGTGTTGACATCGGAAGCCCACCCTTTGTTTGGATATGAGCCACCACGCCAGCGGCTTAAGTCTAGGAAAAGCTTCTTGAGAGTAACCGAAACACTTGCAGGAACAGCGCAGCAAGCAAGAATTCAAGAATGGCGCCTCAGGAGTCAAACATACGAGGATCAGTCAATGGATGACCCCAAAAAAGGAACTCCCTCCTGGCCATGTCACAGATTGGGTGAATTGGAGAGCACTGAACAGACTGCGCTCTGGTGTTACGCGGTGCAGGGTAAACCAGAAGAAATGGGGTTTCGAAGTGGACAGTACCTTGTGTGTATGTGGAGAAGAGCAGACCACAGCCCATTTGCTGCAATGCAGTTCATGTCCATTCAGCTGCACAACAGAAGACCTGGTTAAAGCGAAGCCAAATGCACTTGATGTTGCAAGGTTTTGGGCTCACATAGTTTAATGTGGCTCTTCGCCATTGGAGTATTTATATTATGTTTTATGTTTTTCCTTATCTTTAATTTTAAACTTATGTATGCTTCTGACACGATATAAATAAAATCTTGTAGCTGAAACATGCATCACCCAAACAGCTGTTCAGAAGGAACAAACAATAACTTGATCCGGGAGGATCTTGCGTTACGTCGTTCTGAAGGAACAAAACTGCGAAATGCAGGAAACATTTATTCATCATTCATTTAGAAGAAATGCTAAACACTGAAGTTAAAGAAAAAGTGTTAACTCACTTGAAAAATATTATAAAACCAACTTTCAGGTTATAAACTTTTACGTTAAGTTTAATACAATTACAAGTCCACATGGTATAATAAAATCCAAAATACCAAAACAAGCTACGGACGTCTTTCCATATTATAACTGATGCCTACCATTACAGATCCATCTCATTGTTTGTCCCAACAAACTAACTACAAGCTATTGATCGACCACAGTCAACTATTATAAAAATGAAAGAACGAAAAATTGAAAATAATATCTATTCCCAGCTGACGAATCGACCCGCATTCGTAACTCAAGTCTCACATAAATAAGCTAAGTGTTAACACCCACACTAACAAAGGAATCGGACGTCTGAACGACAAAACAATTAAGTCTGTAAATAAATTAAAATACTAAAGTTCAATGAACTCAAACGCGCGTGGGAAACAGCAATAATACTCAGTCACCATTAGCTAAGTACCCAATGTTGGACAACCCTCATGTTCATGCCACTGTGGTTCCATAACCTTATGTAAACGCCTTCCAGCTGATAAGGGTTTTGCCGAAACATGGCCTCAATATTACTTAGCTAACACCCTCGCATTGCATACACTACTGCAGACACTACCATCGTTCAAGTCACTTCGCAAGAACACCTAACTTAAGACTTGAATATATACAGACGGTACCCTAAACCTATCGTCTAGCCTACATAATGTCTGCGCACCCTAACAATAATATTTATGGACACACACACCTTCCTAAACCTGTCGTTGAGCGTAAATGGGGATGTTTACGCATCAGTATACTCCAATGATACGTGTAACGTCCTTAATCTATCGTCGAGCGGAAACTGGATTTTCTACGCATCCTCTAGAATGTCAGGCGAAATCGTAACTTCAAACACACTCTTTGATATTTAGCTGGAAAGCTTGTCAAAGCATGACACACGATGAAACGAACCTTGCCACTGAAAATGCAACAACGTCCCTATCTTGTCAATAAAACGTGAAAAACGCGGCTATACAATCCACGACTCAACAGAATCTCGACATACGCAGTGCACGTCTAACATTCCGTGAATATCGCCAAAACAGTAATCATCACCATCGCAAAAATCCACACTGTAATTCTAGGGTGAGGCCCAAAATCGCCTACCATCTCACTATTCCAAACACTCATATCCATCAACTATCCAGTGACGCGAAATTCAGTTAATCTACACAGCCAAACTATCACTTTAATAACGTCCAATATCTCATCCCACAACGTTTCCGAATTAATGATAATTTATAGTCTCGTAATATATGAAATTTATTGAATGGAAATTTGTTACAACAGCTAAATATCACCAACCGTGTATTCAGAATGCCTTTCTATTCTTGAGATCGCGTACTATCATATTCATTATGCTGACTACATAAATCGTCATTTGCACTTAACTGCCAAGAGCTACAACCTTCTACGTAAATTGTTTTTCACTGGGTGTTCTTGACTTGAAATCACAATGTGCGTCACAAAGCACTCATTTCGAACCAACCTTCACCCTGTCAGCTGTTCCGGATTGCTAACGGAATCTCAAAACAGCCTACCTCGAAATTTCACCTTTAATGTACAGCCTGTCTCAAAAATTCTTCGCCATCGACAAATATAGCCTGTCTCTAAAATTCATCTTCAACGCCTATCACGGTGGCATTACTCATTAAATACAGGCTTCCTATGCCATCAACATCTACACAACTATTTTCTCAACATTCCATCCCGGCACAATCCATTTCATCCCGCATCAAAACTTTCCAAACCTCAATACTCCCGTGACGATTTTTTTAATAAGTGTACCGGGTGGTACACCTCCACGCCGCTAATTCAAACTTTGCGCCAGTTAAAACTCCTCTACTGGAGGAAGCCTGAACTTTAACTTCCATATTAATTCAACGATTTCTCAGAAGATGTCATTACTAAAAATTTTGAAGTGTTCTGAACTATGTCAGTTTCGATTCGTTTTTGTTTTATATGTAGCAAGAAGTGTGAACATTCTCTTCTAGAGGACACTACTTAAGAACTACAATTGTGCACCCTAGTGCGAAGTGAAGGAACCTTATTTGAAGAAATTTAGTACTTATAAGTTTGTTCTTTATTAAATTTCTTTCTGCCATTGTTTAAGTTGGCAATGTTAACCCTTTCTTTCCGCCAGTTTTGAATTTGACCAATAAGGAATTTCTGTAATTAATTTTCCACCAATAAGGTGTTTCTTCTTCATCTGGTGTAGTAGTTTTTGCCATTAACCAATAAAATGCTTGTGGGCGGGTGTTATCATTCACGAAACGCCTCGAACTTTCCATGAGGGTATATAAACTGCTGATTTTCGGGTCTCCGGGCCACTTCAGTAACATCTATCTTTGTGTAAATTATGTAGCAGGGGGCGGGAAGCGCCTCTTTCTTCGGGCAGCAGTTCAACCACCAGGTAATGGCCTTTTAATAAATTCTTTTCTTGCTAGCTCAGCAGTTTAACTCTCGGGGCAGGTCCGAATCCTTTTACCATGTAACTTTCCTCTAAAATGTAAAGACACTTGGTATCATTTCTATCTTTTTAAACTACAAATTGGGATAGAGAGTGCTTAACCCTCTCGAGCTCCCACTCATATTGCTTTGAGGTGAACTTATTTTCACAACCGTTTCTTCCCTTCTAGTGTAATGTAAATCGTTTTCTTATATAAGTCACCTTTTTAGTATGGGATTAGCCCTTGCATTAGCGGCCTAGTGCCAGGTAGGTTTTAGTAAAGTATATTAGGAGTGCAGTTTTGCCTCCTCTCAAGTTGGTATTGTGGAGGCCATGTAATATTTCTGTTTCTTCACTGAATAGGCCTCAGTAGGTTGGGTATTTTTACCCCTGTGTGTATGTCCTTGGAGGACAGCTTGAACGTGGAGTTTGGTGTGGCCTTTGATAGGCTTGAACTTAAGAGCGGGTTGCTCTTTCCTAAAATTTGTTTCTGCGTGCCTCGAGGAGGCTTTACTGTGTGATTGGGAGCAAGAGCTCCTGGGCATGATTGGAGTCTTCTGCCCCTTTGTTGAATCTTGTATATCGTAAGGTTGGGCTTATAGCTCAAGAATTGTGTGTCTGGCTCTCGGAGCCCAAATCCTGTAACACTGTAATTGTACACTCTCGATTTGTTGTTTAGCTACTGAGTACCTGTTATATTTGTTATTTCTTGATCTTGAAAAGAAAATATAACCTTGTTAAATTAACTTTAATTTCGTATTTTGAGACCTGTTCACCCCAGCACCTTCTTTCACCACTGCACATCCACAATACTCCGTAACAATAAGAATCCCTTTCATTCATTTTACTACAACTTTCAGACCTCAAGAATACAATAACACACCGTGATTTCCTATTTCACCGACATACACGGTGTCACAAAATTACTTTTCCACGAATAAACATAATTTTATCAGACATCACTGGATTTCGAGACGAACGCAAATCTTACTCAACATATCTGTTAAATACGCTTTTAACACTGAAAATTTTTATCCTGCTGTAAATATTATTATTATTATTATTATTATTATTATTGTTTCGGGGTTACCCGTGGATCAGCAGAGGTGAAACAAGGTGCGGGGGTGAATGGGTCTAACTACAAAGTCAAAGTTAATTTAAAATTTTAACATAGGTTATATTTTTCTAAAAATAACAAATCTTTAACAACTTTTCATTAGTGAAATAACAATGACATGGCAAATTAGAAACAAGATTTAGAAAGATCCAAGATATCCGAACTCGAACATTCCTGGCCTACAAGCCCCAGTCTTACAATTTTTGGGTACCCAGCTCGATTTTACAAAGAATATACATTTACCCAAAGGGCAGAAATCTCCGTATACCTGGAGCACTTCCTCCCAAAATTGCAATATCAGGCCTCCCAGAGGCAATTTTACAACACTTGAAAAAGAGCTCACACGCTCTCAGTTCTTAAGTCTATACCAGGCAACACAATATGAGAATCTAATAATCACTGGCCTTACAAGGCACTATTTACAAATAGCCACCTTATTACACAGAGGTATCTAGTACCCAACCTACGGGGCCTTAGTAAAAAACGAACAGGTTCAATAAACGGCCCGAGTACAACCGAAATGGAGTCAAAGTTTGAGCTCCCCCCCCCAAAATTAAAACCCTGTAGGCACTTGGCCAACGAAACAGGGGCTAATCCCAAACTACTGCGGTAGCGCGAATGGAGATAACTTCAATACATTGCGGAAACAAATGCGGTACCTCAAACCAAGATGAAGGGGAGCTCGAGAGGGTATATCACTCTCTATCCCCGGTTTACAGTTAAAGATTTATGAAATTTTACATGAGCCGACAGGAGATTTACACTTTAGAGAAGTTAGTTACATATTTAAGGTTTCGGACCTTTCCATCAGGTTAAACTGCGGGGCAGAGAAATGCTAACTGACCATTAACTTACTGAAGAACTGCTGTCTGATGAGAGAGGCGCCTTCCGCCCCTTGCTTGACACACACACTAAGTTAGACAACGATCAAATGGCCAGGAGACGAGAAAATCTGCAGTTTATAAACTCTCGAAGAAAGTTCGAGACCTTTCACGAATAAAACAGCCACAACCTCACAATTTTATTGGTGAATGAAAAGGTTACACTAAAAATCGAAGAAGAAATAGTTGATTGCTTGAAAATTAATTCCAGAAATTCTTGATTGGCTAAATTCAAAACTGGCGGAAAGAAAAGATAAATATTGCCAACCTAAAGATGAATGAACAAAATTTAGTAAGGAAAAACTTATGAATACAAAATTTCTTCAAACACGTTCTTTCACTTCGCACCAGAGTGCATGATCATAGCTTTTAAGCGGTGACATCTATGAGAGAATGTCCAAACTTCTTGATAAAAGGAAAACAAAACAAGTTGAAATTCACACAGTACTGGAAACTTCACAATAACCAAATTTTAGTGGTGCCACCTTTCGAGAAAATTTATAAGTTGGTCCAGTTTCAAGTTCACTGTTTCTCCTGTAGATGAGTTCTTTAAGACGCAAGTTTTAAATATGCGGCGTAGAGGTGTACCTTCAGGTACAAGTTTTATTATTATTATTATTATTATTATTATTATTATTATTATTATTATTATTATTATTTTCAGCAAAAATGTCTGAACTCATACGATATTCGAAATTATTGCATTCACCACGACTACATTATCGTTATCACCTTCCTAACTTTATTCAGTTTGAACTCTATCTCAAAGAATGTTAACACATTACATAAACTTCGCATTTTACAGTTTCTCGACGTGAATTTTTCTGCCATGAAGAGTTTCACACGACGACCAGAAATATAATACATTCGCCTGATCATTATTAAATATTAATTCGACACACGCACGGACATTTTTTTGGGGGACAAACAAAATTCTATTCGACAACATTAATACAAATATAGCCACAGACCTGTAACAGTAGTCACCCTGGAGATTCCGGCCACATTTAGCCAGCTGCCGTTCATGGCTAGAGTATAAATCATCTTCTTATATATATATAACTTAAAATACACAGATTTGACACTCGCTATCGATTAACATCGCAAATGAGGCACTTTCTTCGCGTTTTAACATGCGACGAACTTCTTTTTAAACTGGCGAGTGTGACAGTTTTCCCAGGATCCTGCTTTAGTTCACCCTAATACTGGCCAGGTGTTTCAATAGATAACAAAAATCTGACCTCACTGACTAGCCTCCAGACTTCCCTTTGACAATATCAAACACGCACAATGTAATACAGAGAGAATCTCAGCTACGTATTTTAAACAGATATCTATGCCTTCACAGTTTTCGTCGGCGGAAGCTCAGGAAAATTTCTAGCACCTTCCATTTAATACTCTACTTGAACCATTGATACGAATATATAACACGTTATTTTGAGAACTAAACCCCGCACTTCCTTTCAGACGAGCGACGTGGGTTTCACCATCCAGACCTTCAGATAGAAATGCGTAAATGTAGATGGAGGGGATTTCTTTTATACGTTCTGAGAGGACGCCACCCTCACCATGAAGCTTGGTGGTGCAATCTGCTAATTCCACATCCATTGGACCAATTTTCTTGAAATTTATTCCACAAATTCAGACAAAATTATAATTCATTATGTGTTAATTTTATATTTTTCCCATACTTGCAACGGGCGTAATGAATTTATTTCTGACATGTATTTTCGCGGTCTTTCTTCAGAAATTACATCGACACGTGTCGCAAATCCGCGAGTACGACGCCAAATTTCCTCCAGGCTTAACTGCATTTATATTTACCCTGGGGATTCTATGTTCACGTAAGGTTTATTAATAATTTAGATTATTTATTCCTGGATTAACCATGTCGCCAAAGTCTCGCGTTATGAAGGATTTTCAGAAATTGATAAATCATTCAGTACTCGAGGTCAACCGAAGTATCTCGGCATATCACGAGATGGTGGCTCGCTTATTACGGTGAGTGCTGTTCCCACGAGAGAGCGAGACACTTGAAATAAAACATGGCTACTCTCACTTGTAGCTGAAATAAATATCTGGAATTATTTTTCATCGTAGAATTATGGGTTCAGTACGACCCGTTCAGCAGTGGGACAGTGCTCTGCAATACACGCTACTGGGAGAGCGCAGTACGACTCGTTTAGCATCGGGACAGTGCTCTCCAATACATGCTACTGGGAGAGCGCATTACGACCCGTTCAGGTATGGGACAATGCTCTCCAATACACGCTACTGGGAGAGCGCATTACGACCCGTTCAGCTGTGGGACAATGCTCTCCAATACATGCTACTGGGAGAGCGCATTACGACCCGTTCAGCTGTGGGACAGTGCTCTCCAATACATGCTACTGGGAGAGCGCATTACGACCCGTTCAGCTGTGGGACAATGCTCTCCAATACACGCTAAGGGAGAGCGCAGTACGACCCGTTTAGCATCGGGACAGTGCTCTCCAATACATGCTACTGGGAGAGCGCATTACGACCCGTTCAGGTATGGGACAGTGCTCTCCAATACACGCTAAGGGAGAGCGGAGTACGACCCGTTTAGCATCGGGACAGTGCTCTCCAATACATGCTACTGGGAGAGCGCAGTACGACCCGTTCAGCTGTGGGACAGTGCTCTCCAATACCCGCTACTGGGAGAGCGGAGTACGACCCGTTCAGCAGTGGGACAGTGCTCTCCAATACACGCTAAGGGAGAGCGGAGTACGACCCGTTTAGCATCGGGACAGTGCTCTCCAATACATGCTACTGGGAGAGCGCAGTACGACCCGTTCAGCAGTGGGACAGTGCTCTCCAATACATGCTACTGGGAGAGCGCAGTACGACTCGTTTAGCAGTGGGACAGTGCTCTCCAATACATGCTACTGGGAGAGCGCAGTACGACTCGTTTAGCAGTGGGACAGTGCTCTCCAATACATGCTACTGGGAGAGCGCAGTACGACTCGTTTAGCAGTGGGACAGTGCTCTCCAATACATGCTACTGGGAGAGCGGAGTACGACTCGTTCAGCTGTGGGACAGTGCTCTCCAATACCCGCTACTGGGAGAGCGCAGTACGACCCGTTCAGCTGTGGGACAGTGCTCTCCAATACACGCTAAGGGAGAGCGGAGTACGACCCGTTTAGCATCGGGACAGTGCTCTCCAATACATGCTACTGGGAGAGCGCATTACGACCCGTTCAGCTGTGGGACAGTGCTCTCCAATACCCGCTACTGGGAGAGCGCAGTACGACTCGTTCAGCTGTGGGACAGTGCTCTCCAATACACGCTACTGGGAGAGCGCATTACGACCCGTTCAGCTGTGGGACAGTGCTCTCCAATACCCGCTACTGGGAGAGCGGAGTACGACCCGTTCAGCAGTGGGACAGTGCTCTCCAATACCCGCTACCGGGAGAGCGGAGTACGACCCGTTTAGCAGTGGGACAGTGCTCTCCAGTACCCGCTACTGGGAGAGCGCATTACGACCCGTTCAGCTGTGGGACAGTGCTCTCCAATACCCGCTACTGGGAGAGCGGAGTACGACCCGTTCAGCAGTGGGACAGTGCTCTGCAATACACGCTATTGGGAGAGCGGAGTACGACCCGTTCAGCAGTGGGACAGTGCTCTCCAATACCCGCTACTGGGAGAGCGGAGTACGACCCGTTCAGCTGTGGGACAGTGCTCTCCAATACCCGCTACTGGGAGAGCGCAGTACGACCCGTTCAGCAGTGGGACAGTGCTCTCCAGTACCCGCTACTGGGAGAGCGCAGTACGACCCGTTCAGCTGTGGGCAGTGCTCTCCAATACACGCTACTGGGAGAGCGGAGTACGACCCGTTCAGCTGTGGGACAGTGCTCTCCAATACCCGCCACTGGGAGAGCGGAGTACGACCCGTTCAGCTGTGGGCAGTGCTCTCCAATACACGCTACTGGGAGAGCGCAGTACGACCCGTTCAGCTGTGGACAATGCTCTCCAGTACCCGCTACTGGGAGAGCGCATTACGACCCGTTCAGCTGTGGACAGTGCTCTCCAATACCCGCTACTGGGAGAGCGCATTACGACCCGTTCAGCTGTGGACAGTGCTCTGCAATACCCGCTACTGGGAGAGCGCATTACGACCCGTTCAGCTGTGGACAATGCTCTCCAGTACCCGCTACTGGGAGAGCGCATTACGACCCGTTCAGCTGTGGACAATGCTCTCCAGTACCCGCTACTGGGAGAGCGCATTACGACCCGTTCAGCTGTGGACAGTGCTCTGCAATACCCGCTACTGGGAGAGCGGAGTACGACCCGTTCAGCAGTGGGACAATGCTCTCCAGTACCCGCTACTGGGAGAGCGGAGTACGACCCGTTCAGCAGTGGGACAGTGCTCTCCAATACACGCTACTGGGAGAGCGCAGTACGACCCGTTCAGCTGTGGGACAGTGCTCTCCAATACCCGCTACTGGGAGAGCGGAGTACGACCCGTTCAGCTGTGGGACAGTGCTCTCCAATACTCCCCACTGGCATAGAATGAATACCGTAGGTCGTTGTACCAATATGTAAGACACCGTCACCAGGATTACTTGATACGAGCCAGTATTATTAGGAATTCCAAGTGGGAGGCGACACAAGAATATATCGAAATAAAAAATGCCCGTGTCCAGGGGATACAGCTGGGTGGGGGAAGACATCGAAAAATGCTATAAAATAGTTTTTGATGCTCTCTGAGCGAATTTCGATAGAGGGTTGACAGTCTGCCAACAATAAAACTCTCGCTAAATGATGTTTTACAATTAAATAGAAACACGACCTGATTATACAATTAAAAGGTAATTTAGTTTTTGACTACACACTAACTTTGGGTGCTATTGCCAGAGTGCGTGCGACCTTGCTACCCTTTGTCACAGAACAAGTTGCTGCGGCCCTGTACGTGCGTATTATTCTCCTTAATAATTTAATGCATGAAAGGAAAGAATTAGCTGACAAGACAACATGGTTATTTTCCAGTTCCAGGCGGCAAAAGTGGATTAAAAATGTATTTTTTTTCTGCAGTAACTCTCCCCCCTCCCCCATTGCCGCTGCTGTACGGTAAGACTTGGGAGTAAGGAGACAAATCCCGGGCTGTAGAGTGGAGGTTTCAAGAGTTGGAAATGAAGAGGGCATATAGTACTAGGAGTAAGGGATTGGAATAAATTATCAATGGAAGTGTTCCATAAATTTCAATATTCTATGAAAATATACAAGAAAAGCGTAGGTGAATAATTGGTAGGGAATTTGCCTCCTGAGCGAGAAAAGGTCATTGATATGTATTTATTTAATTCATGTAGACCAGATTTGCGGCACCTCGGCAGAAGTAGTTGTTTTAAGAGGAAGTACAGCCATCACTAGTGAGGGGGAAAATGGAAGGCCTCAAATGCTCGTGGTCGGAAAAGAACAAAGGAGGTTGAGGAGCCCGACACACCGAACTCAACAGCGGCCAGTATTCGAATCCCACTGTCGGGAACCCTGAAGATGGTTTTCCGTGGTTTCCCATTTTCACACCACACCTTCATTAAGACTGTTGCCGTAAAGCGCGGCCATGAATGGGTCGATATAACACATTTAAAACTTTAAAATTATTGCTATATTTCTTTCTCTGCTTTTTTTTTTTTCGGTTTCCTTTCAGGGGTTAAATTTTAACAAACAATTCGCTAAGCGAAAACATGATTTCAGGTACAATAATGAGATATAGAAGTAAATGACAAGATAACCTTTGTTCCAGGAGACTACTCTCCAAACATTGCAGCCTTCCAAAGAGACATGCAACATTAAGAGCGCCCATTTGCCCTCAGAAACGTCCCCGCCTATTCTCTTAGACGCTCAAACGTTTAACAGAGTACCCAACCTACCAGGCCTTTGCGGATACTGGCGCTCCTTGAAAATTGAAACGAAAAGCTAAAAACACTGTTTGGGCTTATGGCCCGAATTTACAGAGGCTACTGAGATGACTACATGCAGAGAATATTTAAGCTACAAAAATTACAAACAAAAACGGTTACAAAATCATAGTCACCTCAAAATCAAGCTGATAGGGAACGCGAGAGGCTAGCTCACTCTCTATTCTCTGATTTCGGTTAAGTTCCTTCGGCTTGCTAGAAATTTCATTGAAATTTGGAATTTACGTTTTAGAAAATTAAGTTTACACTGTTAAAGATTAGAAACCTTCCCCTCGAGCTAACTTAGTTAAACCAGGACTGCCATTACCTTGAGCAGATGGACTTGTCACCTCCCTTTATAAACACACACACTAGACTGCACTGGTCCAAAAATGTGCCAGCTTTTACACCGAAGAGGAAGGTTCCAGTAAACGCCGGGCTAAGGCCCGACACGCCCACAATTTTGATACCGTAATTATGTAAATAGCAGACACTGTTCGATTGGCAGAAAAATAAATATACAAAATTTTCTATTGGCCAACATCTTAAGTTGGCGGGAAGAGATCGAAGTATTGTAAACTTTAACACACCAAAAACAAAGAATAATAACTTCAGTTTAGGAAACCTAGGAATACAAAATTACTTTATAATTCTAGTAGTCAATCTACACCAGAGGGCATAACATAAATTTATAGTAGAGACATCTGTACGGAAATGTCCAAATTTCTTGTATTAGTTGTTGCGAATTTTACATGGCTTCATTTAAATGAACGGGGCGGGTACAGAGACCACGTCTCCTGGTCCCACCGTCGCCATAAGACCTATCTGTGTCGGTGCGAAACTCTTACGCGTGGTACTCTCGTGTATTGGACAATGAGCAAAAGACCCGACACAATTTATGTGGACAAAAACTCAATAACAGGGAAACAGTTTCTAAGAAACGCGTTGTAGGAAGGTACCGAATAATAATAATAATAATAATAATAATAATAATAATAATAATAATAATAATAATAATAATAATAATAATAATAATAATAATAATAATAATAATAATAATAATAAACAGTTCAAAAATTAGGAGAACATGTCTTGTAACGTCTGGTATGTGAACTTTAATTTGGTAGATGGCGTTCCAATGGTCGTATAGCGTACCTTGAGACCTTAGCTACTCAGGGTATGTCAAATCAAAGTTATAGTCCATCTGTAGGCGTAGCCGTGCATTAAACTGTCAGGTGACCCCTCAAAACAAAGTGAATAACGGTGCGCTCGTGTGTCATTGTGAGGTACACAGAATACTGTGGTCATCTGAGCACGTTGTACGGAAACCAGCACATCTCATGGCACATCTTAACGAGGTCCAAGTTACAAGTTTGTTCTAGGATGGATGGACTTTTCGTCGTGTTGCTGTGGATCTCTATGTCTCTCCGTCAGTTAGTCAACGCTTGTGGAATCACTACAATGAGACAGACCAGTTCACAAGGAGGGTTCAACAAGGTCGTGGACGCATGACAACCCCACAGGATGACCGATATCTCACTATCTGTGCGTTGCGGCGTCGTTCAGCAACTGCCAGAAAACTGCAACAAGACCTCAGGAGGGTCACTGGAGTCACGGTGTCTGACCAGGCAGTAAGGAGCACGTTAAGCGAAGTGTCCTTACGACCTAGACGTCCTGTCCGCGTGCCCCGTTTAACGCAGCAACATCGCACAACTCGAGATCTGTTTCTCCGTACCCACGTCAACTGGCAACTTCGCCAGTGTGTTGTTCACACTTCCCCTGCCACAGCGTGATGGACGTCACGCCGTGATTAGCAGAACATCCCAAATGTTGTCCAGGACGGCGACCGATTCGGACAAGGTTCTGTGATGTTGTGGGGTGGCATCAGTATTGATGGCCGTACGGATCATTTCGTCCGTGGTAATCTTACCGCTGCGGGGTACATCAAGCAGATACTGCTACAGCATGTGTTGGTTGCTGCATACGATGTTGGCCCTGAATTCGAACTCATGCACGATATAATGCCAGGGCTCATGCAGTGCGCATCTTGCGAGAACTCGACATTCAAGAGATGGAATGGCCAGCAGTGATTCCCGACCTTAATCCCATCGAGCATGTTTGGGATAGGCTTGACAGAAGTGATCCTGGGCGTCCTGTTCCACCACAGCCTCTCCAAGACCTCGAACAGGCTCTCATTGAAGAACTGGACCTGATACCGCAAGGTGACCTCCATCGACTTATACGGAGCATGCCATATAGGTGCCAAGCTGTCATAAATGCTCGTGTGACGGACTCAAGGCGATACCGCACGCTATCTAGCGGTTGTTGTAGCGTCTATGTGTGTGTTTATGTAGAGTCTGAGTCTGGGGGATTGTTAATAAGAAGAAACTAGCTTGTAAAAGCACGGTGTTGTTACTCCACAATTTTGGTGCCGAAACCACGAACCACGAATACTATCGGCTTCCGAAACATATTTGGTCGTTTCTGTGAGGAAAAGGCAGTGATGATAAGTTCACTTCTTAAGGATTATTGAAAAGGGTAAATCACTAGCCTCACGTTATCACGTTTAGCCACAACACGACGGATAAGAACAACCTTCATCCTCTTTCTTAGTCAAATATAATACTTACTGGCATTCAAGTAGGGCTTGGCTCAATAGTTGTTTTTCCCTTTAGTACCGTAATTATTGGTTTAGGTACGCGTTTAGTTATATGAATGCTTGAACCCTTCATTTAATTCCGAAGGTGCCATTTTGTGGCAGAGAAGACTTGATACCACAAATCCACGCTGGTCATCCTGACTGGTGCTGCCACCTGTCACATCTCTATGAATTAATCCTAATACGAAGATTCGTCATTTCCACTCTAAATTACGTACAAGCAAGAATCCAGCATCAACATGACTGAAATTGCAGGGCATTTTTCAAAATTGAAACGTAAACGGATAACTCATCGAGCAAATGCCACACGCTTCATAAATCGAATAAATACGTTCGATCATTCCTCACCTGTTGACGAAATAAAGCATTTCAGTGAAAGTTTACGTGAAGCTTTGGACACCTTACTCGCCTTGGATGATTCTATTCAATATCTGCTCGATGACGTAGAATACAATGCAGATGCAATAGCATGTGAAGAGTACACAGACAAAAGCAAAAGAGCTATTAGAAGGGCGAAACGTCTTCTGGAGCAGAGTCGATTTGGAAATAGCACGAATGTACCCACACAATCTTCTACAAATCCAATGGTTCACAACGTTGTCCCACAAGTCAGGTTACCAACGATAAAACTACAATCTTTCACGGGAAAATCGAGGAATGGTCCCGGTTTTGTGAACAATTTGAGGCATCCGTAGACAGAAATCCATCAGTCTCTGCTACAAATAAACACGTCTTTCTGCGCGGATGGAAGCAAAGCGGGCTAGCCGACAAGCGACACATACGAACAAACTAAGTAGATTCTTATATCACGCTATGGGGATAAAAGTAAAATTATCCAGTCACATCTAGATTTCTTAGAAAAGCTTCAGGTTGCAGCTTCAGAGAGCCCGGAAATACTAAACAATACGTACATCGAATGTCACAGGCGAATTCAAGCCTTGCGAGCGAGCATTAGGAGAGGACGTGGACTTATACGGAAGGATACTCGCTCCCAAGCTACTGCGTGCCTTTCCGGAAGACATCTGTCGCCGTTGGCTCATTCCCTATGGGAATCAACATCTATATCATCTGATGGCCAAGCAGGCATCAATGTTTGGTAATGAGACAAAGTCTCTTAGTGCATTGGCACTTCCGGTGGCTCCAGTTAGCCTACGCAGTGGCCTCCACGGTATGCACTAGCCAGCGTCTTGATAAGTGTGCTAGGTACCAACTGATGAGCCCACCCTAGCACACGAGGGCGAAACGCTGGCAACCAAGAATGAGTTAGCTGGAAAATTTATAATGTCCAATAACGGACCATTTATATTGGTATTATAAATTTACTCATTCAGGACAAATATTTCAGATTCCATATAGGAATCAACATCTATATCACCCTAAACTGTTACCAGAAATTCTAGACACATTGTTAAGATTTAGAAAACACTCCAAGGCAATGCGACGGCCAACAAGCATTCCTACAATTAACACTCAACGAGGATGACAGAGATCTTACGAGATTTCTATGGTATCGTGCCAAGTGGAGGGAGGACGGAACCTGTGGCACATCAAACGACCTGATATCCTATCGCTTAAAACGCTTGCCCTTTGCACTGACATCTAGTCCATTCCTCCTGTCGCCCATTATAATGGACTCTGCTACACTGAATAGATACAGATATAGAGCTGCATCAGAGCTAGTTGACAAATCTAGGTTTATCGATGACTTCACTCTAAGTGTTAATGATGACTCAAAGGTAATCGCTATATATCAAGAACTCACCGCGCTCTTACAACAGATTAAACTCCCGCTCTCCAAGGGGGGCAACTAACTCGGAACCGTTAAAGAAGTTATGGCACAAGCAAAAGCTGGAGGAAAGAAGAGTGATGTCCGTTCTGGGAGTAGACTGGAATACTGTTGAAGATTGTCTCTTCACCAACAAGGAGAAGATTGCTAGCGATCTTATGCAGAAACCAGGAACCAAGAGAAACATTCTTCGTGCCACCGCCCAGTTCTACGGTCCTCTTGTACTTTTCGCACCAGTATGAATTGTTGCTAAATTAATCTTTCAGGACACCTCACTTAGAGGTTTAACTTGGGAGGAGTTACGACCTCCGGATATAGCAAATGATTGGCATTCATGGATTAGCAAACTTTACTTCCTGCACTTCCTAGATTAGAGTTGCTCGCCACACTTATAGGCACTCGCCTCCTGCGCTATTTTTGTGAGGAAATAGGTTTCGACCTCAACAGGGCCACTCTGTGGAGCGAGTATACAGTTGGAGTGGATAAAAACGACCGAAACAAATGGAAGACCTTCGTTGCCAATCGTGTAACACAGATAATTAGCCACACAACTCCCAGCCAATGGCGACACTGTCCTGGGACCAAAACCCTGCAGATTATCTCACGCGAAGTATTGACGCAGACCAGCTACTATCCTGATAAATGTGGTGGTGTGGTCCCTGCTGGCATACTCACAGCGACATTGGGCCACCTGACATAACAACGGAACACCTGCCACTTCCAGAGGTTAAAAAACTGCCAAATGTGTTCGTAATCACCACTACTGAACCCGTCCTAGATGTACTAAGGATCAGCGCTTACTGGAAATTACTACATATCACAGCGTGGGTGTTTCGATTCATCCAAGCTCTCAAAAATAAAACAACTCATTATAACGCATTGACAGCCTCAGAATTGCAAACCGCCCGAACATACTGGATCAAAAACTTCCAGCGAAAAGAAATTCCTGCCGAGATAAGCGCACAGCAGCGAGATGTACGCTTCATGGGCCAAGGTGTAATTCGACTAGGTGGGAGACTCCAATGTGCGGAGCTGACCAACGAGCAGAAACACCCAGTTATACTGCATGGTGAACACCACTTGACAAAATTGCTAATTAGACACACCCATATACGACTGCACCACTTTGAAGTTCGCATTGTATTAGGAGATCTACGACAATAATACTGGATTCTCCAAGCTAGGCGAACAATTAAGAAAGTACTCCATTCATGCCTACCATGCAAGATAGCTCGAAACACTCGCTTTAGCGAGATAGAGGCTCCCCTACCACTTGATCGTGTACAACTTACAGAGCCATTTTCTGTAACAAGTGTGGACTTCGCTGGCCCCCAGTATGTTAAATGGGGCAGAGAAGTTAAGAAATCGTACATAGTTCTGTTCACTTGTGCCTCCACTCGCGCACTCTACCTGGAACTATCAACCGATATGTCAACAGAAAAATTTCTGATGGCTTTGCAAAGATTCATTAGCCGACGGGGTATACCCCACACCATATAATCGGACAACGCACGCACTTTATCTGCAGCTAATAAGGAACTCATGGCCCTCGAAGACGTCTTGGTAGACCCCAGTATGCATCACTACTGTGCTCACCAAGAAGTCCAATGGAAGTTCATCGCGGCTTGGTGGGGAGGTTGGTCGGTTATACCAAACGATGCCTGAGGAATGTTCTAGGACGCTCACAGCACGACGAGGAAGGGTTGTCAGCATAGAAGCCGCCCTTAACAGCAGACCGATCACCGAGGACACAAACACTGGCGATGTTCTGACCCCATCTCACTTTCTAGTCGGTAAAAGGTTAACAGCCATCCCGTTTGGAGTAGAACCAACAATAGGGTAAAATTTGACATCGGAATTCAAAACCAGGCAGCGAGTTTTTCAAGATTTTAGGAAATGTTGGAAAGCAGAGTATCTTCTCCAGTTGCGAAGCTACCACGAGGTGAAAATACCACACAATCAACAGGGTACGCCTAGAATCGGAGACGTTGCCCTCCTCCAGGAGGACTCTAGGCCACGCCACGTGCGGGAATAGAGGAGCTACGCCGGTCAGTCGACCGGGGTGGGGAGGAGATGTGACGGACTCAAGGCGATACCGAACGCTATCTAGCGGTTTTTGTAACGTCTATGTATGTGTTTATGTAGTGTCTGAGTCTGGGGGATTGTTAATAAAAGGAGACTAGCTCGTAATAAACACGGTGTTGTTACTCCACAGCTCGTGAAGGACACACACCACACTGAAGCTCTCCAACTGTGATAAAAATCCACCCTGGAGGACTGTTATCACATTGTTTTCGCCCCTAATTGAACATTTCTGTTTGTGTATTGAAAATGAACGCGAATCCATCGATGTTCTTTTGTTTACTTCAACGGTAAAGAATAAATGTTTAGTTGGTTATATACCTGGGTGTGAGGTATTGTTTTGTGGAGGATGGCATACGTTCAAAACATGTTCCCCTAATTTTTTGAACTGTGTATAACTTTAAAAAATCAACCGGTTCCTGTAGTTCTCATTAACATACTCAAATATCAGGTCCTGAAAAGCCATCGCAATGGTCATCATGTGTATCGGCTGCTATCTGCTGCAAACATAATTTTACCAGTACAAAGTAGAAGGAGTGACATAGAGAATAAGAAAATCAATCAAGACTGATCTGCATTTAGGGCAGTCGCCCGGGTGGCAGATTCTCTATCTGTAGTTTTCCTAGCATTTTCCTGAATGATTTCAAAGAAATTGGAAATTTATTGAACATACCCCTTGGTAAGTTATTCCAATCCCTAACTCCCCTTTCTATGAAAGAATATTTGCCCCAGTTTGTCCTCTTGAATTCCAACTTTATCTCCATACTGTGATCTTTCCTACCTTTATAAACGCCACTCAAACTTATTCGTCTACTAATGTCATTCCACGCCATCTCTCCGCTGACAGCTCGGAACATACCACTTAGTCGATCAGCTCTCCTTCTTTCTCTTAATTCTACCCAGCCCAAACCTTGCAACATTTTTGTAACGCTGCTCTTTTGTCCGAAATCATCCAGAACAAATCGAGCTGCTTTTCTTTGGATTTTTTTTCCAGTTCTTGAATCAGGTAATACGGGTAAGGATCCCATACACTGGAGCCATACTCTAGTTGGGGTCTTACTAAAGACTTATATGCCCTCTCCTTTACATCCTTACTACAATCCCTAAACACCCTCATAACCATATGCAGAGATCTGAATCCTTTATTTACAATCCCATTTATGTGATTACCCCAATGAAGATCTTTCCTTATATTAATACCTAGATACTTACAATGATCCCCAAAAAGAACTTTCACCCCATCAACACAGTAATTAAAACTGAGAGGACTTTTCCTATTTGTGAAACTCACAACCTGACTTTTAACCCCGTTTATCAACATGCCATTGCCTGCTGTCCATCTCACAAAGTATCGAGGTCACGCTGCAGTTGCTCACAATCTTGTAACTTACTTATCACACTATAGAGAATAACATCATCCGCAGAACGCATTATCTCTGATTCCACTCCTTTACTCATATCATGTATATTGTACCCGTAAAAATGTGCTCATATCTTTAAGGCGCTTGATATTAAATTAACGAGCATGATTCTTAACCTAGGGAGTGGCTTTATCATTGGAGCTGGTACAGAGAGAGGTATAATTATCAATTTGAGAGATTCTTTTGTTAAATTGAGTTTATTGATCATCAAAAGCAAGTTCATATCACCTTCGTACAGCAGCGTGGAAGTGTCGTGGCTGGTTGGTACCTCCAAGTCCTGGGATGGTGCTGGACATCGACTGGGCAGGGACCACACCTGCTCGTATGAGGAGTTCTGGAGTGTCTCAAGGTTCTGGAAATGTCTCGACGTTCTGGAAATGTCTCGACGTTCTGGAAGTCTCGACGACTGGCACACGTTCCTGGGTTCTATTCGAGACGTAATTCACACTTGAATTTCCTGCACGGCACTCCACACATTCAGGGCACTGTCTGAACAGATATGACCTTTTAATTATGGTTACTGCACTCTAGATATTAAATCAAAACGTCCTGGAATAATCACTCGAAGAACAAGTACTGGTAGAAATGCAAGTTCATAATGCAAGCTCACTGTAAGCCAGAACGTTCTAGAGGATTACTGTCACTGCAGTCCTAAATGCATAGTTCTGAAGATTAAAACATATTGGCAATGAACTGAGTAAGTAGCACTCGGAAACTGTCCTGTTCCATTAATAGGCGAAGTGAATAGCCATTAAAGAAAATAATATTTGAAAGAAAAAATCTGACTTCATAAATTATGGATCACTCAAAATACTGGAAAGTTGTAGGCTTTCTGGGAACGCGATATGCGTATTCTGAATTGTCACAGTCTTTAAGAATCAGAACATAAGTCCCTGTGCAGCACTTGGAAAGTATTGCATATTTCACAATTAAACGTAATGTTGAATGTCCCCTAAGTTTCATAGTCTTTACAAGGCGTAAATTCAATGAGGCACTTGAGAAAACAAGTCACATCGTTCACACGAAAGTTTATGTTGGTAGGGCACAAGTTCATCCTACACGCTCGGAAAGTTTCAATGTTCCAGAAATTGATTCAAAAAATACAAGTTCGAATAAGTTCGAAACGTAAGTTCAATGCGGTACACAACACTCGTGAAAATTCAAAGTCCTTTCAATCGTCGTCGAATAAGTAAGTCCCTATGTGGCACTTCAAAAAAACGTTCCAATGTGTCAATATGACAAAGTTCCAATACGATGCTCGCGGAAAACAAAGCCCCATTCAGGCACTTCAAGAATATGATAAAGTCCAGATACAACACTTAGAGAAAATACCGAAATACTTGTATTTCGCAGGCTGTCAACTAGAAGTTCGACACACACAATACTTCTCCTGTCACCCGTGTCACAGAGACGGCGGAGTGACAGACACTGAATTCGTAGGTCGGGTGGTCCTCCTTTTATACACGTTCGCATGGAAGTGTCTAGAACTCGGGTACTATCTACCCTTATAACTTCTATAATACTCGGTGGATTTTCTTGAAATGTTAACAGACGATGTCCATTGTAAAGGCTTTTAAGATGGCAATGTCAAAATAGCGATAAAGTAGCTCAAAATGTACTTTTGAGGATGAGCTGGAACATTACCATATATGGTAGCGGATAGCTGGCTTACGGCGGCACGTCACTCGCTGGGTACGTCACTGCGTTCGGCGGGCTGCCTACCTTCCATCTCGCGCGAAGTTCAACAAACATACTTCGGACTTCTCTCGGAGCGGCGTTCCCGGTACAATATATATATATTGCACCCATAAGCGAATTTACGTAATTAATTTACAAATTAAAAGTTGAATATTTCGCATATTGGGATACTACAGTAGGCTGTGAATCTAGCAGTCACAAAAGAACTTTCTGGCGCCAGGCTGTCGGCAAGGAAAATCCACGAAACTCTTCTTAGAGCACGAGCAACTTGTAAACCGCCCTGAGTGCTGCATCCAAAAAATTTTATGGTACCGCCTAGGAGTGGCGACTTTCTACTTGTTTCCCACGAGAAAATCACGCGTTGAGGCCTGACCTACTTAGCAGAACAATGAGACAACGATAGCACCCACCAACCCTTGGGAGGAAATGGAAGCATCCACGCTACGAAGAGCGCGAAAGTCTCAGCCAATCACAAAATTCTAAATTTGAATGTCCTGTCATAGTGGGAATCTACAGTCAGTATTTCGCTATTTGAAGCCCGGAGTAGTGGTGAAAAACAGTGTCCTGACTTCCTAATAATATTTGAAAATTTATCGGTGCAAATCTGTGGTTAATTAGTGCCTGATTAACAAAATTTTAACTTCACACGGAAGAGTAGTATCGCCCAGGAAATGAACTGTCATGGCGGGAATGAGCCATTCGCTGGAAGAAAATAACGCCGGTGACGCGCGCCGTCGTGTGGATTATCCTGTGATCGTTTCCCACGGCGCAATATAACAAGTAAGTCAGACCGAAATTAGGAAGATTTTGTACATAAATTTTGAAACTTTAACCTACGGATGTATGATAAAGCGCTCCCAAGGGCTAGATCACTACGCCACATCCCTTCCACAGAACTATTTTCAAGGTGGGGGGAGAACTCATTACATAACCAGCGAGCAGGGTGATGAATCTGCAGTGACAGTGACAGTGTGACAGTGTGACGGTGTGACTCTGTGTTTCACTGTGTATCCTGTGTTCGTGGGTTAGTTGAACCTTCAGTGTGTTTAGAGTGTGTCAGCTAATTCAGTTAGTCAGCTTTGAACTTTACTTTTGTCTGGTAAGAAAGCGATCTGAGACACTTGTTGGCATCTGAGTGAGCCATGTATTTTACTTGGGAGAGTAACATTTCAGAAATGAACACTTTAACAAACTTTACTTTACTTTGAATTTATGCAGAGATAACAGGCAATAGCTGCACTTTCAACACTTGGCTTAAATGAACTCACATTACGAATCGAGAGGGACAAGTCCATGTTTTCAGCCTAGCTGCATAAAACCTCTCTAATCCACGTGTAGTTTGACATTTGTTGGAAAGCTATTTTATTCTTCATTTTGGGAGGACGATCAGCATAAATTTCTCCACATCATTGGAAACTGTACTTTAGCTTGCTTTTACCACTTACAACAAACTGTTTTGGCAAGCGAGATGTATTCGGGGAGAAAATAGTTAAAGCAGACAGGGAGGAGAATGACTTTTCTTTAATGAAGGCCGCAGTGGTAGAGACCTTGAGCAAACTGTTATGTTCCGAAGAGGTGAATAACCGGCCAGCCACTAGGTAAACAAAAACTGAGAGAGGGTGTGCAGACCAGCAGGTGATTTCCAGGCAGGTAGCGGAGAGGAACTTCCGTCTTCACGACAGGAGTCTATGCAGTGCTATCGTCTAATCTTCACTGGAGTGCGAGAAGATGCATGTGTCTGTGTTAATGTAAGCGTGTGTAACGCCATGATAAAAATCTATCAAATTTGCGTGTGTGAAAATTTGGAATACCACATCAGCTTCAAGATGGAATTCTAATTCACCATGACGGAGTCCGGAGGGTGAGCCAACATGCCTCCATCACCCAGGTATGAGCATCAATAAATAATGTAAATAAATATGTAGGACCGTGCCTAATCGATGATCAAATGTAGCTTAGACTGTTAGGTAGGATTGTAAATAATTCACATTTTAATAATAATAATAATAATAATAATAATAATAATAATAATAATAATAATTATGTTTGCACTTTCATCTAGGGTTATTTGCGCACTTCCTTTATGTAGATGTGTTTGCGTATTGTTATGGATTATTCTGTACTATGTCACTTTGACAATTTAGGATGCTATTTTATCTGATCTCAATGAGTGTAATGCCGATTCATAATAATAATAATAATCATGTTATTATAACTTTAGTTTTGAGTGATATTTCTGTTGAAGTTGGGATCTTGTAGACGCCGCCTTGTTGATTTTATGCTTATTTTGCTATTTTGCGCATTCAGCTTGTTTTATGTTGTGGAATCATCCTTCAGGTGACCGTTTCCGGTAGTTTTTATCCCGTGTATTTTGCAACAATTTTTGGTAGACGCGAGTATTTATTTCTGTGTAGTTGCGGTTACACATCTTTCTATAGCTGTGTTTTGAGAGGCAATCTCGTCATTTTTTTTGTAAGAAACAGCTAGTGACAGGAAGCCTTTGATGAGTCAGCTCTGATATTTTGTGATATGTGAAGCAGAGAATGATCTAGAGATCGAGCTAAGTGAGTAATATCCCTGATGATCTACGTTGATAATGGAAATATGATATTTGGACCATGTCATGAACTGTCGTAAGAAATAGAAATGTGCACGACAGATATTTCGCCCGCCGGATACGAGCGAGGCTGTATTATGAGGTACTACGTCGAGATTAATGATGAGTAAATAGAATTGAGAGATGAATAATTTAACCAAGAGTGTTAAATACGTTACGACATGGGTTAAGATTGTAGGCAGAAGCCTGTATTTTGTTTCAAATAATTCCAGGGAAAGTAGATGCTCGGCAAATATGCTAGCCGTAGTACATGTGAGCAGAGTGACGAGTCAATGTGTATTTTCATAGTCATGTAGAGTCATGGATGACATGGAATAACAGTAATTATTGCCCGTAAAGGTTAAATAGTATCATGGCCAGACATTTGTCATCTGAGGTTAGAGATTGCCGTCAAATTAACAATATTTTTGCTACTCGCAGCGGGGTAAATTTTTTTTGTAGACTCCGACATTTTGCGCATTTCATCCTTATTAATTTACACAGGGCAGCGATGTTGGGATCTAGTTTTGTTTATTTATTATTCTTTCTTTGTGTACCTTTTATTACCGTTTATTTGTGGGATCACACGTGAATTATTTATATTTGATTTGATGTAAATAGATAGGTGTAGTTAGGCTAGTTTGATTTCTGTATTTTCTTTTGTTGGAGCAGTGTTTTTCCATTAGCAGATTTAATTATGTAAATAAGATTTCATGTGTTAGGATAACGGATCATCGATTAGGTCACAGTCAAAACCATAGTAGTGGTATGCTCATACCAGGCATTCAGTAATTACCAAACCTTTTAAATCCACTACATTTTATTTAGGAAATGAAGCGATCTTTAATAAACCAGTTGTATATATAAACTGCCACAATGAATGAGGTAAAATAAGATGGCATCTGCCTCCATCTAGTGGTGGTACCACAAATATGAGTTCATAATGAAATGCAGTCAGCGGCAAATTCAGTAAAATTTTTAATGTACAAGGATCGCTTTCATTTGAAGTGTAAACATGAGGCACTTGGCCTAATCATTTGGATTATTTTTAAGAAGTCCAGGCTATCACAGTCATGCAAGTGAAGTTTAAATAATTAGATGAGTGGTTGTAACACTCAGGTTCATGTGTCATAATTTCCTTTTCAACCACGAGTAGTTTGAATGTGATAGTGGTTACATGAAGTGTGATGTTCATGGCTGTTTTCTTTGAATTATTCCTTATTTGTTACACATGGTTAGTGCAGTCCACGATTATTTTAAAGTTGGGTGTTTCCCAAATGAGCCACATGTGTTAAAGATGTGATAAACACCTCTGAGTCAGTGTTGATTTGATGACGTAACTAATTAATTAATTAATTAATTATTCAACTACATTAATTTATTTTGAGTGACATTTTCTACGTAATACAATTCTGTACTTCAAATGAGATGGTGATATTTCTGACCAGAGTTTTTGAATTTATTCACGTCATCGTCTTGAAGACAGTGTCAACATAATCTGGAATATTTTAAATTTTGATCGACTCTCAGTCAGTTTCATTAGGCAGACATTTGTGTTATTGTAAGGCAGATCCTCAATCTTTAATTTTATTTCACTTTGTTTACATTTTTCACCAGTTTAGTTTACTTTCATTTTGGCACTTTGCACTTTATTCAATAAATCAGTTTGTTATTTAAATTTTAATTCAGTCTTTGGGTACGGTCATTTATAGTTAGTTTACCCCATCTTTTCATTTCCTCACTCCCTGATCGACGGGTGGCCTATCTTCGGGGATAGCAGTGGACGGTCCGCGACTGAGGAAGAAGAGTCTACATGCAGCGGTGAGTATCATTTAAATGTCATTTATTACAGGAGCAGCCGGCGCACAGAAGAAGGAAGAAATCCACCGCAGTTGTTGCCTTGAAAAGGGCACAATATATATATGAAAACATAAATGTCCGATAATTCTACCTTAAGGAATTCTCCTCTTAATTATTACACTATCAGATAAAGCTTCATGTACTCTAATTCTCTGAGATCTATTTTCTAGAAATATAGCAACCCATTCAGTCACTCTAATGTCTAGTCCAATTGCACTCATTTTTGCCAGTAGTCTCCCATGATCCACCCATATCAAAAGTTGGAATCCTACAATTTGAGCTTCAGTGGAATTACCTTTCCTAAAACTGAACTGTCTTCTATCGAACCAGTTATTAATTTCACAAACATGTCTAATATAATCAGCAAGAATGCCTTCCCAAAGCTTACATACAATGCATGTCAAACTTACTGGCCTGTGATTTTCAGGTTTATGTCTATCACCCTTTCCTTTATACACAGGGCCTACTATATCAACTCTCCATTAATCTGGTATAGCTCCTCCGACCAAATAATAATCAAATAAGTACTTCAGATATGGTACTATATCCCAACACATTGTCTTTAGTATATCCCCAGAAATCTGATCAATTCCAGCCGCTTTTCTAGTTTTCAACTTTTGTATCTTATTGTTAATGTCATTGATATCACAGGCAAATGTTAATACTTCTTTGGCCTTAGTCTCCTCCTCTATCTGGACATTATCCTTGTAACCACCAATCTTTACATACTGCTGACTGAATACTTCTGCCTTTTGAAGATCTTCACATTCACACTCCCCTTGTTCATTAATTATTCCCGGAATGTTCTTCTTCGAACCTGTTTCTGCCTTAAAGTACTTATGCATACCCTTCCATTTTTGACTAAAATGTGTATAACACACAGTTATGTTTGCCAATATGTTACCCTTAGCTGCCTTCTTTGCTAGATTCAATTTTCTAGTAAGTTCCCTCAATTTCTCCTTATTCCCACAGCCATTTCTAACTCTATTTCTTTCCAACCTGCACCTCCTTCTCAGTCTCCTTATTTCTCTATTATAAGGTGGATCCTTACCATTATTCACTACCCTTTAAAGTACAAACCTGTTTTCACATTCCGCAACAATTGCTTTAAACCCATCCAGGTGTATTTACCGTTTGCCACCGATCATATTTACTTCTTAGAAAATGCCTCATGCCTGCTTTATGCCTGCCTAATAGTCCTACTTTTAAGACCTTCCTGTCTGTACCGGGAGGTGTACCTCAATGCCGCACATTTAAAACTAGCGCCTAAATGAATTCCTCTATTGGTAAAACAGTGAAACTGAAACTACCTCTACTTAGAAATTTAATCAGAAGATGTCCCCACTAAAATATCGAGTAATTTTGTTATTGTGCAGTTGCCTACACTCGCTGAATTTATCAGCGTTTTGGTTGCCATTCATCAAGAAGTTTGGACTTTTTCCCACAGATGACACTACAAAAACTATGATCATGCACCCTGGTGCGAAGTGAAGGAATTTTTGATTTAAGGAAGTTTTGTATTCATAAGTTTTTTCTAATTGATGTTCATTTATTTTTTGGTTGGCAATAATTCCTTTTCCTTTCCGCCAGTTTTAAATCTATCCAATCCCCGATTTCTGTAATTAATTTTCTACCAATCACTGTTCGATCTTGAAGTGTAACATTGTGGCTGGTTTATTCATGAATGATCTCGAACCTTTCCTGAGGGTTCATAAACTGGGGCTTTGCACGTGTCTTGGCCACTTGATCGTCATCTTATTGAGTGTGTCTATCAAAGCAGAAGGCGGGCAGCCTCTTTCATCAATCAGCAGTACATCTACAAGGTAATGGCCACATAACATCTTTCTTTCTTGGTACCTCCGCAGTTTAACCCGAGGGAAAGGTCCGAATTTTTAACTATGTAACCACCTTTTATAAAATGTTAATCTTCTTTCGCCTAATGTAAAAACTTCATAAAATCTTTAACTGTGAAACGGGGATAGAGAGTGATGTACCCGCTGAGCTCCCCTTCATCGTGGTTACAGATGGCTACGTTTCAAAACTGTTTTTCATCCTGTAACGTGGTAATGTAATTTCTATACGAGTCACCTCAGTAGTTTGGGAATAGCCCCTGTTTCATCGGCCTCGTACCTTTTAGGTGCTCACATGTAGGCGTGCAAGTTTTCGGCTCCATTCATTTTGTGTTCGGGCCATTTATTTGACCGTTATTCTTTTTCCATGAAGGCCCAGTAGGTTGGGTATTAAATAGCCCTGTATAATCATTTTCCAATTGTAAGTTGTGCCTTGAGAGGCCAGAAATTGTAAGTTGATGTTGCCTTGAGTAGGCGTGGAAAACTGAGAGCCTGTTTGCTCTTTTTCAAAGTTTTTGTAAGATTAATGAATGCCTCTTGAAGGCTAGATGTTGTAATTTCGGAAGCAACTGCTCTTTGAATTAGAGGATTTCTGCCCCCCACTAATTAACACCTCTTCCTGTCGTAAAATTGTAAAACTAGGGGCTTGAAGCCCAGAATTTGAAAAAGAAATCACTAATCTTGGACTTTCCTCCTCTTGTTTCAAGATTGCTTTTGTACCTGACATGTTGTTAAGTTTGTTTTTGGAAAAGAAATATAACATTTTAAAGTTTTAATTCAATTTAGATATTGTAGATCACCCCGGCACCCTCTCTACCCTCTTTCTGCTCCACGGGTAACCTCGTAACACTTTCTATCACATTTACTTTCAACTACGACAAGAACAGCTTCATGATCACTAATACCATCTATTACTTCAGTTTCCCTATAGAGCTCATCTGGTTTTATCAGCACCACATCCAGGATATTTTTCCCTCTGGTTTGTTCCATCACTTTCTGAATCAGCTGTCCTTCCGATATTAATTTATTTGCTATTTGTTGGTCATGCTTCCTGTCGTTCGCATTTCCTTCCCAATTGAAATCTGGTAAATTCAGATCTTCCGCTACAATCACATTTCTTTCCATGTCGTTTTCGACATAGCTGATTATCTTATCAAACAATTCTGAATCTGTGACAGTGCTATCCTTTCCTGGTCTGTACACTCCAAAGGTATCAAGTTGCCTATTATCTTTAGAAATGGCCCTTACACCTAGAATGTCATGTGTCTCATCTTTAAATTTTTCGTAGTTTACAAATTCTTCTTTCACCAGAATGAATACTCCCCCTCCCACCATTCCTATCCTATCTCTATGATACACACTCCAGTTCCTTATGAAAATTTCTGCATCCATTATATCATTTATCAGCCATGATTCAACTCCTAATACAATATCTGGTAAATATATATCTATTAAATTAGTTCTCTTCCTTTCTTTACAATACTTCTACAGTTCAACACTAATATT
The DNA here is from genome assembly GCF_040414725.1 of Anabrus simplex. Taxonomy (NCBI): domain Eukaryota; kingdom Metazoa; phylum Arthropoda; class Insecta; order Orthoptera; family Tettigoniidae; genus Anabrus; species Anabrus simplex. The sequence goes on along the minus strand of NC_090275.1, from coordinate 126,877,018 downwards.
TTTATGTCATCCCTAGTTGATTTCCAGTTCCCTGTTCCCTTATCACCGCTCCCTAGGCCATCCCGTTTCCCTGAATGTACCTCCCTATTACCCTTCCAAACAAATTTCCTAACTGATACGTACCACTGCGGTTTAAGTGAGAGCCATCTGAGCGCAGATCCCTATCCCCTACCCACCCCTTAGGATCTAGAAATTTCACTCCCAGTTTCCCACATACCCACTCCATAGTCTCATTTAAATCCCCAGTCACCCTCCAGTCAGTATCCCTCCTACACAGTATTCCACTAATAACAATCTCCGCTTTCTTAAACTTCACCCGTGCTGCATTTACCAGATCCCACACATCTCCACTTATGTTGGTACTTATATCAGCTTGCCTTACGTTGTTGGTACCAACGTGAAACACTACCACCTTCTCCTTCCCCACCTCCCTCTCTTCTACTTTCCTCAACATCTGCCTCAACCTTATTCCTGGATAGCACTCTACCCTGGTTCCCCTTCCTCCACACACTTTCCCCACTTGTCTAACGATGGAATCCCCCCATGACCAGAGCCTCAACCCTACCCACCTAATTTGATCCCCTCCCCTCCTGGTCAGCCCTATCTTTCCTGGTAGCTGCAGAAGCTATTCCTCCTCCCTTTTCTCCTTCCTATGACCCTGTTCCACCTGTCTTTTCCTATCCCCTACTCTACATTTCCCTTTCCTACCTTTTCCCTTCCTCCTACTTCCACACATCTCAGCAACAGTTCCCTGTCCCTCGTCTTCCCTCGGTTGTTCTACCTGCAGTGACTCGTACCGATTTCGGACAGACACCTGTCCTGAATTCTGATCCTGAATAGAGCCCTTAGCCTGCAATCTCCTTCCCCTTAGGACATTAGACCACCTATCTTACACAACTCCCCCCTTTCCTTCCCTTCCCTCTTGTACATCTACTGTAACCTGCACATTATTTGAGGGACTCCTATCTTCCTTCCTGTCTTCTATGAGAATCCTAATTATCTCCCTCTAACTCTCCAACTCCTCCCTCATACCCCTCAACGCCTCGCCACACCCACAGTAAGTACACTCGCGCTCCTTAGCCATTCTTTATGAAAACAAAATAACTTACTTGCAAAAAATAAATGAACGGAGAGATATATTGTCTGGGATAGTACTCAAAGATCACACGACAATAAGGTCATTAATATACGCCTACACTACAATACTGCTCAGTCGTACACTATTGTTTATCCTACAACCCCTATCAGGATAAAAACTGCTGTTAATTACTGAATATCGAAAGGAATACACAATAATCACACAAATCCAAACTGCAATTAAGCCTATCCTAATTACAACAGAAACAAGCCACTAACGGATATTCCCAACATTCTTCCTATGGCGGAAGACGAAGATTTTCAGAGCGAGGTGGCCACACAGTTCTAGCCCAACTGTCGGCAGCCCTGAATATGATGTTCAGTAGTTTCCCATGTGCAGACCAAGCAAATGCTGGGACTTTTCCTAAGTTGAGGCCACAGTCGCTTCCGTCCTAGTTCTGTCCTATCCTATGCCATCGTCATCATAATATCAGTCAGTGTCCGTGTGACGTAATAAAGCAAACCAAAAAAAGGAAGAAAAGAGTAAGCTCTTGCCTGGTAGGACTGTTTCCCGCAATATCACCTGCACATCTCGGAATACACAGAGCAGTTACGGCGCTTTATTAAAAGAAGGATTCGAAGTATTAGTTTTCGGAGACGGAATGTTGCAAACATTTTCTAGGAATAGTGAGCAATGTGACGAGCTAGCGAAAGGCAGAGAGCGGATAAGCAGTTCCTCCCAAACGTTGACCTACTAATACTACAGTGTAACGGATACAGAGGAACATCTGTAGTGACGACGTCCAGGTAGAGAGACACCAACTCCGGCGGCTCTGAGAGCTCAGGTGCTCGGCGATGCTTCCCAGAACTTGGCTTGCGCAATACGAGGAAAGCTTCGGCACTCAATTAACGCTTGGCCTTGCCCAAGATCAGACATGGTTGCTTGTGGTAAGCCCCGTTTGCATTCTAATGCCAGGAGGAGTGTCGTAGCTCTTTAAACTCTGTGCTTTTACCAAGGTTTTATACTGTAATTTCCTGGGCCCCTTAAAGTAACGACATAAAACTATTATCGAGATGCACGACGCTAACGAGGTCGTGGTGATTATTGTTTTCAGATGAAACTAATCAGAGGGAAAACATAAAAATCACCGAGCTCGATAGCTGCAGTCGCTTAAGTGCGGCCAGTATGCAGCATTCGCGAGATAGTAGGTTCGAACCCCACTGTCGGCAGCCCTGCAAATGGTTTTCCGTGGTTTCCCATTTTCACACTAGGCAAATGCTGGGGCTGTACCTTAATTAAGGCCACGGCCGTTTCCTTCGCACTTCTTGCCCTTCCTTGTCCCATGGTCGGTGCGAAATAAAGCAACCAGAAAAAAAAACATGAAAAGTGAAGACAAGGGCCAAGACTTCTTAAGCCTACACACGTAATATCGTCGGGAACAAGACTTGAAAACGTGAAGTCCGACAGGATAGACGAAATGCGGAGCTTGACACAAGTCGAAACAATACGAGGGCCCATCTAAGGACCCCATGGTCACCAAGTGGAGCCTCTTCTACTCTTAAGATATGCAGGGGTACACCAGCCACTGGGCAGATAAAGAGTTGCAATAAAACAAAAGAAATATGTAGTAGTTCAAAAAAATGACAGCGAGTTCAGCACAGATCTACAGTACGTCCAGCTGATTGGTCACTGATTTAGCAAAGAATTTTATGACCATAACTATTACGAGAAAAATTCTGCTGTCTATGGCGACGTTACCATGTGTAAGGAGCTCTGGTGTAACGTAGACGATACGCCAGTCAAAGACACTGGAAGCTCGTTTAAGAGGGATGCTGCCTCCTACCGTGTGTAAGGAGCTCTGGTGTAACGTAGACGATACGCCAGTCAAAGACACTGGAAGCTCGTTTAAGAGGGATGCTGCCTCCTACCGTGTGTAAGGAGCTCTGGTGTAACGTAGACGATACGCCAGTCAAAGACACTGGAAGCTCGTTTAAGAGGGATGCTGCCTCCTACCGTGTGTAAGGAGCTCTGGTGTAACGTAGACGATACGCCAGTCAAAGACACTGGAAGCTCGTTTAAGAGGGATGCTGCCTCCTACCGTGTGTAAGGAGCTCTGGTGTAACGTAGACGATACGCCAGTCAAAGACACTGGAAGCTCGTTTAAGAGGGATGCTGCCTCCTACCGTGTGTAAGGAGCTCTGGTGTAACGTAGACGATACGCCAGTCAAAGACACTGGAAGCTCGTTTAAGAGGGATGCTGCCTGTTACCATGTGTAAGGAGCTTTACTGTAACGTAGACGATACGCCAGTCAAAGACACTGGAAGCTCGTTTAAGAGGGATGCTGCCTCCTACCGTGTGTAGCGCTTTGCTGTAACTGAGTAAATCAGCCTTAATTATCCCCAAAGAAGATAAAAAATCCGAGCACAGAAGGACAAAAATTCACATCCCAATCCGCGAATGTCAAGTGTCATAAAAATAAGAAACGACACTCACATGTCAATCCCAACAGAGTACACGCCCACCAACAGTTTAAACTCGGTTACGTAGCAACGGATCACGTGACACACATACAAAAATGGCTACCCAAACAATCCGAGCAGTCCACTAGAAAAGGTTTTCGGCTTAATAGCTTATCCCCCAGAAAGGATGGCTGCGAAATATACAAGATAACAACCGTAATTCGAATGAGTTAAACAATATCAAGTTAAATTACCAAATAGATGTTTAGTCAATGATCCGTAGGAGCTCCTACAGTATAGATTCACTTAAGTTTATCTTGTGAAGTATTCGAATTATTTCAAAGTGAAAATCAAACCGAATTACAAATTCTTTGAAACCCCAATGATAATCCAGTAATTGCAATGAAATGATTATGACCTTAATTTCGAACGTTTTTGCCTAAATGGGAATACTTGAGATTACTTGATAACCCTTTTTTCGCATAGTTATTATACCAAAACTGTTTCTGTTTGCTTCTGAATATAACGCGCTGTTGTTGCATCCATAGATTAGTCAGGATTCGTAGAACAAGAAGATTGAGATACGTACTTAACAGGTTCAAGAATATCCAATATCTAATTGCCCGGGTGGCGATTATTCTACCCTGTATCCAGTCCAAACAACATCTCCACAGCTCTCATTTAGTACTGTAGTTGTACAACTTAATAGTCCATCAGAACTCTTAGCCGGCAAGATTCCTTCATAATACAGATATCACGACAACAGAACTGCACTGATTGTTGCTCTCACATAGTCGACGAACGTAAGGCAAGAACCACTTCACGTCGGCAGATGGCAGGAGAGCACAAACGGACCAGGAAGGCAAGTACTTCGTTCGCCTACAAGAAGGCGCAAAATTAGCGAGCAGTGAATGAGGAAATGCATTTTACGAAAGTCGAGCTCACTTAATAGGCCACAAATTACGTGAATGCATAGACTGAGCATCAAAATACTTCATGACTCGCAACCAATCATTTAAAATTATAAACTGCCACAGCCTGGATGGTTGTTAAATGACACTTTCTGGTCATCCATCCATACCTTACGTTATAGCCTGCAAGGTTGTTAGGTAACATTGTCTGGCCATCCATCTATACCTTACATCACAGCCTGTACAGTTCTTAAGTAACATTGTCAGACCATCCATCCATCCATCCATCCATCCATCCATCCATCCATACCTTACACCATAGCCTGAATGATGGCTAGGAGGTAACATTGTCTGGGCATCCGTCCATACATTACATCATAGCCTGCACGGTGGCTAAGTAACACTGTCTGACCATCCATCCATACCTTACCTCATAGCCTGCATGGTGGCTAGGTAACAATGTCCGGCCATCCATCCATACCGCACATTACAGCCTGCACGTTTGCTAGGTAAGATTGTCTGGCCATCCATCCATACCTTACAAGTAGTATAATAGGACAGTTCGGGCGCCGCCTCCGCCTCAGGCCTCCCAGGGGCCCCACCGCCTCCGCCTCACGGGAGGCCTTCCCAGAGGCCTCCTCCGCCTCCGCCTCCCGAGGGGCCTTCCCAGAGGCCTCCTCCGCCTCCCGTAGGGAAATTTGAATTGGTAAACAAAGCCACGTGCTTTTTGACAGCTGTCATCGACAACAACGCATCGCTAACCTCACTGCTGCCATCTTGACGGGCCTAAACCTCAGTAGTGCCAACTTAACCTAACTAGCGCGAGGTAAACAAAGCCACGTGTTTTTGACAGCCACGTGCTTTTTGACAGACAACAACGCATCGCTAACCTCACTGCTGCCATCTTGACGGGCCTAAACCTCAGTGGTACTAACTTAACCTAACTAGCGCGAGGTAAACAAAGCCACGTGTTTTTGAGAGCCACGTGCTTTTTGACAGACAACAACGCATCGCTAACCTCAGTGCTGCCATCTTGACGGACCTAAACGTTAGTGGTACCAACTTAACCTCACTAGCGCGAGATAAACAAATCCACGTGCTTTTTTGACAGCTGTCATCCGCCATCTTTAAACTACAGAGCACCGTGCTGCCCTCTTTATCGCAGTAGCTGAAAATTCGTCACCTGTCATCGGAAGTGCTGCCATCTTGGCGGGCCTAAACCTTAGTGCTACCAACTTAACCTCAATGGCGTGATATAAACAAATCCACGTGCTTTTTTGACAGCTGTCATCCACCATCTTTAATCCATAGAGCACAGTGCTGCCTTCTTTAGCTACTTACCTTTGAAATGTGGTACGTCACAGCTGTCATCCGCCATCTTGCATCGCAAACCTCAGTGCTGCACTCTTTAGCTAGATACCTTTGAAATGTAGTGGCGGTAATTTGAGAAATTCTTTATGCTCTTGTTTGGAAACAAAGCCACGTGCTTTCTTGACAGCTGTCATCCGCTATCTTTAATCCAGAGAGCACCGTGCTGCCCTACTTAGCTACTTACCTTTGAAATGTGGTACGTCACAGCTGTCTTCCGCCATCTTGCATCGCAAACCTCAGTGCTGAACTCTTTAGCTAGATACCTTTGAAATGTAGTGGCGGCAATTTGAGAAATTCTTAATGCTCTTGTTTGGAAACAAAGCCACGTGATTTTTTGTCAGCTATCATCCGCCATCTTTAATCCAGAGAGCACCGTGCTGCCCTCTTTAGCTACTTACCTTTGAAATGTGGAACGTTACAGCTGTCATCCGCCATCTTGCATCGGAAACCTCAATGCTGCACTCTTTAGCTAGATACCTTTGAAATGTAGTGGCGGCAATTTGAAAAATTCTTTATGCTCTTGTTTGGAAACAAACCTATGCGCTTTTTCTGTCAGCTATCATCCGCCATCTTTAATCTAGAGAACACCTTGCTGCCCTCTTTAGCTACTTACCTTTGAAATGTGGTGGTGGTAAATTCTACACGCTCTTGTTTGGAAACAAACCCATGTGCCTTTCTGACAGCTGTCAACCGCCATCTTTAATCCAGAGAGCACCGTGCTGCCCTCTTTGTGGTGGCGGGAAATTCCACTTGCTCTTGTTTGGAAACTAACTCACGTGCTTTTTTCTGACAGCTGTCATCCGCCATCTTGCATCACAAACCTCAGTGCTGCACTCTTTAGCTAGATACCTTTGAAATATGGTGGCGGCAAATTCCACGTGCTCTTGTTTGGAAACAAAGCCACGTGCATTTTTGACAGCTGTCATCCGCCATCTTTAATCAATAGAGCACTGTGCTGCTATCATGCGGGTAATTTCGTCAGCTGTCATCCGCCATCTTTAATCCGCAGAGCGCCGTGCTGCTCTCTGTAGTAGCGGGCAATTTGAAAAGTTCTGTTACTTGTCATCCGTCATCTTTAATCAACAAAGCATCGTACTGCTATCTTTAGCTACATACATTTAACATGTGGTGGCGGATAATTTGAAAAAAAAACTTCCGTTAGCTATCATCCGCCATCTTTATTCAACAGAGCATCGTGCTGCTATCTCTAGCTACATACATTTAACATGTGGTGGCGGCAATTTGAAATTCTATCTAGATGCCATCTTTAATCAACAGAGCACCGTGCTGCTATCCCTTTGAATTGTGGTGACGGATAATTTGAAATTCCGTTAGCTATCATCATTAAACATTAGTGCATTCGCTAACCTAACCTCTCATCTACTATCTTGAAGGAGACTATACGACACCTCTTCTACCTCATGCTCTTCCTCCTCTTCCTCCTCCTCCTCCTCCTCCTCCTCCCCTACCACCACCGCCTCCTCCACCTCCTCTGTCAAGGCATAGCTTTATCGAACACGCATCGCGAAGGCAAGAGTGTGCAGCGATATGCATGTTTAGACTTGCGGATTACGAAAGAAATATAACAAGACTTGAATCGAACACTGCACTCGATGTCGTTAACTTCAACATGTGATTAAAACATTGTCTGGTGTGTTCAGAACACTACATAAGTAGAATCGAACGCTGTACTTAATAAAACATGTTAGGGGATACCTTTGTTCTAAGAAGATCAGATTGAAACATAACAAGACTAGAATTGAACACTGCACTCGATGTCGTTAACCTTAACATGTGATCAGAACATTGATTGATATGTTCAGATCACTAAACAAGTAGAACCGAACACTGTACTCGATACAACATGTTAGGGGATATCTTTCACTTTGTTCTAAGAATATTAGATTGAAACATAACAAGACTAGAATCGAACACTGCACTCGATGTCGTTAACCTTAACATGTGATCAGAACATTGATTGATGTGTTCAGATCACTAAACAAGTAGAACCGAACACTGTATAACATGTCAGGGGATACCTTTGTTCTAAGAAAATTAGATTGAAACATAACAAGACTAGAACCGAACACTGTACTCGATACAACATGTTAGGGGATACCTTTCACTTTGTTCTAAGAAAATTAGATTGAAACATAACAAGACTAGAATCGAACACTGCACTCGATGTAGTTAACCTTAACATGTGATCAGAACATTGATTGATGTGTTCAGATCACTAAACAAGTAGAACCGAACACTGTACAACATGTCAGGGAATACCTTTTTGCTAAGAAAATTAGATTGAAACATAACAAGACTAGAATCGAACACTACACTCGATGTCGTTAACCTTAACATGTGATCCGATACAACATGTTAGGGGATACCTTTGTTTTGAGAACATTAGATTGAAACATAGCAAGACTAGAATCGAACCCTGTAAGAACATTTTTTGATGTGTTCAGAGCAAAAGTACAACTTCAATGATTTACCTAGTGTAAAATCAAAAACACACACTGTGCACATATCGCATAGCTATCTCGCCTATCACTTGCCTAGTACGAAAATCAAAAACACACTGTGCACATATCGCATAGCTAACTCGGCAACACTTCAAATGATTTCCTTAGTGCGAAAATAAAAAAATCTATACCGCGTAGCTTACTCGTTCACCGCACTGCTAAGACGCTTAGTAATTGCAAATACACTGATATATGTCATACGAAAATCAAGAATGCACACTGCGTAGCCAACTCGCTCGGTCACTCGCTTAGTAATTGCAACACGACTAGAACACTGATACACGTTACTCTTTTTACTCGAAACACACACACACACGGATAAGAATTTTGCGAGATACTACATACTTACATGTTTGTTCTTTTAAATAGGGGGATGAAAGATCATAAATTATATGTACACATGTTGTCTCCTCCAAGTTGTAAGACGAAAAGACGCAGTACTGCGAGTTTCCGCTATAGCTGGCGAACGGAAGTAGCATGATATCTCAGCAAAAAAAATAGGCGTGAGCTTGCATACACGCAAGTCAGACACAATGATGGATACCGCGATTCAAATCCTGGCAACCTATGCCGTCAGGAAGGGCATCCGGCTAGATCATTTAATTACACGTTATGACGATCGCGCAGGTCCCTCGCCTAGCATTTGCTATTTTTTACGGCTTCCGACAGTAGGAGTTCGAACCTGCTATCTCCCGAATTAGCGAGAATGATTGTGGGTACAAGAGTGTTGAGGGTGATTCATTTGTCGAATGGGGGCGATCCTACTGTTGCATATTACATTCTCAGGTAGTTTCGAGGGCGTGCAAAAAGCCAGCATTAAGTAAGCGCTGTTGATGGGGACGTTAAACCTTGTGCAGACTCCTTCGAAAATGATTGTGAGTACAAGATCTTGATAGTGATTCATCTGTCGGATGGAGGCGATAAGCTCTATGCAGGCTGAGGGCGTGCAAAAAGCCAGCATTAAGTGGGGGCTGTTGATGGGGGCGTTAAACCTTGTGCAGACTCCGTCGAAAATGATTATGAGTATAAGATGTTGATGGCGATTTATCTGTCGGATGGAGGCGTTAAGCCTTGTGCAGGTTTCTTCGGTAGGAGTAGGCTATGATCCGGCACCGGTTTTTACCCTCTCCCTACGGTAGTATATTACATTCTTAGGCAGTTTCGAGGGCGTGCAAAAAGCCAGCATTAAGTAAGGGCTGTTGATGGGGGGTGTTAAACCTTGTACAGGCTCCTCAACAGGAGTAGTCTATATGCCGGCGCCGTGCAGGCTCTTTCGATAGGAGTAGGCTATGTGCTAGTACTGGGTTTTAACCTCCCCGTACAATCATAATATTTTATGTTAGGAACTTAAACCAGCTAAATGCTACACGGCTAAGAAAACGTTCCGTGTGTTACAAGTGGCTTATCAGCACGCAGGTCCTCCTTCAAGGTTACTACCGCCGGAAGATGAGTGTACAATTTCAGTCAACGCATGCATTCCGCACATCGCTCCGACTGACTGCGCCGATACAACTTCAAAGACTGTGGAACAAAAAATATAACCTATAGCCTACAGTTTGGTTTAGTGTGCTTGCCTCTCACCCGGCAGTCTCGGGTTCGATTCTGTTGGGATTAAAAATATGTTTTAAAGACGAGTGACCCCTCCTGACGCAAGAGTTTAAATCACAAGAATCTGTTTTACGGCCGGTTGCCGTTCCTGACGCGAGATTTTAAATCACAAGAATCTCTTTTACGACTGGTTGCCCTTCCTGACACAAAACTAGCAGTATCTAGCCTCTTTCATCATACACTATTGTTTTCGACCGGTTGCCCTTCCTAACGTCAAAGAACTGGGATTAAGAATCTGTTTTACAACTAGTTGCCCTTTCTAACACGAGAATCGGGGTTTTACAGCTAGATGCTCTTCTTATATTTTAAAAAGCAGTATCTAGCCTCTTACATCATACACTATTGTTTCACGGTACGGCCGGTTGCCCTTCCTGACGCGATATTTTAAATCACAAGAATCTGTTTTACGACTGGTTGCCCTTCCTGACACAAAACTAGCAGTATCTAGACTCTTATATCATACACTATTGTTTTCGAACGGTTGCCCTTCCTAACGTCAAAGAACTGGGATTAAGAATCTGTTTTACAACTAGTTGCCCTTTCTAACACGAGAATCGGTGTTTTACAGCTAGATGCTCTTCTTAGATTTTAAAAAGGAAGTATCTAAACTCTTACATCATACACTATTGTTTCACTGTACGGCCGGTTGCCCTTCCTGATGCGAGATTTAAATCACAATAATCCGTTTTACGACTGGTTACCCATCCTGACACAAAACTAGCAGTATCTAGCCTCTTACATCATACACTATTGTTTTCGACCGGTTGCCCTTCCTAACGTCAAAGAACTGGGATCAAGAATCTGTTTTACAACTAGTTGCCCTTTCTAACACGAGAATCGTAGTTTTACAGCTAGATGCTCTTCTTGGTGCAGGAACTAAGATTTTAAATCGCAGGAATTTGTTTTAAAACTAATTGCCCTTCGAGATGCAAGAAATAAGATTTTAAAATACGGTATCTAGCCTCTTACATCATACACCATAGTTTTACGGCTATTTACTCTCCTTGACGCGAGGACTAAGATTTTAACTCGCGAGAATCTGTTTTACTGCTAGATACCCTTCCTAATGCGAGACCTAAGATTTTAAATCACAAGAATTAATTTCACAACCGGGTGTTACTTTTGATGAGCGAAACAAGAGTTTAAATTTTGTCCTACACCACAAACTATTGTTTAATAGCTACATGCCCTTCTTGACGCATAAACTATTAGTATCTAGCCTCTTACATCATACACTATTGTTTTACGGTCGGTTGCCCTTCCTGACGTCAAAGAACTTGGATTAAGAATCTGTTTTACAACTAGATGCTCTTTTTAACACAAGAATCGGAGTTTTACAGCTAGATGCACTTCTTAGATTTTAAATCGCAGTATCTAGTGTTACACTTCACAAGAATCTGTTTTACGACTGGTTGCCCTTCCTGACACAAAACCAGCAGTATCTAGCCTCTTACATCATACACTATTGTTTTCGACCGGTTGCCCTTCCTGACGTCAAAGAACTGGGAATAAGAATCTGTTTTACAACTAGATGCTCTTTTTAACACGAGAATCGGGGTTTTACAGCTAGATGCTCTTCTTGGTGCAGGAACTAAGATTTTAAATCGCTGTGTCACGAACTATTGTTTTACGGCCGGATGCCCTTCCTGACGCAAAACTAAGATTTTAAATCACAAGAAGTTGTTTTAAGACTAGTTACCCTTCGTGACGCAAGAAATAAGGTTTTAAATTACAGCATCTAGCCTCTTACATCATACACGATAGTTTTAGGGCTATTTACCCTCCTTGACGCGAGGACTAAGATTTTAACTCGTGAGAATCTGTTTTACTGCTAGATACCCTTCCTAACGCGAAAACTAAGATTTTAAATCACAAGAATTAATTTTACAGCCGGGTGTTATTTTTGATGAGGGAAACAAGATTTTATATTGTGTCCCACACCACAAACTATTGTTTAATAGCTACATGCCCTTCTTGGCGCATAAACTATTAGTATCTAGCCTCTTACATCATACACTATTGTTTTACAGTCGTTGCCCTTCCTGGCGTTAAAGGACTAGGATTTTAAATCGCAGTGTACGCGACAAATCTGTTGTAGCGGGTTTTATAACTAGATGTCCCGGTACCGGCACATAGCCTACTCCTACCGAAAAAGCCTGCACAAGGCTTATCACCTCCATCCGACAAATGAATCACCCTCAACACTCTTGTACCCACAATCATTCTCGCTACTTCGGGAGATAACAGGTTCGAACTCCTACTGTCGGAAGCCGTAAAAAATAGCAAATGCTAGGCGAGGGGCCTGCGCGATCGTCATAACGTGTAATTACATGATCTAGCCGGATGCCCTTCCTGACGGCATAAGTTGCCAGGATTTGAATCGCGGTATCCATCATTGTGTCTGACTTGCGTGTATGCAAGCTCACGCCTATTTTTTTTTTGCTCAGATATCATGCTACTTCCGTTCGCCAGCTATAGCGGAAACTCGCAGTACTGCGTCTTTTCGTCTTACAACTTGGAGGAGACAACATGTGTACATATAATTTATGATCTTTCATCCCCCTATTTAAAAAAAACAAACATGTAAGTATGTAGTATCTCGCAAAATTCTTATCCGTGTGTGTGTGTGTTTCGAGAAAAAAAGAGTAACGTGTATCAGTGTTCTAGTCGTGTTGCAATTACTAAGCGAGTGACCGAGCGAGTTGGCTACGCAGTGTGCTTTCTTGATTTTCGTATGACATATATCAGTGTATTTGCAATTACTAAGCGTCTTAGCAGTGCGGTGAACGAGTTAGCTACGCGGTATAGATTTTTTTACTTTCGCACTAAGGAAATCATTTGAAGTGTTGCCGAGTTAGCTATGCGATATGTGCACAGTGTGTTTTTGATTTTCGTACTAGGCAAGTAATAGGCGAGATAGCTATGCGATATGTGCACAGTGTGTGTTTTTGATTTTACACTAGGTAAATCATTGAAGTTGTACTTTTGCTCTGAACACATCAAACAATGTTCTTACAGTGTTCGATTCTAGTCTTGCTATGTTTCAATCTAATGTTCTCAGAACAAAGGTATCCCCTAACATGTTGTATGGGAACACATGTTAAGGTTAACGACATCGAGTGTAGTGTTCGATTCTAGTCTTGTTATGTTTCAATCTAATTTTCTTAGCAAAAAGGTATTCCCTGACATGTTGTACAGTGTTCGGTTCTACTTGTTTAGTGATCTGAACACATCAATCAATGTTCTGATCACATGTTAAGGTTAACGACATCGAGTGCAGTGTTCGATTCTAGTCTTGTTATGTTTCAGTCTAATTTTCTTAGAACAAAATGAAAGGTATCCCCTAACATGTTGTATGGAGTACAGTGTTCGGTTCTAGTCTTGTTATGTTTCAATCTACTTTTTTTAGAACAAAGGTATCCCCTGACATGTGTACAGTGTTCGGTTCTACTTGTTCAGTGATCTGAACACATCAATCAATGGTCTGATCACATGTTAAGGTTAACGACATCGAGTGCAGTGTTCGATTCTAGTCTTGTTATGTTTCAATCTAATTTTCTTAGAACAAAGTGAAAGGTATCCCCTAACATGTTGTATCGAGTACAGTGTTCGGTTCTACTTGTTTAGTGATCTGAACATATCAATCAATGTTCTGATCACATGTTAAGGTTAACGACATCGAGTGCAGTGTTCAATTCTTGTCTTGTTATGTTTCAATCTGATCTTCTTAGAACAAAGGTATCCCCTAACATGTTGTATTAAGTACAGCGTTCGATTCTACTTATGTAGTGTTCTGAACACACCAGACAATGTTTTAATCACATGTTGAAGTTAACGACATCGAGTGCAGTGTTCGATTCAAGTCTTGTTATGTTTCTTTCGTAATCCGCAAGTCTAAACATGCATATCGCTGCACACTCTTGCCTTCGCGATGCGTGTTCGATAAAGCTATGCCTTGACAGAGGAGGAGGAGGAGGAGGAGGAAGAGCATGAGGTAGAGGAGGTGCTTTATAGTCTCCTTCAAGATAGTGGATGAGAGGTTAGGTTAGCGAATGCACTATTGTTTAATGATGATAGCTAACGGAATTTCAATTTATCCGTCACCACAATTCAAAGGGTTAGCAGCACGGTGCTCTGTTGATTAAAGATAGCATCTAGATAGAATTTCAAATTGCCGCCACCACATGTTAAATGTATGTAGCTAGGGATAGCAGCACGATGCTCTGTTGAATGAAGATGGCGGATGATATCTAACGGAAGTTTTTTTCAAATTATCCGCCACCACATGTTAAATGTATGTAGCTGAAGATAGCAGTACGATGCTTTGTTGATTAAATATGACGGATGACAAGTAACAGAACTTTTCAAATTGCCCGCTACTACAGAGAGCAGCACGGCGCTCTGTGGATTAAAGATGGCGGATGACAGCTGACGAAATTACCCGCATGATAGCAGCACAGTGCTCTATTGATTAAAGATGGCGGATGACAGCTGTCGAAAAAGCACGTGGATTTGTTTCCAAACAAGAGCACGTGAAATTTGCCGCCACCACATTTCAAAGGTAGCTAGCTAAAGAGTGCAGCACTGAGGTTTGTGATGCAAGATGGCGGATGACAGCTGTCAGAAAGAAGCACGTGAGTTAGTTTCCAAACAAGAGCACGTGGAATTTCCCGCCACCACAAAGAGGGCGGCACGGTGCTCTCTGGATTAAAGATGGCGGTTGACAGCTGTCAGAAAAGCACATGGGTTTGTTTCCAAACAAGGGCGTGTAGAATTTACCACCACCACATTTCAAAGGTAAGTAGCTAAAGAGGGCAGCACATTGCTATCTGGATTAAAGATGGCGGATGATAGCTGACAAAAAAGCACGTGGCTTTGTTTCCAAACAAGAGCATAAAGAATTTCTCAAAATGCTGCCACTACATTTCAAAGTTATCTAGCTAAAGAGTGCAGCAGTGAGATTTGCGATGCAAGATGGCGGATGACGGCTGCGACGTACCACATTTCAAAGGTAAGTAGCTAAAGAGGGCAGCACGGTTCTCTCTGGATTAAGGATGGCGGATGACAGCTGTCAAAAAAGCACGTGGCTTTGTTCCCAAACAAGTGCATAAAGAATTTCTCAAAATGCTGCCACTACATTTCAAAGGTATCTAGCTAAAGAGTGCTGCACTGAGGTTTGCTGTGCAATATGGCGGATGACAGCTGTGACGTACCACATTTCAAAGGTAAGTAGCTAAAGAGGGCACCACTGTGCTCTATGGATTAAAGATGGTGGATGACAACTGTCAAAAAAGCACGTGGATTTGTTTATATCACGCTAGTGAGGTTAAGTTGGTAGCACTAAGGTTTAGGCTCGCCAAGATGGCAGCACTGCCGATGACAGGTGACGAATTTGCAGCTACTGCGATAAAGAGGGCTGCACGGTGCTCTGTAGTTTAAAGATGGCGGATGACAGCTGTAAAAAAAGCACGTGGATTTGTTTATCTCGCGCTAGTGAGGTTAAGTTAGTACCACTAACGTTTAGGTCCGTCAAGATGGCAGCACTGAAGTTAGCGATGAGTTGTTGTCTGTCAAAAAGCACGTGGCTGTCAAAAAACGCGTGGCTGTCAAAAAACACGTGGCTTTGTTTACCTCGCGCTAGTTAGGTTAAGTTGTTACCACTGAGGTTTAGGTCCGTCAAGATGGCAGCAGTGAGGTTAGCGATGCGTTGTTGTCTGTCAAAAAGCACGTGGCTGTCAAAAAACACGTGGCTTTGTTTACCTCGCGCTAGTTATGTTAAGTTGGCACTACTGAGGTTTAGGCCCGTCAAGATGGCAGCAGTGAGGTTAGCGATGCGTTGTTGTCGATGACAGCTGTCAAAAAGCACGTGGCTTTGTTTACCATTTCAAATTTCCCGCGGGAGGCGGAGGAGGCCTCTAGGAAGGCCCCTCGGGAGGCGGAGGCGGAGGAGGCCTCTGGGAGGGCCTCCCGTGAGGCGGAGGCGGCGCCCGAACTGTCCTATTATACTACTCTTACAGTATAGCCTGCACGGTTTGAAGGTAACATTGTCTGGTCATCCATCCTTGCCTTAATCACAGCCTGAACAGATGTTAGGTGACAATGTCTGTCCATCCATCCATACCTTACATCATAGCCTGCATGGTTGCTAGGTAACACTGTCAGGCCATTCATCATTCCATAGCTTACATCATAGCCTGCATGGTTGCTAGGTAACATTGGTCATACATCCATACCTTACATCATCGCCTGCATGGTTGCTAGGTAACTCTGTCTGGCCATACATCCATACCTTACATCACAGCCTGTATGGTTGCTAGGTAACTCTGTCTGGCCATACATCCATACCTTACATCATCGCCTGCACGGTTGCTAGGTAACTCTGTCTGGCCATACATCCATACCTTACATCATCGCCTGCATGGTTGCTAGGTAACTCTGTCTGGCCATACATCCATACCTTACAGCATCGCCTGCATGGTTGCTAGGTAACTGTCTGGCCATACATCCATACCTTACATCATCGCCTGCATGGTTGCTAGGTAATATTGCCTGACCATATATCCATACCTTACATCATCGCCTGTATGGTTGCTAGGTAACTCTGTCTGGCCATACATCCATACCTTACATCAGCGCCTGCATGGTTGCTAGGTAACACTGTCAGGCCATTCATCATTCCATAGCTTACATCATCGCCTGCATGGTTGCTAGGTAACATTTTCTGGCCATACATCCATACCTTACATCATCGCCTGCATGGTTGCTAGGTAACATTGTCTGCTCATCCATCCTTGCCTTAATCACAGCCTGAACAGATGTTAGGTGACAATGTCTGGCCATCCATCCATACCTTACATCATAGCCTGCATGGTTGCTAGGTAACTCTGTCTGGTCATACATCCATACCTTACATTATCGCCTGTATGGTTGCTAGGTAACATTGTCTGGCCATACATCCATACCTTACATCATCGCCTGCATGGTTGCTAGGTAACTCTGTCTGGCCATACATCCATACATTACATTATCGCCTGTATGGTTGCTAGGTAACATTGTCTGGCCATAAATCCATACCTTACATCATCGCCTGCATGGTTGCTAGGTAACATTGTCTGGCTATACATCCATACCTTACATCATCGCCTGCATGTTTGCTAGGTAACTCTGTCTGGCCATACATCCATACATTACATTATCGCCTGTATGGTTGCTAGGTAACATTGTCAGGCCATAAATCCATACCTTACATCATCGCCTGCATGGTTGCTAGGTAATATTGTCTGGCCATACATCCATACTGCACCCATTGAATTAAGCCTCATTTCATTATAATATAATTTTAGTGGATATCATATGTGAATTATTCCCACACAGCAGAATTCTGTCGTTCTCACAGCTTTGTATGTACAAAGACCACGTAGCAGGATCTTTAAGCTACGTTCTGTTTTGGGCAATCAAACAATTTTCTCGAGGACAATACTTCAAAACCACGCCAAACCTAGGGAAGAATTGAGGTCAACGTTGAGTACTTTTCCGGTGTTTGTAAGAGAGTGCCCCACGGAAGAACGCAGAGAGACGATCGAAAGACCTACCGGAATCCCCTTCGAAATGAAGTGGAATCATCTAAACTCTGATATCTCCAAACGTCTCTACCAATCACCGGCCACTATTCTGAGTATTTCAAATGTAGCGCTCTAAGAGTCGTTATTGATGGGATTATCCTCCCTTTTATTTGGTGTCAATAGTGAGTGCTTATTAGATGTGTGGGCGATAATTAATACAGAGAGGATGAGTGAGGGAGAGTGAGTATACCCGACATTTCTTAACTCCGCCCTACAGTCCGCCAGGCAAAATATTCCTATCGAAGCCATCGCAATTATGTAAAAATCTGTGATTAATTCCTCAATCACAATATAACTTCGGAATTACCGCCAATGTATGTGTTATGTGAGGTATAAATGGAGTGACAGAAGGTTAAAAGTCGCTCAAATGGGCATGTAATCTCCGAATAAAATCAAGGAGTATTATTCCGCGCTGATACCAGGAGCTGCAAACAAACGCCAAGTCAGGAAGAACGCTCGTCCTTTGGAAATCGTAAGAAGAAGACGTGAAGTGAAAACGCTCATGTACAATATCATAGTCAGGGGTCGCTTTAAAATATTTGTGCAGTATGTAAAGCATTGAGTAAGTTCATGTCTTTGTAACAGACATGAGGCCATTGTTAAGCGGACGTCGAGAAACATTTATTCATTTTGATATGATAAGAGTTGACATTTTCATTGTACACCACTTGGATGTATTTTACAACAGCAGGCAGTTCGTAAAAGAGGGAACTTTGTTAATGGCGATCAGACAGAAAGCTAGTTATTTTCAGTTATAGGGACAACATAATTAGTGAACGAATAATAAACAAACAGTTGTACTACAAGGAGACCAATACGAGAGGGGTGACTAACATTTGTAACAGGATTAACGGGACTTGACCGAGAGCAGGTAGCTGGGCAAACACATTCTCAAGACGACAGTAGTCCAGCTTACAAATTTTCACCACGCAGGATATTTCAATTCGTGGGGAATGCAGAAAACGTGTACATATAATTTAAAGTGTTAAATCCTTTAATAAAGTGTGTGTTAATAACAAGGCAGCAAGAGATTGTGAACGTGTGAAAATTGTTTTCAACGCCATGAATAGATACGTCAATATTGTGCTAATGTGTGAAACTAGCGCCATTATTGCTCCAATTCAACAACGACGGACGCCCTGGGCGCGGGCGAAACTTCATTATAATAATGTGAGTAGACCAATTATGATGATGAATCTAATATGTTGTTTACTATCGAGTTCTCAGTTAGATGTGTAGTTATTGTAGTTCATTTTAACGTATAGCACAGAGGATATTTTAGATAGGATGTTTTTTTCACGCACTATGGTATCAGTACTATATATTTATTATTATTATTATTATTATTATTATTATTATTATTATTATTATCAGTTTTACTAATTTGGATTGATGTTAAGGCCTGCATTTCATCTAAATTAGAGGCCGTTAGAAGGAATTTTGCACGTTAAAAATCACATTTTGCAGTTTTAATGAAGTAGATTAAGATTTGAATTAGTGATACATTTTGGCATGGCGTAGTCAGTTTCCGATATTATTTCGTCAATCAGAATATGCTTCACCTGAATAACAGAAACGTAGATAGATGAGGATAAATGAAATATTTGATATTGACCATCGTCTAATAATTTATTAATGAGTAGGTGAGGAGTTGCAAGATAACAATTTGAAGCATCCAATTGGGAAGTGTAAATTGATATATTGAACTAGTGTGGAAATTGGGTACAGAAAAACTGTGTTTGTTATAAGTCTTTAGTTGTAGAGAGAGAGAGTGATGAAAGTGATAAGTTGATGTGCACTGTGGATAGAAATTCTCAAGGATAATGAGATGAGAATAAAATATGCCAGCCGCGGAGCTGAAGAGAAAGTATTCCAGCCAAGAGCTGATGTAATTTAAAAATATTCTAGCCTTTAGAGCTAAGAAAATCAACGCCGGCAGTGTGTGCCGAGGTAGTAATGAAACTGAGCGAGAGGACAATTCTCCTAATGTAGTCGAGGTGCATAGTATGTCACGAGTGAAGAATATGTAAGCAATATGACACACCACCGTTAAGTAACGTGATTACGTAAGCAATAGAAATTGATTATGATTAATATTTATTGATGCAATCTGAAACCCCAATTGACGTGCGAAGATCGTGTTGCAATAATTTTATTTACGATTCTATATTAAATTTGATATTTGGTATGCTATTAATACCACATGTTTCCAAATTGTTGTTTTATTGCAAGTTGACTATTGTTTAAATTATTCCTGATTTGTATATATCTACTGTATCTATTACTGCAAAGTATTAATGAAGCCATGAAAGACTGTTATGCTCATGGAAGAAAAATGTCTACACTCAGAGGTTTGTAAATATTGGACTCTGAGCCGGATAACCTGTTTATGAGTAACGGTGCAATCTGAGGCCAATTATATTTTTATTTATAAATTTGATAATGTGTATGTGAATAAAAACTCGTTTGAATAATGTGGACATAGGTAGGACTTAGGATGTCATTTGTTTTTCAGGCATGATTGTTATTTTCTTAATGTTTATGAGTATAATTACAGTAGGTGGCAATCCTCTGTGACTACAGTGTAACATAGTTATTTTCATTAATTTTTCTTTCAATTTTAGTGACATAATCACCATTTACGTCTATGTTAGATAGGGAAATGATATCTCGCGTAACAATAGGTAAACAACATACTATAGTCCATCTTCGTAGTAAGCGTCTTTCTGGACGACCGGAGGTGTGGCCTGGCCTCGAGTGCGAGGAACTATGGGAGCGTTCGCGCTGGTGGTGGAGGAAGAACTAGAACCTTTCCTCCAGCTGACACAGTCGAGTTCAGGCAGCGGACGTAGCCCTGGGAACTGACTGAAGTAGTGTGGAAAGCTTAGGCGCGAAACGTTCCCGGGTCGGGGTGGGCATTATGCAATGGCACATCGGTGTACATACATCACACTAACTCAAAGGTTTAGCAATTACTTAATATGATAAACTAGTGAAAATAAAATAGTACCGTACATTGTACAAATCGAGTCTTACATTTCGATTGTCTGCGTTAAACCTTGTCAATTAATTACACAGGCCTTTGAGCATAACATTCTAAAATTTCAGTTTTATTCCAGTACGGAAATACTCCGTAACTTTCGTAGTAGCCTAAATGTTGGTGACATGAAGAAATCAGAGGGTCATGCCTAAAAGAATTCATATCGGATGATGCTTTCGATACAACGTGAAATAAATCTCGGTGTATAGTAAAAGAGGAGGTCAATATTTTGGCACTCTGTAGCCTTTAATTTATTCTTGTGCCTTTTATTATTATACATTCTTACGAATATGACTGTAATATAAAATTGAAAGGTTTGAACCATTTAGTAGAAAATCAATTGAACATAAGACAGTAACTTGCAACTGGTAATACTGCGAATAAAGGAAGTTCCTTTGAAACTGTACTGTATACCAAGGAAAGGCGCATCGGTACGCGCTATCAGCTCATCAATCGCCTAACGAATAGGAGGAAGTTGTTTCCACTGACAGCCCGGAGATATAATCTACTTAACGTGATTTCTAGTGAAATACGTATAAAAGAGATTAATTAATGCAAATTTGTCAGGAAAATGCAGAGAAGAAGCTTTAGTAGAAATACTTCAGATACTTTCATAATAACATTAACAATGTCTACTTTTCTTTTCCATCAGAAGAAATATAATAATACTTTTGAATAACCTGCTATTGTTATGACTGAGAGAACAGGTCTCCTACAGCAACAGCAACAACAACTAAAACAGCAACAAAATGCTCCGGAACAATAGACAATATAAATCTGTCTCATAAAATCAGAGCAAAAATATTATCGGACTTCTTACGTGTTCTATGATCACGTTTGTTTAATATTCGGAGTTCAGGGATCTTATTTACAAATTATTCAGAATAATCTTCACTCTCGTCTGAATCAGCGCCATCTGAAGTTTCACCGAGGTTGATGTCGGACTGGTTGGTCTAATTCTAATTCCTTATGCATGGTGGTGTCACGCTCCCAGTATTCCTGCTCAATGTCTTTTACGTGGTCGCAACATTATTCCGTTTGTCTTGCGAATACTGTGCAAGCAATATCCGCAAAGAGCTTCCTTTTTGTCGAGTGTGTCTGCTGTCAAGTCACGAGAGATCTATAAGACAGATAAATATTTCGTACAGAATAATAATTTTTATTTATATTGGGAATAGGAGCGCCTCATTTATAAACAGTGAAGGCATTAGAGATGCTATGGCACACATTTTTATGCTAAAAACTAATTATGCTGTGTTACTATTAATTGAAATATATTCTTATCACGGACCTCTCCTTTGAAATCTCCCCGAACCGACTCAGTGTGATTGACATCTGGATGATATGTTTCATATGTTCACTCATTGTATAAATACTTTCACGTGCCTAGTCTCGCAGTGGTCTCGCAGATTTAGAAGAGGACCTAGAAGCCATGCTCGTCACTTCAGTAAATTCAACTTAGCCCGCACGTATCAACACGCGCCGCTTGAGAGACGTTTTCACTTCAGTGCTAGCCTGGCGACTGGACCTGCTGTAGGAGTGGGGGGACGATAGCTCCCACCACTGCATGCGCAACCATTTCTCGCGCAGGACGCTTTCAACCAAAATGGACTATAGATTTACTATTTATACTCACACAACATTGCACAACAGAATTGTAGGAGTTACTGAACTAAAATCTTGGTGAATAAATTATATGTTGTTACTAATTATATGTCGAATCCATGATTAATGAATAATTGATGTTTGTGAAAGTAATTTTTTTGAGAATATTCAAAAAGGATTATACAGATCCCATATTGTTGTGCAAACAGTAATATTGATGTTAAAAATTAAGTTCAGTAATTTCAAAGTTTCAATAATAACAGTTTCGGAAATCTATTCTCAAATGATGGAATGTTACACAGCGATTTCATGTTCATACTTTATATTCATTATTAACGATGAAAATTTGCCATGCTTAAATAATAAACAAATTTTAAGGAGAAATGACTCCTGAAATCTGATTGGAATGTTCTAAGGTGTTAAAGAAAGCTAGAAACTCATGATGTAAAATGATAAATTATTATTAAACTACAATTGGTGTCATTCAGGGTCAGTCACATAATTTAACGGGCATTTATTAAGCCAGTGTAAGACACTTGAGATCATAAATGATCATAATAAAATTACAGCTTTATCAGGTATAAGACGAATTAATAAGGTGATAATAAAAAAATAATTGATTATTAAGTTCATCATAAATTTAATTAATTAATTATTTTCATAAAATTTAATTGTTCTTGAATTACAGTGTCTCTAAAAGCTTGTTAGTTTGCATTTGAACAAATATTTGACACGTTTACAACTCAATAATTTATGTTTACATTTCATTTTCGTAAGCGGTTAATGTTTACTTTGATTATCAAATATTTATTACATTTAAAAATCTGTTGAGTCATGTAATTTATTTAGTAGGTGGTATAGATGGCCAATAGTTAGACACTCCTTGGTAACATTCTGAAGGCGACGAAGAACTCATCGCCAATGAGACAGAATCTCCAATAGCGGTAAGTATATTTTTTATAGCAGCCGTGGCAAGAGTCAAGAGTAGTTACCGCAGCTCTACCGACAAAAGGGTGCAATATCTTACCTCATAGCCTGCACGGTTGCTAGGTAACTCTGTCTGGCCATACATCCATACCTTACATCATCGCCTGTATGGTTGCTAGGTAACATTGTCTGGCCATACATCCATACCTTACATCATCGCCTGTATGGTTGCTAGGTAACACTGTCTGGCCATATATACATACCTTACATCACAGCCTGTATGGTTGCAAGGTAACAATATCTGGCCATACACCCACTCCACACATTACACCCTGCACGGTAGCTAGGTAACACTGTCTGGCCATATATCCAAACCTTACATCATAGCCTGCATGGTTGCTAGGTAACATTGTCTGGCCATATATCCATACCTTACATCATAGCCTGCATGGTTGCTAGGTAACAATATCTGGCCATACACCCACTCCACACATTACACCCTGCACGGTAGCTAGGTAACACTGTCTGGCCATATATCCAAACCTTACATCATAGCCTGCATGGTTGCTACGTAACATTGTCTAGCCATGCATCCATACGTGACATCATTGCCTGCATGGTTGCTAGGTAACATTCTCTGGCCATATATCCATACCTTACATCATAGCCTGCATGGTTGCTAGGTAACAATATCTGGCCATACACCCACTCCACACATTACACCCTGCACGGTAGCTAGGTAACACTGTCTGGCCATATATCCAAACCTTACATCATAGCCTGCATGGTTGCTACGTAACATTGTCTGGCCATACATCCATACCTTACATCATAGCCTGCATGGTTGCTAGGTAACATTGTCTGGCCATATATCCATACCTTACATCACAGCCTGTATGGTTGCTAGGTGACATTGTCTGGCCATACACCCACTCCACACATTACACCCTGCACGGTAGCTAGGTAACACTGTCTGGCCATACATCCATACCTTACATCATAGCCTGCACGGTTGCTAGGTAACATTGTCTGGCCATATATCCATACCTTACATCACAGCCTGTATGGTTGCTAGGTAACACTGTCTGGCCATATATACATACCTTACATCACAGCCTGTATGGTTGCTAGGTAACATTGTCTGGCCATACATCCATACCTTACATCACAGCCTGTATGGTTGCTAGGTAACATTGTCTGGCCATATATCCATACCTTACATCATACCCTGCATGGTTGCTAGGTAACATTTTCTGGCCATTCACCCATACCTGACATTACAGACTGCACAGTTGTTAGGTGAAGTATTCTGGCCTTTCACCCATACCACACATTATAGCCTGCATGGTTGTTAGGTATAGCTGAGATGGGCAACACGTACCCAGCGGCATTCAAAGAGTTCGGCAAACATTTGCACTCCCTGGCCACTCACTTGCCTAGCAGGGGGTTATTTATGACGGCAGTGGGCTTTAAAACGGAAGTTCGCATTCCCCTTCAGAAATCCTCACAGCGCTGTTGCCAATGCACCTCTTGTTAAATAGACGTCAGTCTCTCTTTTCAGCTCAGACAATTCACACTTGCTTTGTTCGCTGATTCAAAGTTTTGGATTATTTCTTTGCTTCGTTAATTAATATTTGTGAAGTGTGTTGCTTTTCACTTCGCTTCATGCAGTAACGTGGAGACCGTGGGAATCACACCTAGAAATTATACAACGGGGGGAATGACCAGTACCTCACCCAAGCGGCCTCACCTGCTATGCTGAACAGGAGCCTTGGTGGGGGTGGGGAAGATTGGAAAGTATAGGCAAGGAAGAAGGAAGGAAGCGGCCGTGGCCCTAAGTTAGGTACCATCCCCGAATTTGCCTGGAGGAGAAGAGGGAATACACGGAAAACTACTTGCAGGATGGCTGAGGTGGGAATCGAACCCATCTCTACTCAGTTGACCTCCCGAGGCTGAGTGGACTCCGTTCAAGCCCTCGTATCACATTTCAAATTACGTGGCATAGCCGGGAATCGAATGCGGGCCTTCGGGGATGGCAGCTAATCACACTAACCACTACACTATAGAAGCGGACAATTATTATTATTATTATTATTATTATTATTATTATTATTATTATTATTATTATTATTATTATTATTACTATTATTATTATTATTATTATTATCATTATTATTATTCCAGTCCCCTGGGGAAGTACCTTAATTAAGGCTACGGGCACTTCCTTCCCACTCCAAGGCCTTTCCTAGCCCATCGTCGCCATAACACTTATCTGTGAAGGCGCGACATAAAACAAATTGTAAATAATTGTTATACTTTTCCCTTCCTTACTGAAAGCGAGACACTGATATTAGCAGCATAAAATGAATATTTTAATAGGCCTCTTCGTATCAATTTAAGTTTAGTCTTTGTCGATAATATTTGCCAATTCCTTCTTCCTGTTTTTTCCTTCTTTCTTTCTTTCAACATCTGCGACCACCGCACGTGTTAAGCACGAAACAAATTATTCTGCGATATCGGTTTGTGCTGTGGTTCATGATCAAGTTTTTATATTTATATTTTGACTTTAGAATAGATTAAATGTTAACATGTTTAAATAATCGACGTAATATATGACAACCTTGTTTTGACAGCGCTCACTTGCCTTTTAAACGACACGCGCCCCTTGTGTCCAGGGGAAAGAAACCGACTGACAATCCTCATTATCACTAGAGCGGGCAGACTGACAACCCTCATTATTACCAGGGTGGGCGAAGTTTTGAGATCACATGACACAGCGTGGGTATGCGTTGAGCGTCAGGACTATAACGTAGTCTGGCCATACACCCATAACGCACATCAAAACTTGCACGGTTGTTAGGTAACGTTGTCTGGCCATACACCCATACCTGACATTACAGACTGCGCGGTTGTTAGTTAAAGTTGTCTGGCCATTCACCCATACCTGACATTACAGCCTGCACGGTTGTTACGTAAAGTAGTCTTGCCATACACCCATACCGCACATTACAGCCCGCACGGTTGTTAGGTTACGCAGTCTGGCCATACACCCATACCGCACATTACAGCCTGCACGGTTGTTAGGTAACGCAGTCTGGCCATACACCCATACCGCACATTACAGCCTGCACGGTTGTTACTTAAAGTAGTCTGGACATACACCCATACCGCTCATTTCAGCCTGCACGGTTGTTAGGTAACGCAGTCTGGCCATACACCCATACCGCACATTACAGCCTGCACGGTTGTTACGTAAAGTAGTCTGGCCATACACCCATACCGCACATTACAGCCTGCACGGTTGTTAGGTAACGCAGTCTGGCCATACACCCATACCGCACATTACAGCCTGCACGGTTGTTACTTGAAGTAGTCTGGACATACACCCATACCGCTCATTTCAGCCTGCACGGTTGTTAGGTAACGCAGTCTGGCCATACACCCATACCGCACATTACAGACTGCACGGTTGTTACGTAAAGTAGTCTGGCCATACACCCATACCGCTCATTACAGCCTGCACGGTTGTTAGGTAACGCAGTCTGGCCATACACCCATACCGCACATTACAGCCTGCACGGTTGTTAGGTAACGTAGTCTGGCCATTCACCCATACCGCACATTACAGCCTGCACGGTTGTCAGGTAACGTAGTCTGGCCATACACCCATACCGCACATTACAGCCCGCACGGTTGTTAGCTAACGTAGTCTGGCCATACACCCATACCGCACATTACAGCCTGCACAGTTGTCAGGTAACGTAGTCTGGCCATACACCCATACCGCACATTACAGCCTGCACGGTTGTTACGTAAAGTAGTCTGGCCATACACCCATACCGCACATTACAGCCTGCACGGTTGTTAGGTTAAGCAGTCTGGCCATACACCCATACCGCACATTACAGCCTGCAGGGTTGTCAGGTACCGTAGTCTGGCCATACACCCATACCGCACATTACAGCCTGCACGGTTGTTGCGTAAAGTAGTCTTGCCATACACTCATACCGCACATTACAGACTGCACGGTTGCTAGGTAGCACTCTGGCCATACACCCATACCGCACATTTCAGCCTGCACGGTTGTTACGTAAAGTAGTCTTGCCATACACACATACCGCACATTTCAGCCTGCACGGTTGCTAGGTAGCAATCTCGCCATACACCCATACCGCACATTTCAGCCTGCACGGTTGTTACGTAAAGTAGTCTGGACATACACCCATACCGCACATTACAGCCTGCACGGTTGCTAGGTAGCACTCTGGCCATACACCCATACCGCACATTTCAGCCTGCACGGTTGTTACGTAAAGTAGTCTTGCCATACACCCATACCGCACACTACAGCCTGCACGGTTGCTAAGTAACACTCTGGCCATACACCCATACCGCACATTACAGCCTGCACGGTTGCTAATTAGCACTCTGGCCATACACCCATACCGCACATTACAGCCTGCACGGTTGCTAGGTACCACTCTGGCCATACACCCATACCGCACATTACAGCTTGCACGGTAGCTAGGTAACACTCTGATCATACACCCATACCGCACATTTCAGCCTGCACGGTTGCTAAGTAACACTCTGGCCATACACGCATACCGCACATTACGGCCTGCACGGTTGCTAATTAGCACTTTTTCCATATACCCATACCGCACATTTCAGCCTGCACGGTTGCTAAGTAACACTCTGGACATACACCCATACCGCACATTTCAGCCTGCACGGTTGTTGCGTAAAGTAGTCTTGCCATACACCCATACCGCACATTTCAGCCTGCACGGTTGCTAGGTAGCACTCTGGCCATAAACCCATACCGCACATTTCAGCCTGCACGGTTGCTAGGTAGCACTCTGGCCATTCACCCATACCGCACATTTCAGCCTGCACGGTTGCTAATTAGCACTCTGGCCATACACCCATACCGCACATTTCAGCCTGCACGGTTGCTAGGTAGCACTCTGGCCATTCACCCATACCGCACATTTCAGCCTGCACGGTTGCTAATTAGCACTCTGGCCATACACCCATACCGCACATTTCAGCCTGCACGGTTGCTAGGTAGCACTCTGGCCATACACCCATACCGCACATTTCAGCCTGCACGGATGCTAGGTAGCACTCTCTCCATACACCCATACCGCACATTTCAGCCTGCACGGTTGCTAGGTAGCACTCTGGCCATTCACCCATACCGCACATTACAGCCTGCACGGTTGCTAATTAGCACTCTGGCCATACACCCATACCGCACATTTCAGCCTGCACGGTTGCTAAGTAACACTCTGGACATACACCCATACCGCACATTTCAGCCTGCACGGTTGCTAGGTAGCACTCTCTCCATACACCCATACCGCTCATTTCAGCCTGCACGGTTGCTAGGTAGCACTCTGGCCATTCACCCATACCGCACATTTCAGCCTGCACGGTTGCTAATTAGCACTCTGGCCATACACCCATACCGCACATTTCAGCCTGCACGGTTGCTAATTAGCACTCTGGCCATACACCCATACCGCACATTTCAGCCTGCACGGTTGCTAGGTAGCACTCTGGCCATACACCCATACCGCACATTTCAGCCTGCACGGTTGCTAGGTTGCACTCCGGCCATACACCCATACCGCACATTTCAGCCTGCACGGTTGCTAGGTAGCACCCTGGCCATACACCCATACCGCACATTTCAGCCTGCACGGTTGCTAGGTAGCACTCTGGCCATTCACCCATACCGCACATTACAGCCTGCACGGTTGCTAATTAGCACTCTGGCCATACACCCATACCGCACATTTCAGCCTGCACGGTTGCTAAGTAACACTCTGGACATACACCCATACCGCACATTTCAGCCTGCACGGTTGCTAGGTAGCACTCTCTCCATACACCCATACCGCACATTTCAGCCTGCACGGTTGCTAGGTAGCACTCTGGCCATTCACCGATACCGCACATATCAGCCTGCACGGTTGTTAATTAGCACTCTGGCCATACACCCATACCGCACATTTCAGCCTGCACGGTTGCTAATTAGCACTCTGGCCATACACCCATACCGCACATTTCAGCCTGCACGGTTGCTAGGTAGCACTCTGGCCATACACCCATACCGCACATTTCAGCCTGCACGGTTGCTAGGTTGCACTCTGGCCATACACCCATACCGCACATTTCAGCCTGCACCGTTGTTACGTAAAGTAGTCTGGCCATACACCCATACCGCACATTTCAGCCTGCACGGTTGCTAAGTAACACTCTGGCCATACACCCATACCGCACATTTCAGCCTGCACGGTTGTTGCGTAAAGTAGTCTGGACATACACCCATACCGCACATTTCAGCCTGCACGGTTGCTAGGTAGCACTCTGGCCATACACCCATACCGCACATTTCAGCCTGCACGGTTGCTAGGTAGCACTCTGGCCATGCACTCATACCGCACATTTCAGCCTGCACGGTTGCTAGGTAGCACTCTGGCCATACACCCATACCGCACATTTCAGCCTGCACGGTTGCTAGGTAGCACTGTGGCCATTCACCCATACCGCACATTTCAGCCTGCACGGTTGCTAATTAGCACTCTGGCCATACACCCATACCGCACATTTCAGCCTGCACGGTTGCTAGGTAGCACTCTGGCCATACAGCCATACCGCACATTACAGCCTGCACGGTTGCTAAGTAACACTCTGGCCATACACCCATGCCGCACATTACAGCCTGCACGGTTGTTAGCTAACGCAGTCTGGCCATACACCCATACCGCACATTTCAGACTGCACGGTTGCTAAGTAACACTCTGGACATACACCCATACCGCACATTTCAGCCTGCACGGTTGCTAGGTAACACTGTGGCCATACACGCATACCGCACATTTCAGCCTGCACGGTTGCTAATTAGCACTCTGGCCATACACCCATACCGCACATTTCAGCCTGCACGGTTGCTAGGTAGCACTCTGGCCATACACCCATACCGCACATTTCAGCCTGCACGGTTGCTAATTAGCACTCTGGCCATACACCCATACCGCACATTTCAGCCTGCACGGTTGCTAGGTAGCACTCTGGCCATTCACGCATACCGCACATTTCAGCCTGCACGGTTGCTAATTAGCACTCTGGCCATACACCCATACCGCACATTTCAGCCTGCACGTTTGCTAGGTAGCACTCTGGCCATACACCCATACCGCACATTTCAGCCTGCACGGTTGCTAGGTAGCACTCTGGCCATACACCCATACCGCACATTTCAGCCTGCACGGTTGTTACGTAAAGTAGTCTGGCCATACACCCATACCGCACATTTCAGCCTGCACGGTTGCTAAGTAACACTCTGGCCATACACCCATACCGCACATTTCAGCCTGCACGGTTGTTACGTAAAGTAGTCTGGACATACACCCATACCGCACATTTCAGCCTGCACGGTTGCTAGGTAGCACTCTGGCCATACACCCATACCGCACATTTCAGCCTGCACGGTTGCTAGGTAGCACTCTGGGCATGCACTCATACCGCACATTTCAGCCTGCACGGTTGCTAGGTAGCACTCTGGCCATACACCAATACCGCACATTTCAGCCTGCACGGTTGCTAGGTAACACTCTGATCATACACCCATACCGCACATTTCAGCCTGCACGGTTGCTAGGTAACACTCTGGCCATACACCCATACCGCACATTTCAGCCTGCACGGTTGTTACGTAAAGTAGTCTGGACATACACCCATACCGCACATTTCAGCCTGCACGGTTGCTAGGTAGCACTCTGATCATACACCCATACCGCAC
This sequence comes from Anabrus simplex, assembly GCF_040414725.1. Lineage (NCBI taxonomy): Eukaryota > Metazoa > Arthropoda > Insecta > Orthoptera > Tettigoniidae > Anabrus > Anabrus simplex. The sequence continues at coordinate 126,846,061 of NC_090275.1, read as the reverse complement.
ATTACAGCCTGCACGGTTGCTAGGTAACACTCTGGCCATACACCCATACCGCACATTTCAGCCTGCACGGTTGCTAGGTAGCACTCTGGCCATTCACCCATACCGCACATTTCAGCCTGCACGGTTGCTAATTAGCACTCTGGCCATACACCCATACCGCACATTTCAGCCTGCACGGTTGCTAGGTAGCACTCTGGCCATACACCCATGCCGCACATTACAGCCTGCACGGTTGCTAATTAGCACTCTGATCATACACCCATGCCGCACATTTCAGCCTGCACGGTTGCTAATTAGCACTCTGGCCATACACCCATACCGCACATTACAGCCTGCACGGTTGCTAAGTAACACTCTGGCCATACACCCATGCCGCACATTACAGCCTGCACGGTTGCTAATTAGCACTCTGGCCATACACCCATACCGCACATTTCAGCCTGCACGGTTGCTAAGTAACACTCTGGACATACACCCATACCGCACATTTCAGCCTGCACGGTTGTTGCGTAAAGTAGTCTTGCCATACACCCATACCGCACATTTCAGCCTGCACGGTTGCTAGGTGCACTCTGGCCATACACCCATACCGCACATTTCAGCCTGCACGGTTGCTAGGTAGCACTCTGGCCATACACCCATACCGCACATTTCAGCCTGCACGGTTGTTACGTAAAGTAGTCTGGCCATACACCCATACCGCACATTTCAGCCTGCACGGTTGCTAAGTAACACTCTGGCCATACACCCATACCGCACATTTCAGCCTGCACGGTTGTTACGTAAAGTAGTCTGGACATACACCCATACCGCACATTTCAGCCTGCACGGGTGCTAGGTAGCACTCTGGCCATACACCCATACCGCACATTTCAGCCTGCACGGTTGCTAGGTAGCACTCTGGCCATACACTCATACCGCACATTTCAGCCTGCACGGTTGCTAGGTAGCACTCTGGCCATACAACCATACCGCACATTTCAGCCTGCACGGTTGCTAGGTAACACTCTGATCATACACCCATACTGCACATTACAGCCTGCACGGTTGTCAGGTAACATAGTCTGGCCATACACCCATACCGCACATTTCAGCCTGCACGGTTGCTAGGTAGCACTCTGATCATACACCCATACCGCACATTACAGCCTGCACGGTTGCTATGTAACACTCTGGCCATACACCCATACCGCACATTACAGCCTGCACGGTTGTTAGGTAATGCAGTCTGGCCATACACCCATACCGCACATTACAGCCTGCACGGTTGCTAGGTAACTCTCTGGCCATACACCCATACCGCACATTACAGCCTGCACGGTTGTTAGGTAACGCAGTCTGGCCATACACCCATACCGCACATTATAGCCTGCACGGTTGTTAGGTAACACTCTGGCCATACACCCATACCGCACATTACAGCCTGCACGGTTGCTAATTAGCACTCTGGCCATACACCCATACCGCACATTACAGCCTGCACGGTTGTTAGGTAACGCACTCTGGCCATACACCCATACCGCACATTACAGCCTGCACGGTTGCTAATTAGCCCTCTGGCCATACACCCATACCGCACATTACAGCCTGCACGGTTGTTAGCTAACGCAGTCTGGCCATACACCCATACCGCACATTACAGCCTGCACGGTTGCTAGGTAACACTCTGGCCATACACCCATACCGCACATTACAGCCTGCACGGTTGTTAGGTAACGCAGTCTGGCCATTCACCCATACCGCACATTACAGCCTGCACGGTTGCTAGGTAACACTCTGGCCTTACACCCATACCGCACATTACAGGCTGCACGGTTGCTAGGTAGCACTCTGGCCATACACCCATACCGCTCATTTCAGTCTGCACGGTTGTTAGGTAACGCAGTCTGGCCATACACCCATACCGCACATTACAGCCTGCACGGTTGTTAGGTAACGCAGTCTGGCCATACACCCATACCGCACATTACAGCCTGCACGGTTGCTAATTAGCACTCTGGCCATACACCCATATCGCACATTACAGCCTGCACGGTTGTTAGGTAACTCTCTGGCTATACACCCATACCGCACATTACAGCCTGCACGGTTGCTATGTAACACTCTGGCCATACACCCATACCGCACATTACAGCCTGCACGGTTGTTAGGTAACTCTCTGGCCATACACCCATACCGCACATTACAGCCTGCACGGTTGTTAGGTAACGCAGTCTGGCCATACACCCATACCGCACATTGCAGCCTGCACGGTTGCTAGGTAACTCTCTGGCCATACACCCATACCGCACATTACAGCCTGCACGGTTGTTAGGTAACGCAGTCTGGCCATACACCCATACCGCACATTACAGCCTGCACGGTTGTTAGGTAACACTCTGGCCATACACCCATACCGCACATTACAGCCTGCACGGTTGCTAGGTAGCACTCTGGCCATACACCCATACCGCACATTACAGCCTGCACGGTTGCTAGGTAGCACTCTGGCCATACACCCATACCGCACATTACATCCTGCACGGTTGCTATGTAACACTCTGGCCATACACCCATACCGCACATTACAGCCTGCACGGTTGCTAGGTAGCACTCCTGCCATACACCCATACCGCACATTACAGCCTGCACGGTTGTTAGGTAACGCAGTCTGGCCATACACCCATACCGCACATTACAGCCTGCACGGTTGCTATGTAACACTCTGGCCATACACCCATACCGCACATTGCAGCCTGCACGGTTGCTAGGTAGCACTCTGGCCATACACCCATACCGCACATTACAGCCTGCACGGTTGTTAGGTAACGCAGTCTGGCCATACACCCATACCGCACATTACAGCCTGCACGGTTGCTATGTAACACTCTGGCCATACACCCATACCGCACATTGCAGCCTGCACGGTTGTTAGGTAACGCAGTCTGGCCATACACCCATACCGCACATTACAGCCTGCACGGTTGCTATGTAACTCTCTGGCCATACACCCATACCGCACATTACAGCCTGCACGGTTGTTAGGTAACGCAGTCTGGCCATACACCCATACCGCTCATTACAGCCTGCACGGTTGTTAGGTAACGCAGTCTGGCCATACACCCATACCGCACATTACAGCCTGCACGGTTGCTAGGTAGCACTCTGGCCATACACCCATACCGCACATTACAGCCTGCACGGTTGCTAGGTAGCACTCTGGCCATACACCCATACCGCACATTACAGCCTGCACGGTTGCTATGTAACACTCTGGCCATACACCCATACCGCACATTACAGCCTGCACGGTTGCTAGGTAGCACTCTGGCCATACACCCATACCGCACATTACAGCCTGCACGGTTGTTAGGTAACGCAGTCTGGCCATACACCCATACCGCACATTACAGCCTGCACGGTTGCTATGTAACACTCTGGCCATACACCCATACCGCACATTGCAGCCTGCACGGTTGCTAGGTAGCACTCTGGCCATACACCCATACCGCACATTACAGCCTGCACGGTTGTTAGGTAACGCAGTCTGGCCATACACCCATACCGCACATTACAGCCTGCACGGTTGCTATGTAACACTCTGGCCATACACCCATACCGCACATTGCAGCCTGCACGGTTGTTAGGTAACGCAGTCTGGCCATACACCCATACCGCACATTACAGCCTGCACGGTTGCTATGTAACTCTCTGGCCATACACCCATACCGCACATTACAGCCTGCACGGTTGTTAGGTAACGCAGTCTGGCCATACACCCATACCGCTCATTACAGCCTGCACGGTTGTTAGGTAACGCAGTCTGGCCATACACCCATACCGCACATTGCAGCCTGCAGGGTTGTTAGGTAACGCAGTCTGGCCATACACCCATACCGCACATTACAGCCTGCACGGTTGCTATGTAACTCTCTGGCCATACACCCATACCGCACATTACAGCCTGCACGGTTGTTAGGTAACGCAGTCTGGCCATACACCCATACCGCACATTACAGCCTGCACGGTTGTTAGGTAACGCAGTCTGGCCATACACCCATACCGCACATTACAGCCTGCACGTCTGCTATTGTTACACTTCCGTCATACATTTTCTTGCTTCACCTTTCACCTATTTTCCGATGACCGCCAGCTATATGACATATGTGTGAAAAAATATTCGATCGCCAACTCTTGGTAGTGCTGCATACCAGGTATTGCGGCGTTTAATACTACACCAAATTGCATGCCACAATTCCCGAACTGTGACGACATGACACCCCTAGAATATTCAGGTCCACTGACCTCTTGGAATCACCGGCCCTCTTTTCTGAAATTAAGATTGGTATCAACGACGCGTAGTCTTACGAAACAATGCTCTCATTTGGAAGTATAAACACATCACAATCGCAATGGTCCGTTATCACAGAGATAAGCGTGAAATAAGGACGAGATATTCAAATTCCCTCTATGTATAGTACAGACGGAATGCGGAAAAAACACATTTATCCTGAAATGAAAAACAAAAGATCAAGAAAAGTCAAGGTTAATGATGGCAGTGGTAATTATTATTTTAAGGGTAACTGAACTGGAAACCACCTCCATTGACACTAATCAGATGGAAAATATATGAAGGTATCGGCAAAAGAATGATTCTAATTGTTGACGCTCCCCGCGGACAGGTAGTGACAGTCATTTGAGGACGAATATTATTTTACACTTGTATACAAATGTATCATAATCATTTTTCTCCTTTTCAGCATCAGTTTTATAATACCTTTTTTTACAGCCCTTTATTTCTAAGATAAATTAATTTTTGTTACGTTAGCTTAGTTTAGCCGATGTGGAAAATGAAGGGCGATCGAGAGCATTTGAAGGTGAAATGCTTACTTTAGTTCTATGAGGTGGTCCCCATGATACTGTAGACATACGATATGTGGTGCCAAATCCCTTAGTAGCTATAAAAAGTATTTTCTGGCACGGGTCTAATGCGCTATACACGGGCTCTTATGGGACTAACTCCTGGGAGCAAGTGGGCAAGATGGCCGCCGCTACGTGCTACGTTCTCTGACACCTTCAGACAAGGATACCGTCATCTTATGGAATACTGTTGAAAGAGGCAACTAAAAGGGCACCTGACTTGAGAGAGCTTGGGTTAGCGAACTTGGGGTCTTAAGCTGAGTCTAGACATGATGTATTCTAAGTTGTTGTCTATCTAACCTCCCTCACCCAACTCTTGTAGGACACTTCATTCCGAGGTGGTGGGGTAGAGTAGAATAAAGCTCCTCCAGGGGCACCATTGTCTTAGGTAGGAGTCCAGCAACCTGTGCTGTTGTTGTGTTTACATTAGTGAACTAGGGGTCTTTAGCTAAGTCTAGACATGTTATGCGCTAACCTGTCGTCTATTTAACTTCCTTCTTACAGGGGACACTTCAGCCCTAGGGGAGCAGAGTAAATGTCACTCGTAAGGATTTGAACGCGGAGTTGAGCATAAACTCAAAACGAAAGAGCTTATGTGCAATTCAAATATCCTCACCCTGATTGAAATGTGCCCACGATGATGGGGTACTGACTACAGTAAATGTGGAGACATGCACATCTCAGCAGAAAGAAAAAAAATACTTTGCTAGCTAAGCTGTATTTTTCCGATCTGCTGTTGTAAAGGAATACGGCAGTGTGTTATAACGTAAGACACGTATTTTAAGATATTTTAGAGCTTTTAGCTGCAGGTCAAAGCTTGTTCGCAGTGACGTTACTACAACTCCTGCAACTCTACTTCGATCTGAATTCGTTTATGAGGTAGGGTCGAGGGGTAGAATTTTATTAATGGTATACTGCTAGTCGCAAGGGTGACTAAAAGGGACGTGCTAACTCAGGGGAGAGCTGTGCTAGGACACAGGGGTAAATAGACATACACAGAGCTCTCTCAAGTCAGGTGCCCTTTTAGTTGCCTCTTTCAACAGTATTCCATAAGATGACGGTATCCTTGTCTGAAGGTGTCAGAGGACGTAGCACGTAGCGGCGGCCATCTTGCGCACTTGCTCCCAGGAGTTAGTCCCATAAGAGCCAGTGTATAGCGCATTAGCCCCCGTCCATTTTACCACGGTCTCGTCGTGATTGACCAAGGGAGGTCGGTTTGGATAGGAGCCGTGGTGGCAGCCCAGAGGTCGAGTCAGAAAGTGAGTGTCGCCAGGAGAAGAAGGGCACAGCATGTTCCGTGGTCTGTCGCAGTCGACAAGGAAGTGCCATTTCTTGAGATTGCTTTTGGATCTTCCGACTCCAGAACGAAGACGATGGAGTGATCTCCAGACACACTCGATAAGCGACCCTGCAAAGAAACAGGACATATTCGTAGTGAGTTTTACGGCCGGATGCCCTTCCTGACGGAAACGCCATCGGAGGATTTAATAAGATGAACTGATAAGTACCGCGTGATTCAGCCGCCTCTTGCAATGTGCAACCCGTCCTGAAAAAATCTGACCTGGTGGTACTTCAGACAACACAACCCGATATTTACCGTTTCGCCATGAGAGGAAGCCGTGTTAAACACAGGAAGACATTCACCCCCCCCCCCCGCAGGGGATGGGGGAGTTTCCAATTAATTACTGGTACCGGTGCAATTGAATTGTCCTCACCCAGTCTATTTGTATTAAAGTCAATTTAAAAAGTAATAAATTGGTTAAAAATACGTGTTTAGTGATATTAGCGAATGAAGTATGTTAATGAAAGTTGGGAAGTTAGTGAATAATTTAGATTTCGATAGATTTTAGAAAACCGAAAAATTGTGAAATTCAATGTAATTACTTAATATTATATTATTTGATGGAGTGACAAGCTCGACAGGATGCCTGACACAGATTTAGTGGTAGTGTTGTTTGGTGACCCATCCAACTACTGACCACGCCCAATATTTACCTCAAGTTGGTAACATGCATTTATCTGAGTGCTGCAGATGCTATTAGTAGGCAGCGAACGGAGTTATTCTTTGCGAGCAAGAAAAATGCGGACGCGCTGATCACGCCCGATCGTACTTCGTCCCGACCTCAAGAGCACTGTCCTTGGGTCGGGGGATACAACTGGAGTGAAGGAGCAGTGCCTGCAAGGGACGGGAAGCGGCCCCGGAATTTGCCTGGAGGAGGAGTGGGAAACCACGAAAAACTACTTCGAGGATGGCTGAGGTAGGAATCGAACCCACCTCTACTCGTTTGACCTCCAGAGGCTGAGTGGACCCCGTTCCAGCCTTCGTACCACTTTTAATTTTCGTGGCCCAGCCGGGAATCGAAGTCGGGCCTCCGGGGGGCAGCTAATCACGTTAACCACTACACCACAGAGGCGGACACCGGGAGTTTATTGGCCAGTATTGCTTAGAAGGCGGCAGAATTTGACGTAGGAAGTGCGATTGGGAGGGGTCTCAGCTACTCAATCCACAGAGGTGGGCCTGCAGAGTAAGAATTTTGGTTAGAAATGAGGGTAAGGAGTAACGAAAGAAGGGTGTTTGTCACTTGACTGCGCTGTGATGACTTGGTGGTTGTTTGGGTACAGAAAGTAGTGTCTGCGTTTGCTTTAGTGTGTGTATTTTCTTGAATTTGCTGATAACTGCCTTCTTAACCTAAGACCTCTCGTGGTCCCTAGGAGAGGGAGGTAGAGCATGGGGTGCGGTGGGCTCCTGAGGCTTGTCAGCGTCTTGGAGGTTTGTGTGGTTTGAACTGACTTATGTATAGTGGAGGTGGAAGGGAGATTGGGCTGTGTGTGCCTTCTAGATCATATGAACCTGACACGCCGGCGAAACACTAAATTGATATTGTGACCGCAGTGCTGCGCAGTGTGCCATACGGAACCGTAGCACAGTTGGTAAATGCGTGGCGGGGAGGGCTTGCATTTTTGAAATATTTGTCTAATACGTACCACACGTAATGTAAGTTCAATACTCGCTTTCATGCTAATGAATGTGTTTGTGACCCTAAGAAGGGCAGGCAGGCCACATACGGACCGGAAATAATGCAAACACAACTGCCCTGACATTATGTTATCGCAGCAAACGCTCGATGCGATGACCGTTTTGGTTTATGCACATTTGGGCCCGGACGTCTTGCGCGCTGAAGCATTCCAGATTTAATTGCTCTGCAGGTGTCCGTGATGAGTTTTCTGGCGCTTGAGTCTAAACGACGTTCTTCAAATGTCCTCACAAGAAGAAGTCTAACGGCACTAAAGCCGGTGATCTGGCGGGCCAAGAAACAGGGCCTCCTCGTCCTATCCTTTTCCCTGGTAGTTCCTCGTTCACTTGGTTACAAACGGGCAAAGTTGAATGTGGTGGAGCTCCATCGTGTCACAACCACATCGTCAAACCATCGTGCAAGGGTACAGCCACCAGCAGCAGTGGAAGTTCCTGGCGCAGAAACTGCAGGTAGCGTAGTCCCGTCCAATGGCCCTCAAAGAAATAAGGTCCAATTAGGCGATCCCCCAAGATTTCACAGCACACATTCACTCCCCATTGTGTACTTGACGGGCCGCCTGTCGCACCCAGTGAGGATTGTCAGGACTCCAACAGTGCATGTTGTGGCGATTGACGATCAAGAGCCATTCGTCCGAGAACAAGATATGAGATACGAATTCTGTATCATTGTCCAGCCTGTCTAATAGCCACCGACAGAACAACATTCGAGCTTATAAATCTTGCCCATGGAGCTGTTGTTGTAGCTCAAGATGGTAAGGGTGAAATTTGTGTTCATAAAGTATTCACCAAACAGACGGCTATCGTGCAATCGCCCTTGTACTGATGTGTGGATTATTACGAGCTGCCTCCAGAATGGCCTCTTCTGTAACGGGCCTATCGCGGTCTGGTGACTGCTTGGAAATCACGCCTCTGTCAACAAGGCGGAATGTCGTGTCGCCTGTCGGCATACCTAGTGCCACGCACGCGTTTTATGTTGCTTCCCCTTAATGAGCACCATGTCAACGTATTTCTCTGTGGAAAACAGGCCGAATGACAGCAGAGATTATATTAAGGCCCTAACCAGAGGGCACAATATGAATACCAGCGTCGATGTTCTGTTTGAATGCGGCAAACATTTACGTATTCAAACATCATATCGATAAAAAATTATTTGACCAATGCAGGATTCGAAGCACCGATGGCACATTCAGTCGATGGCTAGGTTGACGTCCAACCACACTCGCAGGCGTCGTGTTTAGCGAGCGGATTATTTATTTATTTATTTATTTATTTATTTATTTATTTATTTATTTATTTATTTATTTATTTATCGCATGATGAATCTATGTACACACATGTATATAGTTCAGGGTAAATGTGCGTAGTCACAAGTCCGTACAATACTATAACTCTAGGTCTAGCATTTTGACCCAATCAACTGCTTCATCCGATGTGCGGTGAATGTCCATTAGCGTTCCTTTGAAAGCTCGAATTGGGCAGTCAGCAACAATGTGGTGGATTGACTGAGAAGAGGCACCACAATCACAATCTGCAGAGCTAGTCCAACCCCATTTGCACAACAGATAACCACATCTGCCTTGTCCAGTTCTTATTCGATTGATGATTCTCCACTGTCGTCTTGGAAGACCAAATCCTTGTACTCGTTTCGAAGGATTCTCAACCAGATGTTTGTTCACTACTGAAGACTGATCCCACTGGGCTTTCCATGAACTGTTAACATGAAAAGAGCTTCGTTCAAGATCCATTGCTGTACGCCAGGGTGGCTTCCTTGATTTAATTCGTTGATATTCAGTGTGCGTAATATCTTGACGGATGGGTAGTTGAGGGTTCTGCTGAATGTTCTTCCAAACCTTTAGGAGAGCTTATGATCGTCTTAGGGCTGGAGATGGAATATTGCTGAGAACAGGAAGCCATAGTGTGTTCGTGCTCCGAATGCAACCCGTGATTATGCGCATTGCCTGATTGAGTTGTACATCGATCTTCTTTGTGTGAACACTATTGATCCAAGAGGGGCAGCAGTATTCAGCAACAGAATATGATAAGGCTAATGCTGTTGATCTTAGAACATGAGTATTGGCTCCCCATGATGTACCAGCAAGTTTCTGAAGAATATTATTTCTAGTTTTTACTTTAGCAGCTACATTTGAGAGATGTTGCTTGAAAGTCAAAGTTCTATCAAGTGTTATTCCCAAGTATTTTAGTGTACTGCAGAACGGCAATACTTGACCTCGGAATTTTATTGCAGGTTTGTAATTAGACTGTCTGTTGTGTAAGTGGATTGTAGATGTTAACTGTTTTTTGAGGATTTAGGTGAAGGCACCCTTTCTTGAAGTATACATCCAAGGCTTCCAGATCAGTGGCTAAAGTAGTTTCAGCATCATAAAAGTTGGAGCACTGAGTGACCAAACAAATGTCATCAGCATAAATGAATTTTCTTGATGATGTGTCCGGGAGGTCGTATATGTACAGACTGAAAAGAAGAGGGGTGAGGACTGATCCTTGAGGTAAACCATCATTAAATTAAAACACTCTACTTCTGTCATTATCCGCGTAGATCTGGAAGTACCTATTGCTGAGCATATTGCTAAGTAAGGCCGTAAGTTTACGACATGGGATCACACTCAAATTTTTAAAAGGAGTCCTTCTCGCCAGACAGTATCATAGGCAGCTGAGAGATCCAAAAAGACAGCCACGCTTACTGATTTCCTCTCATATCCATTTTCGATATACGTGGTGCGAGACAGTACTTGATCATTACGACTTCTTCCGGGTCTGAATCCTGCTTGCTCAATAGGAATGTAGCTGTTGATTGTTTCATAAATTCTATTGTAGATCAGTCGCTCAAGGAGTTTATATGTAACACTTAGAAGTGCTATTGGACGGTAGCTTTCCACTTTAGACGGATCTTTATTTGGTTCCAGTATGGCTATTATCTTTATTTCCTTCATCAGAGGTGGGATGTTTCCAGTTTGCAGAATATTAGTGAAGAAGTTGGTTAACCATTTTATTGTGGCTGGTCCGCAATGAGCCAAAAATTCAGGATAAATTTCATCAAATCCTGCAGCTTTTCCAAGTTTCATACTTTTTATTGCGGGTTTAGTTTTCCCTTCTATGAATGGAGTGGAGAATTCAGAAAAATGCTGCGCTGCTCTTTTCTTGATGTTCAACTTTGATTTGATATCCTTTTTGGTTCGCTTGCCTTTTGTGTTTTTGGAAACTGATATTAGATGATATCAAAATCATTCAGATTGATGGCTGTTTTTGATCTCTTAGTTACAGGGTTTGAAGAATCCAATTTCCTAATTATAGACCAGGCCTTCTGCTAGAATGGGTGTAATCTAGGGATTCCACTGTTTCATGCTAGATCCTTCTTCGACTCTCATCCAAGGATTGGAGGAGACGAGCTGCATTGTCGGAATTAGGATGTTCTTCATATTCTCGTAGTAATTCCTCACTCTCTGAACTCCAACAAGGGATATACTCCTTACGATATCCTCTAGGGATGCATCGTCTCGCTGCACCTTTTAGAACCCCTACAAATCTGCTGTAGTTGTTGTATGTTGGTTTGATCCATCTTTTATTGGAGTCTGTTTGCTTTGCAAATTCAGTCCAGTTGGCTTTCTTGAAGTTCCATTTCGGTGTAGGATGTGATCGAACAACAGGTAAAGACATCCCAACCTCCAAGAGAACAGGCCTGTGTTGACTATGTGGGAAACCGTTGAGCACTGTACGTCGAACTTGATTGTGTGAATTATGAAGCCGATTTGGGAAACAAAGATTTGGGGTGTAGCCTCCAGAGCAGCGAGCTGATAGAAAGGTAGGCAGGTCCTTAGCATCAAAAATCAGATTCAAATTTTCAGTTTCCATCCAGTCCACAAGAACTTCACCATTAGAGTCATCCTTGTTATATCCCCAAATATGATGATGACTGTTGAAATCTTTGAGATATCTAGTAGGATACTGCAGAGAAGGTATAGGAGGATTAGGCCAAGTAATATCTGGTGGCTTGTACACATTAACTATTGTCAAGTTTTCAATGTTAACTGTAGTAGTAAAAATGTCATTTTCAGAGTTTACTGATGGTAATTGGTAATTTGTAATATCATTCCTGACTTAAGTTGCAAGGCCAAAATTTTGATGATAGTTAGATGCTACCAATTTAAAGACTGGAATTTTCCCGCTACTCTGTAACTGTAGTTCACCTGATGTGTGTGTTTCTTGAAGCACGATGACATCAACTGCAATCCCTGAGAGATACATTTCGCTCGACGATATTCAATTGACGAATGCGCAGCGATGGTCCAGTCCTACGAACATGAAGGTCCTGAAAAGGACCACACATCTCCTTGTTCGCTCTTTGACCGAGAAGTCGTTTCCGACAGTTCGGTCTCATCTTATCACTGTTGCTTTCTTAGCACCACCCGGGGGACACGTGTAGGGCAGTGTAGTGGTTAAACCTAGGGATGTGAAGCAACGTAGACCCCCAGCAAGCGGATGATATAGCCTGTCGTTAGCATTCAACACCTGCTCACTGGACATAACTACCATAGAGTACACCAGCAGGGGAATAGCCACCTTACAAACATCACGAGTACTAAGAAGAAAGAGGGGGTGCCGCACATAGCCAACTCGTTTCGAAGACTTAATATCCCCATCCGATGGACGAATCGCCATCAACAACGTCATATGCCTTCACTCGATATGAACAAAGCGGAGTGGTTCGTTTGGCTCGTAATCTAGTGATAATAAATCCACTCTGCTACAGTGCTGCACAAAAATCTGGTGATTATACCACAACCTTCCTTACAGTGCTGGCCAGCAATGTGGTGATATTAGCACCACCTCTGGTACAGTGCTGACCAACAATCTGGTTATTATACCACAACCTTCGCTACAGTGCTGGCCAGCAATCTTGTGAATATACCACAACATTCGCTACAGTGCTGGCCAGCAATCTTGTGATTATACCACAACCTTCGCTACAGTGCTGGCCAGCAATCTGGTGATATTAGCACCACCTCTGGTACAGTGCTGACCAACAGTCTGGTTATTAGACCACAACCTCCGTTACAGTGCTGGCCAGCAATCTTGTGAATATACCACAACCTTCGCTACAGTGCTGGCCAGCAATGTGGTGATATTAGCACCACCTCTGGTACAGTGCTGACCAACAATCTTGTGAATATACCACAACCTTCGCTACAGTGCTGGCCAGCAATCTTGTGAATATACCACAACCTTCGCTACAGTACTGGCCAGCAATCTTGTGATTATACCACAACCTTCGCTACAGTGCTGGCCAGCAATCTTGTGAATATACCACAACCTTCGCTACAGTACTGGCCAGCAATCTTGTGATTATACCACAACCTTCGCTACAGTGCTGGCCAGCAATCTTGTGAATATACCACAACCTTCGTTACAGTGCTGGCCAGCAATCTGGTGATATTAGCACCACCTCTGGTACAGTGCTGACCAACAATCTGGTTATTATACCACAACCTCCGTTACAGTGCTGGCCAGCAATCTTGTGAATATACCACAACCTTCGCTACAGTGCTGGCCAGCAATCTGGTGATATTAGCACCACCTCTGGTACAGTGCTGACCAACAATCTGGTTATTATACCACAACCTCCGTTACAGTGCTGGCCAGCAATCTTGTGAATATACCACAACCTTCGCTACAGTGCTGGCCAGCAATCTGGTGATATTAGCACCACCTCTGGTACAGTGCTGACCAACAATCTGGTTATTATACCTCAACCTTCGCTACAGTGCTGGCCAGCAATCTTGTGAATATACCACAACCTTCGCTACAGTACTGGCCAGCAATCTTGTGATTATACCACAACCTTCGCTACAGTGCTGGCCAGCAATCTTGTGAATATACCACAACCTTCGCTACAGTGCTGGCCAGCAATCTGGTGATATTAGCACCACCTCTGGTACAGTGCTGGCCAGCAATCTTGTGATTATACCACAACCTTCGCTACAGTGCTGGCCAGCAATCTTGTGAATATACCACAACCTTCGCTACAGTGCTGGCCAGCAATCTGGTGATATTAGCACCACCTCTGGTACAGTGCTGACCAACAATCTGGTTATTATACCACAACTTTCGCTACAGTGCTGGCCAGCAATCTGGTGATATTAGCACCACCTCTGGTACAGTGCTGACCAACAGTCTGGTTATTATACCACAACCTTCGCTACAGTGCTGGCCAGCAATCTGGTGATATTAGCACCACCTCTGGTACAGTGCTGACCAACAATCTGGTTATTATACCACAACCTTCGCTACAGTGCTGGCCAGCAATCTGGTGATATTAGCACTACCTCTGCTACAGAGCAGGCCAGTAATCTGGTGATTATACCACCACTTTGGTACAGTGCTGGCCAACAATATGGTGATTATACCACAACCTTCGCTACAGTGCTGGCCAGCAATCTGGTGATATTAGCACCACCTCTGGTACAGTGCTGGCCAACAATCTGGTTATTATACCACAACCTTCGCTACAGTGCTGGCCAGCAATGTGGTGATATTAGCACCACCTCTGGTACAGTGCTGACCAACAATCTGGTTATTATACCACAACCTTCGCTACAGTGCTGGCCAGCAATCTTGTGAATATACCACAACCTTCGCTACAGTGCTGGCCAGCAATCTGGTGATATTAGCACCACCTCTGGTACAGTGCTGACTAACAGTCTGGTTATTATACCACAACCTTCGCTACAGTGCTGGCCAGCAATCTGGTGAATATACCACAACGTCTGCTACAGTGCTGGCCAGTATTCTGGAGATTATACCACCACCTTCCGTAAAGTGCTGGCAAGCAATCTGGTGATAGTAGCACGACCTCTGGTACAGTGCTGGCCAGCAATCTGGTTATTATACCACAACCTTCGCTACAGTGCTGGCCAGCAATCTGGTGAATATACCACCACCTCTGGTACAGTGCTGACTAACAGTCTGGTTATTATACCACAACCTTCGCTACAGTGCTGGCAAGCAATCTGGTGATAGTAGCACGACCTCTGGTACAGTGCTGGCCAACAATCTGGTTATTATACCACCACCTTCCGTAAAGTGCTGGCAAGCAATCTGGTGATATTAGCACCACCTCTGGTACAGTGCTGACCAACAGTCTGGTTATTATACCACAACCTTCGCTACAGTGCTGGCCAGCAATCTGGTGATATTAGCACCACCTCTGGTACAGTGCTGACTAACAGTCTGGTTATTATACCACAACCTTCGCTACAGTGCTGGCCAGCAATCTGGTGAATATACCACAACGTCTGCTACAGTGCTGGCCAGTATTCTGGAGATTATACCACCACCTTCCGTAAAGTGCTGGCAAGCAATCTGGTGATAGTAGCACGACCTCTGGTACGGTGCTGGCCAGCAATCTGGTGATATTAGCACCACCTCTGGTACAGTGCTGACCAACAATCTGGTTATTATACCACAACCTTCGCTACAGAGCTGGCCAGCAATCTTGTGAATATACCACAACCTTCGCTACAGTGCTGGCCAGCAATCTGGTGATATTAGCACCACCTCTGGTACAGTGCTGACCAACAATCTGGTTATTATACCACAACCTTCGCTACAGTGCTGGCCAGCAATCTGGTGATTATAGCACCACCTCTGCTACAGTGCTGGCCATCAATCTGGTGATTATAGCACAGTCTCTGCTACTGTGCTGCCCAACAATCTGGTGATTACTGCAACAAATCTGCTACAGTTCTGGTCAACGTTCATGAGATTATCGCACCACCTCTGCTACAGCGCTGGCCATCAATCTGGCCATTATAGGACTGTCTCTGCTACAGTGCAGGCCAATAATCTGGTGGTTGTACCACCAACTTTGCTACAATGCTGGCCAGCAATCTCGTGATTATACCACCACTTTTGGTACAGTGCTGGCCAACAATCTTGGGTTTACACCACCACCACTGCTACAGTGTTGGCCAACAATCTGTTGATTGTAGCACCACCTGTGCTACAGTGCAGGCCCACAATCTGGTGATTATACCACCACCATTGGTACAGTTCTGGCCAGCAATCCTGTCATTATAGCACTTTATCTACTACAGGGCTGGCCAACAATCTTGTGATTATACCAACACCTCTGCTGCAGCGCTGGCCAACAATCTGGTGATTATACCACCACCATTGGTACAGTTCTGGCCAGCAATCTTGTGATTATGGAACCACCTCTGCTACAGTGTTGGCCAACGATCTGGTGAGCCAGTCCCCTTGGTTGAATTCGGAGAGCATGTAAGCTTTTTTCTGGTATCTGTGTAATACTGAGTGATGCTTTGGATGGCCGTAAATTGTTACTGTTGGAGCCAAGTGCTCTGGGACATTGTGTATTGCGAGAATTTTCTCCTTATCTATCTGAACGCAAAAGTAGCGACGTTGGAAACTTGTAAATTTGGAGCTTTGATTTGGGATGCCACACGTACGTTATGACAGTAGACACTGTAGCGTAAGCTCAAGGTGGTGGTGGTGGTGATTATTGTTTTAAGAGGAAGTACAACTAGGCAACCATCCTCTATATAACACTAATCAGAGAGAAAAATGGAAGGGATCCGACAGTTCGAAAAATGAAGGTATCGGCCAAAGAAGGACAAGGGCCACGCATGTACGGAAGATATTAGTAGGTACTATTTAGGCCGTGTCTTGGAAGGTGCTCCCATAATAGCGTCGCATCAGTAATGGAAACCTGGCTAATGGAGACTGGTCCCCACTACTTAGCCGCGTGCGTTCAAGTTCGATGAACTTTCGTTTTCCATTTGACACTGTTTCTTTCTCTTTACTTCTAGATTTATTGTTCGGGTGTACGGTGTGTTATGATAGTGCAGTGTGTTGACACTTAGTTAATTTTTTGTAGGATTTACATTACGAATGCGGTTTCGATTCGTCAGCTGTTGTAATATTTTGTGTTTATGTCACGTTATTCACATTATTTAGGTGAGACGTTGACCCACCAATCACTACAGTTTAGTTTAAGGGGACAAGCGTAGGTAGACAGATTTGTAATTGTAGTTATGACGAATTTGGAGAGATTTCATGTTGCTTGTTTTGTATTGTGAACTTGTACTGTGATTACTCACTGATTTAAAATGAAACAGAATTAAAATATTCATGAAGTAAAATACCCAATCGTCGGACTATGTACTCACACTTAGAATGAGAATGTCTCTAGGGTGTGTGGTAATAAGCTTACTTTGACAGCCTACCATATAGGTTCTGGAAAAGGGAGATTGTCGTTTGGTTTCCCCATTCAAATTTGAGGTTCTGATCTACTATTGAAATAAAAGAATTAATTTTATTTGATACTAAACAAAATATATTCTTTAAATTTATAATTGAAATAGCAAGACTAGTTGCGATAATATAAAATTCTGAAATTACGACTGAAAGAAGCTGTAGGCATTGAATTTGAAATCCTCTTGACCGAACATTTAAAAGTTGTACAAGAAATTTATCACTCACTGGTTCACTTAATTGTACGTTGAACACTTTAAATGTTATTACGATTTATTTCTTTAAATTGGTATCACATGTAGGTATCTCTAACCTAATTTGGTGATGTAAGATGCAAGATCAACCTCTTGAGATTTGCTGATAACACCAGCCTGATAGCATCATCTGAAGAGGAGTTGACATAGTTGATCAAGCCTAGAAATTGGATTACGCCTAAATCGACAGAAAACCAAAGGCATGATTTTTGATCGTAAGAACAACAACAGATCACATATCAAACAGATTGGAGGGTGTGAAGTTGTACATCAATATGTATATCTAGGCTCCTTACTATCCCATTCTGGTGGTTCCAAAGATGAAATAAAGCGAAGAATCGAAATAGCGGAGGTAGCAATGATCCGTCTGCGGAAGATATGGAAAGATAATAGCATTACCATCAATACAAAAAAGAAGCTCGTTGAATCTCTAGTCTTCTCAGTCTTCTTGTATGGCGCAGAGACGTGGACCATCCTCAAACGTGATCGTGAACGGATAGAAAGCTTTGAAATGTGGCGCTGGAGGAAAATGTTAAGGATTCCTTGGACAGCTCATCGCACGAACACATCAATCCTGAACCAACTTCAGATAAAAGTTCGTCTATCGTGTAAGGTCTCTCAGCGGATTGTACGCTACTTTGGACATATAATGCGCCGAGATGTTAGTCTTCAAAAGGTGATTGTTGAGGGCATCGTTCAGGAAACCAGACAACGAGGACGAATACCAACGCGATGGATTGACATGGTGAACGGCCCCCTACAGAGTTCTCTCAGAGTAACCACATTGAAAGCTTTAGATAGGGAAGAATGGCGGAGTATGGTTCATCGGCTGAATATTATGATAGTCATGAGGCAAAACGAAGAAGAAGAAAAAGAAGAAGAAGATGAAGAAGAATAATAATTTTTGTCTCACAAACGAGATATAGCATGGCTTGAAATTATATTCACACTTCACAATCAACTTTACAAGTTATTCACTGATAACTGTTAATCTGCATTACGACGACTGACACAAGAACTCGACCGAACAGATACACGAAACACACTCCGAACATGTAATCCATTTGGTCACTGACGATTATGGATCCATACGACTGCTTCTTCTTCATCTCACTGACTCACCGAGCAACTGTGGCCTCACACTCCATACAACTGACTATCTCACAGTTCACCATCCGTCTCCTTCCCATTGACTACAACACTCCATGGCAAGTCTCTCCAACCAACTGAACTGCTGCTACAGGATACACCTCTATATATAGGCACTAGTTGTCACACCCACGTCATCTCTAAAAGAGTACATGATGACACTTCCACCCAGCTCCAAAGTGTTATAGACTGTGATGAAATAACCAGAGGCAAAGTAGGAACTCCCGGAATTATCTCATTCTGCTAAATGCTACAATGACAGAACGATGACTCGAAAGTTACTGTAACACTATTGCACCATATGTTGCAATGTCAAAAGGTTTCACAAAATATATCCTTATCTGATATTAGGCAGCAACTCTCACTGTACATGATTTTAATGCTAACCCCCCCCCACACACATACATACATATATATTGAGACCTTTCCCATAATCTCCCATAGCTCATGGGACCATGCGACAACACAAATTCACCCCTACCAGGACTTAACACACGGGACCACGCGCTACAGAAAATAACAGTCAAGGGACCTTTTCTGCCTAGTGACAAATGCCGCCTAATTTGGATTTTAATGACTAATCGGAACACACGAGATGACAAATGCCCATTACAGCATAGCGAGGTCTACCGCTACCCTTCCATTCCAAGATATGAGCGCAGGCCTCTCAAGGGCATGGTGCGTCCGCGGATACGAACTAGAACCAACTTATATCTAACTTACAGGCATAAAATGAACGGAAGAGGTCAGAATGCTAATATCGGCGAAGATAGGCACAAATAATGTTTTCCCAAAGATTTAATTAGCTCTCGTTGAAACATACTTTCTACAACCTTGATGATTAAATTTAAAAAATAAATACATTTGACACTGAATAAAGCAACGCGCTGTCACTCGAGTAAACCACCAGTATCTCTATGTGGGTTATTGAAATTTCGGTTTCAAATTTTACTTACTGACTAAACATTTCATTCATATTCAGTTGAACCTGCTTTATACGTAACTCTGTTCTACGTAATTCGTATTTGTACGTAATTTCCTTTAGGTCCCGGCAAAATATAATTTAAAAGCGTGTTAATTAAACCTTATTTATACGTAATCCGTTTATACGTAATTCACTTTTATACGTAATAAGTGTCAGTGAAATAACACTGAGTTTTGCGTAACTGTAAGAGAATGTGCTTTTTTTAAAGAAACTACTGTATTTACGAAGTTTCCTCTTTGTCGGCGTAGGCGGAAGTAGAGCGATCGGGTTTCGGTGCTGAAACAGAACACACAGAGTTTCGCCGAGTGACATTGTTGATCCTTACTTACTGGCGGCTTAACAAAGGCAAGTCCTCTTCGCTCCTCCTCTACCTTCGTCGTTTTTGACACGCCGCCAAAGATTAAGATACATTATAAACAAACTGGGCGGTTTCGGTGCGGAAACAATGAAAATACAGTAAATTTGTTTAAATATGAGAATTTCTTTCATGGGAACAACGGTGAAGTAAAATGTCCACGGCGCCGGTATCTGGTGTTCACTGTTGAACAGTAGTTTTGTCATTCATTTGCTTTTGATTAGCCATGGAGAACAGAAAAAGGAAAAGTTTTTCGAGAAGTGGACGCCAATCCACACAAAACAAGAACGGAAATTGCTTAGACCGCGTCATCAGTAAAAGAAACGCTGTTTTGGATGAGTTCCTAAAACTGGGTTCAAAATCAGCAAAGCGCCGCCGTCAGTAAGAAGGATGGTACGCAGATTTCGAGAAATCACTTTTTGCATGGTTCCGGCAAAAGCGGGCTGCAGCTCTACCAATTAGTGGCAACATGCTGAAGGCAAAGGCGATAGATTTAGCTAAAATGATGAGTATCACTGATGATTTCAAGGCTTCATCAGGATGGTTGCAACGATTTAAAGATCATCAAGGAATCACAGGGAGGACAATTTGCGGTGACTCAAAATCTGCGGACGACGTCACGGTGCAACACTGGAAAGAAGAGGTTCTGCCGGGTATCGTAAGCGAGTATCAGCCTCCAAACATCTACAACTGTGATGAGACCGACCTATTCTACAATCTCTTTCCTAATAAAACATTAGCTGAAACAATGACTCGTGCCATGGAGGGAAGAAAAATAACAGTACTTCTCGCCACCAATGCAGATGGATCTGACAAACTTCCTCCACTTGTGAAAGGAAAATCGAAGAATCCGAGGTGTTTAAGGGCGCGAAAACAAAACCTACGGAATATGAATCCAATGGCACACTGGTTGAAAAAACTGGACATTAAAATGAAAAAGAAACAGTAGAAGATCCTTCTTCTTATGGATCGATGTGCAGCACATCCACCTCAAATCGTTCTGGATAATATCGGAGTTGAATTTTTCCCTTCTAACTGTACCAGTGTTCTACAACCGCTTGATTTGGGCATCATTGCAAATTTCAAAGTGCATAATAGAAAAATGCTGGTTAAACATTTGATAACACTGAGTGACGCAAGAAATGAACCTCTCTCCATCAATTTGCTACAAGCCACGGACTTTATTTCGGCTGCCTGGAAGCAGGAGTCATCCTCCACAATCAGCAACTGTTTCCGCAAAGCTGGTGTCTTACTAGAAGAGGCTGCCTCTAATGATGATTATGGGGACGAAGTTTTGTCTGGCAATGAGCTAACGCTACCGGAAGGCGTAGAAGTCAATTTTGTACATTTCGATGACAATCCGTCTGTATGTGGAGAACTACCGGATGAAGAGATTATTGCTGATGTATGCCAACAACGCGGCGGTGATGGACCAGCTACAAGCGATAGTGACATTGAAGATGGAGATTGTACCGGGCGGTACACCTCTACGACGCAAGTTCAAATCTTGCGCCAATTGAAACTTCTCTACTGTAGAAACCCGGAACTTTAACAACTGAACTAACTCTACTGGCTATCAGAAGATGTCACTGTGTGTTTTTGATTTGCTTTTGTTTTTCATTGATCAAGAAGTGTGGACATTCTCTAACAGATGTCTCTACCAAAAACTATGATAACGAACTCTGGTGTAAAGGAATGAACCTTCTTGGAGAAATGTTGTATTCATAAGTTTTGTCTTTACTAAATTTTGTTCTGTGGTTTGTGGGTTGGCAATATTAATCCTTTCCTTCCGCCTGTTTTGAATTTAGCCAATCAGTAATTTCTGTAATTAATTTTCCTCCAATCATAGCTTTCTTCTTCGAATTTCCATGTGTAACTCTGAGTCAACCAATAAACATTGAGTGGGTGTGTCTACTCATTCCTGAAAGGTCTCGAATTTTCCACGAGGGTATAAAACTGCTGATTTTCTTGTCTCCGGGCCACTCGTATAACATCTAACTCAGTGTGTGAATATGTAGCAGGGGGCGGGAAGCGCCTCTTTCTTCAAGCAGCAGCTCTTCAACAAGGTATTGGCCCTTTAACATCTTTATTTCTCGCTAGCTCAGCAGTTTAACTCGCGGGGAAGGTTCGAAACCTTTAATATGTAAACTATAAAACATGTAAACCCTTTTCCTGGTAAACTTCATTTTTCTTGAATTTTAATTCGGGGATAGAGAGTGCTTTACTCTCTCGAGCTCCCCTTCATTTTTGGAATTTGAGGTGACTACGTTTTCGTAACCGTTTTTCTCTTCCTTCTTAAAGTGTTAAATTTATTTTGCAGACTAGTCACCTGCATAGATTGGGATTAGCCCCTGTATTATCGGCCTAGCGCCACATAGGTTTTAACAAGCTTTAGTGTAGGAGTGCAAATTCTTGCCTCCATTCATCTTTGTGTTTGGGCCATTTAATTAACCTTTAATTTGCTATTCAGGCCTCGTAGGTTGGGTACTAGTTACCCCTGTTTATTTATAAGTATGCCTTAAGGTCAGTCAAGTGTAAAGTTTGTTTATGGCCTTCTGATAGGCTTGAACTATTGAGAGTGAGTCAGCTCTTTTTGGTATTTTAAAAGGTGCCTCTAGGAGACTTGACATTACGTGGTGGGAGCAAACGCTCCATGTAATTAGGGGTTTTCTGCCCTTTGGTAATTTGTGGTTGTGAGCTGAGGGCTCAGGAATTGTAATTTGGGGCACGAAGCCCAGAACTTGTTAATGCCAGAAACTCTTGTTTTCGTTTGTAAAAGCATTATTGTACCTGAATTTTCATTGTTATTTCAACTAGTGAAAAGTTGTATAATATTGTTGTCTGTTGAAAATATAACTTTTATTTAAATTTTAAATTCATCTTTCGGACTTATACTTAGATCTATTCCAGCCCGCACCTTCTTTCACCTCTGACTTCCACGGATAACTCCGTAACAGAGAAAACAACTTGAATTTTGAAACAACTGAACTGAGTGAAGTGTTAAATGCAATCGATGTGTGTAGGAGTTACATCAATGCGAAAATTTGTAGTGAAAATGTTTTGAATTCATTACTAAGTTTGCAAAAGGAGATTTATACTCTTAATGCAAGAAAGGTGAAACAAGCCAAACTATCTGATTTATTTAAGGCTGGACTAAGTTCAAAATAATATTTTCTATCTTAATGTGTTTATTATTTGCAAGCATTTACACATGTAGGTCAATTCCATTGGTTTTTAGTAAACATGTGATGTATTGCGTAAGTCTGATTTCTAAGTAATTATGAGTTACAAGTAGTTTTTCTCTTCCCCTTGATATACGTGTAAGTCAGGTTCAACTGTATTTATTAAGAACATGAGTGTCCTTTCACTCGATTCAAAAAACTTGAGGACGGTTGAATTACCATTCTAAGTTTTAACTTTGTATAATTGGTTTTGTTACTGACCAACCCTTCAATTCATTCCAGCTTTTGAATACGACATAAAAATAATTTTACCCTTCTGAACTTCATCATAATAAAACATTTGACTATTTACCGTAATAAGTTATGACCTTGCGAATGCGCGATATTCCCGTGGGAAGACTCCCAATTTACATTTGAAAAAAATACACCGATTAACTCTTACATTAGTTTTAGTGTTGCCGCCTAAATTAAATATAGTCCGAATGAATTATATGTAAAATATAGATTAAAAGAAAGCAAGGAACAAATTCCACATAATCACAACATATTCCCACAAATAATAAAAATGAACATAATTCTGGTGACTACAAACCACCTCAATGGATGGACTAACTGTACACTGTACAAGGTCGAAGCCCTTCACTTAAACAAGTTATCAGTGGATTTTCATGATATCTAGCTTCAATAAATCACAAATTATCTAAACATCACGTTCAGACACTTCTGCCACCTGAAAAAGAAAACATAGAATACAAATAATGGCTGCATTTCTGCTTTGTTTTAATCCTCCACTGTGTGACTAACAATTCTCATTGTGCCCCAAGGTTCGAAGTAGTGACCTCGGTTCCTTCCATATCAGGTCTCCTGAAAAACAAAAACCCTGTCTACCGCATCATTAAGGGGTAACAATTAAATGTTCCTACATTAACTTCGACATAGCTTGTTGCGAATGTGATAATCAAGTAAAAATACGTCTTCTTCTGACAAAAGAACACAGTGCCTGGAAAACATTTATTTATTTGTCAATCGGCATAGAGGTCCCGGCTCAGCTGTCTTTCTCACAAGAATCTACAACCCTCGGGTCGTAGCCGTAAATCTCTCGGGAGCGCCCTTTCGGCGGGACAATAACCTTCTTGAAACAAAAATCTCCACGCATTAACGCATTCTCAATGCATGGTCATCGGCTCATTATATTCACGCAATAGTACAGGCCCCTTATAAACATGCTAAAATCAGCTCGGGCGTTCATTACATCCTATGAATATCTCTCCAAACCATGCCGCTATATCACTTCACCTTTCCTCAACTTTACAGAAGGCCGGAGTGCAAACATTGTTCCTTTCACTGCAGAGTTTAACCACAATTTCACAGGCTCACAAGCTAAAATATTTCTTATTATCTCAGACCAAAGAAATGTGTACTTGATATAAATTGATATTACGTTCCGAAAATCGGCATTTAATATACAACCAAATAAATTAACTTAAATAAAATTAAAATACCAAACAACAACAACAAGCAAAAAATATATACAGGAGCCTAGCTAGTGTTTGGGGTGGATATTCGAACTTGGGCACAATGAATTCTTCACACACATCTAGATACAGCCACGACTTATCCTACCATGCAACAAAATCTATTACTACGTTACATTAGGAAAAGAGTGCTGTGACTATCCCCCATTAAAATACTGTTCAAAGGCAGTTGGCGAAATCCCTACCGTCACATTACCCTATCTCATCTTGAATAGTCACTCATAGGGAGGCTACTTCGTTGCTTCAGCGAAATTCAATACCCTCTCCCCGCCCCCTTTTCCTCTGACAGCACTCGGAAATATAAATACCCCAAAACATGCATATGCAATGAAATCAAATGGGCCAAAATACATACAATTATCCTAATTGGTTTCCTTCCCGAATAACCTCAAGTAGTTAAATAAAAGGGATCCTACCGACCACTCTAAGCGAAGTAATCTAACAATTCATATACGATAAATTATCTTAACCCTACCCGTACATCTCTGCCTATTTACAAAGGAATATTAGCACTACAAAGTCATAACTTGATACTCAACAGCTTTGGTTCATCCTTCATAGTCCGAGTCCGCAAGCGACTCGCCTGAAGCGTCTACTCCATGGCGTTGAGGTGGGAGGTCGCGGGTTCCAGACGTCCCTCGGTGACTCTTGAGTAATCCATAGTCTTGGAGTCGTTAACAGTGGAAAGATACTATTCACACTGATTTTTACACAGACTTCTTCTGCACTCGTCGCAGTCAAAATTCCCCTTTTATTGGTATGATTGCGATCTCTTACAGAAAGAAAGTTGCATATTTATTGATTTTAGGTTGAACGCCGCTAGACCACCTCAGTCAGACAAAGCTAGTATAGAAGCTCAAGGTGTCGTTACTGCAATAGTTTATAATTCCGAATTAACGTAATATCGGGTTCCTATATTTATTTCAAAACCCCGTCTCGTACGTCCGTTTCTCTGTACTTCTACAGTTCCGTGGTCATTCAGCACAATAACTTGGTACTGGAATTCTGTTTATATTATATGATGCAGACATTCGTGCTACCCTTTTTTTTTACATGTCAGCCTTCACAAAGTTTCAAGATTACTATCACTCTCCACGGTTTATCTCTCTACTGCGGGAGATTAATTGAAGAATAATTTTCTCCGACCGATACTCGGCACATCATAGCATCACAGTTTCGCGATTATACGACGTAATTCACATAATTACGTGCCACGTCGCGGTCACACGGCACTATCGCTCAGTTAATTTCTCTACTGACATTTCATATGAGAAATTATACACATTTGCACTCCCGTTTGTATCAACATTTTCTATACAAAGAACGGCTAAATCCGACCACAAACCGACCGCCTGGTCACTTCATAGACTGCCTGTTGAGTCACTAGCCACCCTCAGAATTGCGAGCATATATGGTCTCACATGGAGTGGGGGATGGGCAGAGGAACGCCTCCGCACCATTATTTTCAGATCTCCAGATACATTACGTTTCTGGAAATCAGCGATGCGGCAGATTGTGTGGCTCGCCAATCACAAATACTAGATGTAATGTGGAACACAAAACGATCAGTGGTTTAATCGTAATTTGGCCGTCTAAATCAAGAGCCTGACGGTGAACCCCTATTGGGTGTCTGGTTCACAGCTAGCGTTATGACGCCAGAGCATCTTACGTAATTTCTTTGAGACGTAATTTCATAAACAATGTATTTTTATTTATAAATTTGTCAATGATCCATTATCCTTGCTGTTACTTCGACATATGCTTCATGATTAATTTAAAAGTTATTATCCCGAAAGTACTTCTAAAATCACCTCCTCAAGTTGTCTCTACTGTGAGTCAGCATTTGTTTTAGGGGAGGAGTCAGCAGAAACTATATTTTTTTCTTCCCTCTTCACGCGCGCTTAGTTCGGGGTTTTTCTAAGCCATAATCTGCGTGCGTTAGGCGCCAGGCTGGCGAAGATGTTACTCAACATGATGCAACTGAGCCGCCTACTAACAAAGAAGCTCCAAGCATACATACATCCCACATATATATATTTACGAATAAATATTCAATGTGATGATACGATCACAATATATACACAATAAATTAACTACAATGAAGCAAACGATAATTAATTAAGCGAAAACAGAGTACTGAATTGAATAAAACAGTAATAATAGTTACAATAATAGTAATAATAATCCAAATAAAATAAATATAATAACTTGTAACGGGATTTGACGTAACTGTTTCATAACCTGAACGTTGGTTTAGTAAGAAGACTTTTTGAGTGATTTATCATTTTTATTTTACTTCAGTTGAGGCATACCAACAACGGAAGGAAAGGGGAATAAAACCACAGAAGTGACAACACCGCAGCCCAAGGCTTCGATTGTCAGCACAACCACCAAAGAGATAAGAGGTGCCTCCCCAGCGCGAATTCACGCCAGCTACGGAGAGAAGGCCCTCGATAATACACAAACAGAGGAAAGGGAAGCGATGGGATCTGGCAAGGGCCAATAGGTCCACGACCATAACAGAGGGTGGAAGAGGTTACCACGGCAGAGCAATTCACTACAATAACAATTCACTATCACACTTCAAGGACAAAATTTTAATATAAATTAAGAAGAAAAACAAAGGGGTGGGTGGACTAACTAAGACTAGAATATATAATTGACAGAAAACCAAGTACCTATGTATCAAGTAGGTCTCCAAGAAACTACTCAAATACATGACCATCAGCTGAAGGTCCCCAAACACACTGGAAACAACATGACCTAAAGACCCCCTTTTTTAAATCCACACTTGGTTGCATTTAGAAAAATTTCAATAATGTTACCTTCCGAGCTCGGTATTAAAATGAAATTTAGAATAATGAGTATTCTTAAAATTTATGAATAAGGTGCACCATTCCTGGGTACGGCCGTCCCTAAATGTACCTAAGTTAATTAACAAAATAGTTTTTAGTTACATCACTTACAAATATTAAAATACTTCCAAATTATTTAAAAAACAACAATAAATTGCCAACAGGCCCTACGACCACACATACTCGGTTTCAAAAGATACCTTAGTGAACACAGAACTGCTTTAAGGTAACAACTATCCGCGTTCCCAAATCAGAATGGTAATGCACGAATGTAACATAAGATAGGCTCAAAGAAAATTAAGGAAGAGCCCACTTCAAAAGAGAATCAATAAAAGATTGAAAGAAATCAATAATAATGAAACACAATAACACTGAAATAATTTAAAACTCATCTCGAGAACCACATCATCACACCAACGGCATAAGATCACAACACAACAACGTACGCCAGCACACCACAAGCATTGTTACAAACTCTGGTTACGCCACGATAACGCAAGCTAATCAATGCGGTATCTAATCAGCAAAAGCAAGAAGCATTCCACAACAATGCCGTTAACGGTGGACAGCCCCGAAACCGAAACTACGAATATGAAGCAATGACAATAAGAGATAATAATAATAAAAATATTACGAATTAAAATTTAAGAAAATCTAAAGGAAGGCACAGATAACAAGAAAAATTAACTAGAAGCACTCTTCGGTATTCACCTTGGTACAGAATTATAAATCATTACATTTACAATGAACTATAACGAAGTGATTTCCCTTAAGGTGGTCAGCCTTACGAACAGATCCCTCAATTTGTAAAAAAACCACTTAAGTTTCAGTTTTTACACAGACGTGAATCTTCTGACAACATTCAACTATTCAAGCTAAGTAACAACCAACCCAATTGGGTTGCAGATAATCAAGATCACGCGCCAACAGTTACCACAACCCTTCCAACAATTTAATTTACACGGTTCGATTAGTGAATTTCCACCTTATTAAATAGTAGGCATTATTTGATTTAATTTCCGGGTTGAACCGTGTTGTACTTGTCTGCACATCACGTACAGTTTGCCGACGTTTCGAATACATTGCAGTATTCTTTGTCAAGGCGACTGAAATACCCCTACTCGATCCGAGGTGATCAGTCTCCCAGGCAGAAATTACACTACTAGAGTGGCCTGATCTTGGCCTTTTATATCCTAGCCTTTCTGGCTGACGTAAGCCCTGGCTGTCTCGTGAGTATTCTGGAAAGTGTGTGTCACAGCCAGGTAGTTAGTGGGCGCTTGCCCGGGCTGTTATGTAATGGGGTTGAGGCCCGGGTGTTTATGTTGTGGTCTGTATGTCTTAAACTATGAATGATAGGCATCCAAGAATTACTGATTTTATATCCTTCTTCTAAATTTATGTTGTTCGGACGTTTCTTGATTTCGATAGCCTCACGGATTTTCCTTTCCAGATTCCAAGGGATAGCTGCTAGGATCTTGGTCTTGTCAAATGATATTCCGTGCCTAGTTTCGTAGAAATGCTTGGCTACCGCTGAAATATCTGTTTTTTGGTTCTTGGTGTGACGGATATGTTCTTTTAGGCGTGTGGAGATCAGACGTGTTGTCTCACCTACATAACAAGCTCCACAGCTACATTCAATCTGATATACTCCAGGGTACTGTAATTATATTGTGTCTTTTACTGGTGGTAGATAACGGGCTAGCTTCCGGTGAGGTTTATAGATAGTTTTTATGTTTTTTTTGTCCAGTATCTTGTCGATCCTGTCTGTAGTGTTTTTAATGTATGGCAGTATCGCTGTTTTCTGGCGGGTCAGTTCTTCTTTCCCGTTGTTTTCTCCTGCGGCGGTCTTTTCTTTCTTCTCTTCTGATTTTTTAAGGACTCGTCGGATGTTATTGAGCGAGTAGCCATTTTTCCTAAGGGTTTCCGTGAGGTGTTCTTTTTCTTCCTCGAGGTGCTCTGCGTCAGATATCGCTATGGCCCTGTTTACTAGTGATGTTAGGGCAGCCTGCTTTTGTGATGGGTGATGATGAGACGAGGCGTGTAGGTACCTGTCTGTGTGAGTGGGTTTCCTGTATACTGCGTGACTCAGCGTCCCATTGGAGTTGCGTATTACTAGCACATCAAGGAACGGTAGTTTTCCGTCTACTTCTATTTCCATGGTGAACTGAATATTTACGTGTATGGAGTTGAGATGGTCGAGAAATAGCTGTAGGTTATTGCTCCCGTGAGGCCAGATTACGAATGTGTCGTCCACAAAACAGAGAAAACATTTCGGTTTCAGGGCAGATGTAGCTAAGGCTTTCTGTTCGAAGTGTTCCATATACATGTTTGCTATTATTGGAGAGAGTGGCCCCTTCTGTCTGTTCGTAGAACTCCCCAAGTGGCGTCAGCCAGAAAGGCTAGGATATACAAGGCCAAGGTCAGGACACTCTAGTAGTGTAATTTCTGCCTGGGAGACTGATTATCTCGGATGTATTCGAAACTGTACGTGATGTGCGTGCAAGTACAAGACGGTTCAACCCGGAAAGAAAATTAAATAATTCTTCACACCGTGGAAGCTTCACTTCTAAAATAGTAGGCATATTGAATGGACACGTTGAATTTCACATTAGAGAATAATTTCCAGCACAGGAAAGTTCGCATCCTTAAAAATTACCAAATACGATGCCGAAAGTCACTCTCAGGTGCAATGTAGTAAAACAAATATCACGCGTCGTTCCGACATTTTGAATATCTCAATAGCGGAGCTCCACTTCAGGCATCCACAGACGAGAGGTAATTCATACTGTGATGACGATGATGCATAAGGTGAATCCTTCACATAACTTACTATAAAAAATAGCAGTAATGCCTTGGGAACAGGCACGCACATCAGAAGAAGCGATGTTCACATAGAACACATTTTAAAATACATTTTGGTCCAAATAGTAAAAATTCCACCCACCACACAAGCTTTACAGATTAAGAAGCACTAAATAATCAGCTAGGGTTGTTCGAAGATACACACTGCCCATTTACAGGCCATAATTACAGGAGCCAACTCTACCGGCATCTTGCCTGTTGGAGAGTCACTTCATAACAATCCGTTTCATGCGGCCGGCACAAGAGTGCGCTTCATAAACAGTAGAAAGTCGAGCGGCGAAACTCGCCAATACTCAGTTCGTGAATAACAATGTACCACTAACATCCAATAACGAAGTGATTGCCCGCCGTTATATATAAATTAGTCAAATCAGGTCTTTAATATGCATCACAATTAGCTATTTACGTATAATTGCTGTGTTGTATTTTTCGGCGCCAAGTTAAATGATGATTTCCTTTCTGCTTTTAAATTCCGCCCCCGAAGTTTTTCATATACCGCTACACAGTGTTTGCCGTTTCTTCTAAACGCAGGGTGAATCAATGTTTCCCTGCATTTCGCAGTTCTGTTTCCTCAGAACGATGTAACGTAAGATCCCCTCAGATCAAGTGTTGTTGGTTCATTGTGATGCATTTTTCAGCATCGGGATTCCTCTGTAACTTAAGGGTGGCACGAGATGACAAGACATGGTGGAATGTTATTTTTGATTGTGATAATTGCTGTTAACATGTAATACACACCATACTTTCAAATAATATTTTGCAACCTGTCCAAAGCAACTGACAGTTAATTTGTTTCGATTAAGGAACCATTCGGGAGATATTCCTTTACCCGAGAGAATAGTCGACTGGTGGATAACCTTAATTAAATGTAAATCTAGAATTCTACTTGTTGAAGGTCAGATTTTCCACGGATCGTGTGGATTAACTGTCAGTTATCTTTTGGATCAATGTTGCCCGATTTTCAGGTTTTCTACATTTTTTCTGGTTTTGCTGTTCACAAATCTTACATTGCGTTTTCACACTTTGAAAGACACTCATGCAAATAATTTCAAGATCTTTTCAGCATTCACGTGAATGTTGTGACATGTACCGGTAAGTACACTATTTTCCTCCTCATTATGCTCTTCAATGAAGTGACTGAAAAGCGACCATTTTGTTCTACCGAAGTAGCCGACGATGGAACGGTAAGTTCTACTTCCCCCACCTACTGAACACGTTATTGTTACAACAGTGAAGATGGTAGCTGAGCTGCGCGCATCTCTCTTCGCCCACTCCTCGGTACCCCGGGAAGTAGCAGCAGCATATTCTCCCTTGACCAGCACTCGGGAGTATTGAAATATTGAAACTCGAAATATGAAGGGGAACAGAGGGAGTGAACCATTTGGCTTTTATTGGATGTGCGGTATTCTCGGTATCGCGTTGTTAGCCACTTGGGGAAGCCTTGAGGAATGTAGGCTGTGACGCGACCTTCACGTCGATAACACAGAAGGCTGTACGTCCGGTTACTTCTCGCTGCATGTGGGTCAGTACACTTCCACAATCAGCCTCTACTATCACTAATTATACGAGCTCCAACCATTCGAGCAATTAGGGTATCGGTGAAAGAAACCGAAAGGCCACCAAGACCGTGAAAATGAAACACTCCCTAGGTCCCGCATACGTAATTGTTACGTGCCGGATGCGACCCATCAATCAGTTACAATTGATCTGCATTTAGGGCTGTCACCAAATGGCAGATTGCTTATCACTTACTTAGTCTTTTGTAAAATAAAGGCCTGACGCCGTGGTTAGCCGGTTCGAGTGTCGTTGGACGAAAAAATAATTATGATAATGTCGCTAGCTTTACGTCACAGTAACTATGTTTCTGGTTTAAGGAGACGCCGAGGTGCCGGAATTTAGTCCTGCAGGAGTTATTTTACGTGCCAGTGAATCCGTCGACACGAAGCCGACGTATTTGAGCACCTTCAAACATCAACCGGACTCAGCCAGGATCGAGCCTGCCAAGTTGGAGTCGGAAGAGCAGCACAGCACTTGCCTGGGTCAGAATGCAGGCCGGCAGGATAGGAAAGTACAATTTGTAATCACTAGATTGCGTGCCAAAAGCCTGGATTCAAATCCAAACCTCTTCGCGTTGTTCAAATGGAGCGAGGGATTATGATGCTATTGATGGTGATTCGTGCGTCGGATGACGACGTAAAGCTTTGAAGAGACCCCTTGGTGTTATTCGAGAGGAGTAGGCTGCGTGCCGACACCGCGTTTCACCCTCTCTTTACCTCATTATCATAATCTGACACCCAGAAGCGCGGGTGTCAGGTAGAAAGACCTGCACCAGGCGAGCCCAACACGTTCTCGGACACTCCCGGCACTAATAGAACACGATAAGTAAGTAGGCCTAAGTCATAAATAATTTCAGAGTATTAGGAAATTTATTGAACATTGGTAAATTATTCCAATCTCTAACTCCTCGTCCTATAAACGAATATTTGCCCAATTTTCCGTCTTGAATTCTAACTTTATCTTCATATTGTAATCTTTCCTACTTTTAAAAACACCACTCAAACTTATTTGTGTACTAATGTTATTCTACGCCATCTCTCCACTGACAGCTCGGAACATCCCGCTTAGTCGAGCAGCTCGTCTTCTTACTTCTAAGTCTTCCTAGCCCGAGATTTGCATCATTTTCGTAACGCTGCTGGTGTGTTTTGTTATCAAACATTATCGATTGTTTTCTGAAAGGGATTCAACCTTAATTTCGGAGTCCCCGGTACAGCGTTTTTAGATTCTGAAACAATTTAGGTATGACTGGCGGATGTGCCCGTGCTTCGCTACGGAATCCTACATTGTATTCAGAATTCTAGATTAAGTACTCTACACGTAGTGAGTAAGATTGTATTAAATTGCATGGAATGTCACCATGCGTTTTTTCTCATGTGAAGACTGGGTTAGGGAATTATAATGACAGGTCTTCTTGCCTACTACCGGTCACAATGATCTTGGAGAGTTTTCATTATGATGGCAGGCCCACTTCCTACTGCCAGTCAGTCGAGTTGGGCAGTTTGATGATAATGGCACTCGCTCTCCACCTGCCTTTTTATCTTTGTGGTTTCCTCAACAGAAATCATCATAGGCCATTACTAGACCTGGGATTTTAAGGCAAATACCTATTTCGTTCCTTACGAGTAGTATAATTGGACAGTTCTGGCGCCTCCTCCCGCGGGAAATTTGAATTTTGGCGGGAAATTTGAATTCTGGCGGGAAATTTGAATTTTGGCGCGAGATTTGAATTTGTAAACAAAGCCACGTGCTTTTTGACAGCTGTCATCGACAACAACGCATCGCTAACCTCACTGCTGCCATCTTGACGGGCCTAAACCTCAGTAGTGCCAACTTAACCTAACTAGCGCGTGGTAAACAAAGCCACGTGCTTTTTGACAGCCAAGTGCTTTTTTGACATATGTCATCCGTCATCTTTAAACCACAGAGCACTGTGCTGCCCTTTTTATCGCAGTAGCTGCAAATTCGTCACCTGTCATCCGCAGTGCTGCCATCTTGACGGGTCTAAACCTTAGTGCTACCAACTTAACCTAACTAGCGCGAGGTAAACAAAGCCACGTGTTTTTGACAGCTGTCATCCGCCATCTTTAATCTATAGAGCACAGTGCTGCCCTCTTTAGCTACTTACCTTTGAAATGTGGTGGTGGATAATTTGAAAAATGCTTTTTGACAGCAGCCATCTTTGTGCACCGTGCTGCCCTCTTTAGCTAGATACCTGTGGTGGCAGGCAATTCCACATGACAGCAGCCATCTTTAATCAAGAGAGCACCGTGCTGCCCTCTATGTGGTGGCGGCAAATTCTACATGCTCTTGTTTGGAAACAAACTCACGCGCTTTTTTGACAGCCGTCATACGCCATCTTTAATCAACAGAGCACAGTGCTGCCATCTTTAGCTAGATACCTTTGAAATGTGGTGGCGGCAAATTCCACGTGCTCTTGTTTGGAAACAGAGCCATGTGCTTTTTTGACAGCTGTCATCCACCATCTTTAATCAACAGAGCACCGTGCTGCTATCATGCGGGCAATTTCGTCAGCTGTCATCCACCATCTTTAATCCACAGAACACCGTGCTGCCCTCTTTATGGCTACTACCTTAAGCACGTAGTAGCGGGCAATTTGAAAAGTTCTGTTAGCTATCATCCGCCATCTCTAATCAAGAGAGCACCGTGCTGCCATCTTTAGCTAGATACCTGTGAAATGTGGTGGCGGCAAATTGAAAAATTTCACGTGCTCTTGTTTGGAAACAAACTCACGTGCTTTTTTGACAGCTACCATCCGCCATCTTCTTTAATAAACAGAGCATAGTGCTGCCCTCTTTAGTTTGAAATGTGGTGGCGGGAAATTCCACGTGCTCTTGTTTGGAAACAAAGCCATGTGCTTTTTTGACAGGTGTCATCTGCCATCTTTAATCAACAGAGCACCGTGCTGCTATCATGCGGGTAATTTCGTCAGCTGTCATACGCCATCTTTAATCTACAGAGAACAGTGCTGCACTCTATGTGGTGGTGGTAAATTCCACGTACTCTTGTTTGGAAACAAATTCTATGTGCTCTTCAGCTGTCATCCACCATATTTAATCAAGAGAGCACCGTGCTGCCCTCTTTGTGGTGGCGGATAATTTGAAAAATTCTTTTCGACAAGCAGCCATCTTTAATCCAGAGAGAACAGTGCTGCCCTCTTTAGCTACTTACCTTTGAGGCGGTTAATTTGAAAAATTCTTTTCGACAAGCAGCCATCTTTAATCCAGAGAGAACAGTGCTGCCCTCTTTAGCTACTTACCTTTGAGGCGGTTAATTTGAAAAATTCTATTTAACAAGCTGCCATCTTTAATGAAAAGAGCATCGTGGTGCTATCTTGCGAGTAATATTTTACGTCACAGCTGTCATCCACCATCTTGCATTGCTAACCTTAGTGCTGCCCTCTTTAGCTAATTACCTTTGAAAAAAATCTATTTGACAAGCTGTCACCCGCCATCTTGCATCGCAAACCTCAGTGCTGCACTCTATGTGGTGGCGGATAACTTGAAAAAATCTTTTTGTCAAGCAGCCATCTTTAATCAACAGAGCACCGTGCTGACATCTTTAGCTACCGCCATCTTACATCGCTGCTGCACTCTTTAGTTGAAATGTGGTAAATTCGAACAAGTTTAATCACGCATCGGGAAAGCTAGAGTAAGCACGTGCTGCAGTGATGACGTCATCATGCATGTTTAGACTTGTCCGTTTTCTTAAGAGTAAGTCGGTGTAAAGGAATGTGGTAGCGGTAAATTCGA
Organism: Anabrus simplex; assembly: GCF_040414725.1. Taxonomy (NCBI): domain Eukaryota; kingdom Metazoa; phylum Arthropoda; class Insecta; order Orthoptera; family Tettigoniidae; genus Anabrus; species Anabrus simplex. The sequence goes on along the minus strand of NC_090275.1, from coordinate 126,810,339 downwards.
ACAAGTTTAAACATGCATCGGGAAAGCTAGAGTAAGCACGTGCTGTTGTGATGACGTCATTGTGCATGTTTAGACCTGATCGTTTTTCTTAAGAGTAAGTCGGTGTAAAGCAATGCAATAAGTACAACATTTTTTGAATGCGATCAAACATTTATTTACAAATGTACTCCAACAGTGTTCGTTTTCGCTGCTGACAAGGTTGGTGTGCTTCTTAACAACGTATGCTTCTGAAATGCCTCCTGCAACATTCAAATTAAACAAAACATTTAGAAATATATTATACTAAGTATGTTATGCTTTACAGAGGAGATCATATACTTCTTACCTTGCTGTTATTCCTTTTCGGAATCATCATCATCATCATGAGGTACTAGAGAAAGTTCATTCATACACTGTGTACAGTGTTCAATCCTCGGATTTGGTCCATCCCAATCATCATCACAATTTTCTCCTCGATGCCTGTAATGTCGTTCACAAGTTCTGCATAAAGCTACTTCGATCGACATCTTACTGTGTAGAGGAAGGATGTCCCAAACATTATCTACGTAAGAGGCAGCGTACGTATATAAAAATCCTGGTGGTAAGTATTGAATAAGATGTTTCGGCATCGACGATCTATGTTTATAGAACATCTTAATAGCCTCACTCACTCGTGAAACATAAATAAGATGTTGCGTATGAGCATGCAAACAGCATGCACATTTACAGTTTTGTTCCATAGCGTACGATGTCGAAGCACACACTAATGAAAATGATAAAGATCTATTCTTATTTATAGTCTCGTAACAATATTCGTTAGCGGATGGTAAGTAACATCACTCATATGAATAATAAGACAATAGGCTGCTGTGTTAGCAGGAATGTTTTCAGATGTTTCAAATTCTAAACGAATATCAACTGGAGATTCTTTTATAGATTCTTCATGATAAGAGCAGTCTATAACTACAATCGGAGCTTTATTTTTAAATTCTTGAGGTGTAAATAGCGGACGATCTTCTCTCTGATAATACGATGATTGAAATTTACAAAACATGTCATAGAGCATCCCAAACTTATTTTTCTCAAAGTTAATGTCGATGTTTTCGTAGGGATACGTAATTCCGTTGAGATATAGTCTAACGTGTCTTAATTTACAGTGATCAACAAGTGAGCTATCTTTTTCGTGATTGGACTTACGATTAGTTTGAAATCCAAAAATAATGTACAAGGGCTTCTCAGTAAAACGTGATGTTTTAACAGCCCAGCTATGCTTGTTTGTAGGTGGTAACACAGGATATTCATGCAGCTCCCAACTTCTAAAACGTATAGGTAATGGTGTATCATTTTCTACAATCTTGAGCAATCGAAGTTTTTCACGATCAGACAAGGTTACATGTGGAATCCGCCACAGTATACGATGCAGTGTTATTTTCGATTCTACTGGTGTTTCTACTGCTTTAAGAGAATTGTAATCACTTCGATCACGGATTAGAATAAGCTCTTGTTTTGCGTTGATTATAATACGTGTAAAGTCTTCTGCGAATCCAAAAATATGTTTCAGTGATAACATACCCGTAAAAGTTCCATCCTCATTAATCATCCAGTTGTTAGTAGCTTTTGGACACCATCCATCCATCCGCAAAAGATTACTTTCTTCATCACAGAAAGAAGGGTAGAGTTTCATTGCACTTTTAATGCCAACATTCTTCGTTCGATCTATTTCAACATTATTTACTTCATATCGCGCTTCAGAAAAGAGAAAAGCTAGAGCATGGTTGTTTAGTTTTGAAGTGCTTGGTCCACTTCCATCAGACTTTTCTAGTCGTCCTTCAATATAGAGGTAGCTTTCGTGCGGTAAGGTGTAAACATCTTGCTGGTTAATAATAAAATGAATTTCATCATTGTTATTTAATCCAAACGTAAAAGGTTGATAGGAATGAAGCTCACTTCGTACTACACCTTCACGACTTTCTACTGTATTCGTAATGTCTAGCATTTCTTCCATTCGGTTGTAGTAGTGTATATCCTAAATCTTGGAGTATCTGCTTATGGGTATCTGTTAACTCGATGAGTCTCTGCACACATGTAGTATGTCTTCAGAATGTACACCGTGTTTTATAGATGGTTTTCATACTGGTTTAAGATGTAGTTTGTAAGCTACGTACGCGTGCTGATCTAAATGAATAAGCTGATTATATTTATTTACAAGTCTAAGAGTAATGTTGCTAATGTGTTTTACAGACACAGGATGATAAAGAACTACTGCTGGTTTCCCACAAATAGTATATCCACGTTCCTCTGTAACAATAAAGTCGTGCAGGACGTGCGAAGGTTGTAGATTACTATTCAAGTCTGTAATAATATTACAAGTAATGTTCACATTATATTCATCGAAGAGTTTTATAGGTTGATCAGACTCGTAACGTACGTTCGGTAGGAGCTCCCTCGATGAAAATCCAAGCAGTGGTCCAATCGAATCAGGTTGTGATTTGAAGTCAATCTTAAATGATGATTGAATAACACATTTATGTGTAATGTTGCTTATAGTGATTGAGAACTTGTAATTATGATTACTAAAACTATCTTCCCCAAACTGATCAATTAACGTACTTTCAATATAGTCATGAATATCGTCTACTGTATAACTACCTGAGGGTAGTGTTAGCACATACTCATCGTAATAGAACTTGTTTAAACCATCACGCACATTATAGATTTTATTGTAGCTTTCAAACGATACTAGTTCAAGACCATGCGGCTGATAACCAAGTTCGATTGGTGGATTAAAATAGACGGTTGTTTCAGGTCCTTCTCCACGTACAGCAAACGTTCTTTCACTGTTCGTCATCACGTAGACACTAATGCACTTTCTCTACTGTCTGGGTTTGATATAAGAACATAAGACATAATCGTCCGCACATGCGTGTATTAAAGTTTTGCACACGGTTTTTATTGTAAACAATGTCTGCACTGCTTCCGAAATAACGTATGAGCTCTAAAGGAGGAGGTAAATCTCCATAGCTATCAAAATACCATACTTTAGATTTACGTTTTACATAAGCAACATAATGAGTTCCAGGTCCACGACTGTCGTCCAAGTTAATTACGGCACTTTCACGTTCACGTGATCGTGATCGCGCATATACACTCCTCGAAAATAATGAATTCCTAGTTGTTTAGCAAACGTAAAAACTTCATCATGCGTTAGAGCTCGATATGGCAGTGCATTCAGTAGACGTTTTTTGGAGAAATGTAGATACCAAGCCCTTTCTTGTATGGCGCTAGCTTCATGTTCACACCTTTGCCTCGTAACGCAATTGCCTCCATCGTCTTGTTATGATGTTCACTCTCTTTCAACTGTTGTTTCGCTTCTTCTACAGCTTTGACAGTTCTCGCTACAGCACTAGCACCACGTAACAATGACCCTAAAGCTGCTAAGCCAGCAAACAGCGCAGGAAGAAATCCTCCTCGTTTTGGTACAGGAATAATTCGTGCACGTTTACTAAATATTGCTCTGCACTTTGGAGAAATTCTCGCTCTTGCTGCGCGTAACGCCTTAGTAATAGCTACACGAGGATTGTATTCCCCTCGAATAGCTTTTTGCGCAGCCTTTATAACATCTTTCCATCCAACAGTTTTTACTTTCTTCTTCTTCTTCATGTCGTTTGGATATCGTTGTTTCACCATGCTGGACACGACTTTACTAGTCAAGAGCAAATCATAAACTAACCGTTACCTCTTGTTTCGTTTAATATATATATTACTATTACGTACTTTATGATTCAGTTATCATGAAGATTATAAAGCAGCAAGACACGCTACCTGTTACCGACATTGTACCACATCTCTTACCTAGTTCTAGTACAACTACAAGAAAACGTCATGGAACGTTGTTTCCTTTTACTGTTCGATGTATTATATCAGGTCCGTCGGGATGCGGTAAAACAAATCTTTTACTCACACTTATTACTTCTGTAAATGGTGTACGCTTCGAGAATATTTACGTTTTCGCAAAGTCACTCTATCAGCCGCTATATACTATTCTACAAACTGTAATGCACGATCTAGTTAAAGATGGAATAAGATATTTTAAATTTAATTCACATGAGCAAGTATCATCACCAGACGATGTGCTTCCTAATTCTCTTATGATCTTTGATGATTTCGCAACAGAACAGCAAAACGTTATTCGTGCATTCTTTAGTATGGGTCGGCATAAATATGTTGATTGCATCTATTTGTGCCAAACCTATTCTCGTGTGCCTAAGCAGTTGATACGCGACAACGCAAATGTTATTGTGCTTTTTCGGCAAGATGAGCGCAACATGCGACATGTGTATAACGATCATGTTAACACTGATATGACATTCGATGACTTGAAACGTATGTGTGCTAAATGTTGGTCATTACACCGTTACACCTTTTTAGTTATTGATAAAGAAAGTGATGTACGGCATGGACGATATCGCATGGGTTTCGATCATTTTATATGCATTAATACAGAATTACAGTAACTACTTGATTAAAAACCATCATCATGTTAACATCTAGCAAGGAGATCACAAAACATATCATCCAAGCTCGAAACAATATCCGACGGAAATTTAAAGAGCTTAAACGTATTCAAGCAGACACGGATTTATTTTTACAAACACAACTAAGTACACCACTCAAAGAAATTTTTAATTCTACTTCATTACCGCAGTCTACTTCAAGTTTTGCTTCTATGCAAACATCATATCATAAAGAGAAGCGTGAAGAAGAAAAGCATGAAAATGATACGGAAGAGAAGAAGCAGGATGTAAATCAAGAAGAGGAAGAGGAAGATAATGAAGAAGGAGAATAAGAACTTAATGATACATCACCATCTAAGCGTGTTGAGTTTTTAATTACAGATGTTATTGCTGAAACACCTACTACATCGACGCAAAATCTACCATCTTTGTCTGAGGTTATGATTACACCAGAGTATCGCAATCAGTTTAGAACTTTTATTCAAGATACCTATGGATCTCTCTTTGCACCTTATATAGAAAAACTTTTTACAGGACAAACTGACACTACCTACGGTATTCGCTACGAAGATGACTGTTTCCGGATAGGAAATTCAAATGTTAAGATTAATAGCAACAAACTCATTGTAAAAGGTGTTACCTATAAACGTACGAAAGGACTCTTAGAACTTCTTTTCTCACGAATACCTGACAAGGATATAATTTTACAAGATGATCTTAAAAAATATAAAGCAATACTTTTTGCTACTGACGCAACACGACGTAATTACAAGAGAACAGAAGCTGTAAATGCGAATAAGAGTTACAAGTATCGGGAGTTTATTTCTAAGCTGTTTCCGACTGCACGTAGTCTAGACGTTATCTACAAGCCTTTGTTGCCGTATGTGGATGTAAGATACTGGAATGACCCAAACTTACTCGTTGAACGATTACAACTTTTAAGAGCATCGCAAGAGGCTGGCCACACTGGTCACGGATCAGAAATTCTAGAAATAGAAAGAGAACTACGTTATGCCGGTATTATTTTGTAATGGCTCGTCAAGAGAAGATCTCACCTGTAAAGGTAAACATCGCACATGAGTTACATAAACCAGCACGTCGCACCTACTGTCGCAGACGCGTTATTACACGAGGAAAAGATGATCTCAAGCAGACTTAGTAGAAATGATTCCATATACCTCTAGCAATAAGGGGTATAAGTATCCACTTACTGTTATCGATGTGTACTCGAAGTGTGCTTTTGCACAACCCGTGCGTTCTAAAACAGCAGCTCAAGTTAAAGAAGCATTTAAAAATATTGTTGAAGAATCGAAACGCTGCCCAAGGCTTCTTCAAACTGATCAAGGTAAAGAGTTTTACAACAAGGATTTTTCTTCTTACCTCAAGTTACTTGGCATTCAACACTACTCTACGTTCAGCAATCTCATGGCAAGTGTTGTAGAACGCTTTAATCGTACACTCAAAACAATGATGTGGCGAGAATTTACAGCGAAAGGTTCATATAGTTGGATTGATCTGCTACCTAGACTTTTATCTACCTACAACGATACACCTCATCGCACTATCGGAACAAAGCTACGTCTTGTTACAAAGAATACACCTCGTATAAATGCTATTCATCTTGTAATTAAAACAGCTGATCCACGTCGCCATCGCTTTAAAGAAGGTGATTTTGTTCGCATCAGCAAACACAAGTCTATCTTCGCAAAAGGATACACACCTAACTGGAGCACTGAAATTTTTCAAATCAGAAGTGTTAAGCTTACTAATCCAGTTACGTATTTACTTCGCGATCTCAGAGGACAGCCTATTGAAGGAGGATTCGACATCGAAGAACTGCAGAAAACAAAATATCCTGATCACTATTTAGTTGAACGTGTTATTCGACGTCGTGGCAATAAACTGTATGTTAAATGGCTTGTTTTTAATAACAGCTTTAATTCATGGATTAATAAAGAGGATGTACTTTAAATCTTATGCGTGTTTTCTTTTAATCCTCTACGTTCCCTTTCTTCTAAGTCACTAGGACATGCTGTAGGATTAAACAACACCTGTAATATGTTTTGACAATTCATATTTATTTTAGATGATATATATATATATATATACATTTTTATCCTTTGTTTATTTTGCGGTCTTTGTCACTCAGTTTTCGTTTTATTACACCAACAACGACAAGTGCTGCTATCTTCTGAGCAGCTGAAGCACTAGGTAATAACACACACAGACACAGCATAACTTTACGAAGCAGATTTTAACAGCTACACGACATACTCTATGCAGGCAGCATGTAACTACGTGTCAGGCGAACGTGTTCTAGGGGCGCAGGGGAGATGAAGCACGAAGAAAAGAAGATCAGTCACTCTATTGATGAGTCAACGCCCAACATGCTTCCTCATCTTTCTCCCAGCACGTTTCTTCACCTTTTCCTTGTTTACTCTCTCCGAAACCATGATAAGTGTTTATAAGCGACGATAACTCGTTAGTTTTAGGTCCGTGGTACAGTTTAATTAGTAGACATGTACGGCACTGTCTCACAGAAGGTCGTCTACCTAAACTCACGTGTTCATGATGTAAACTACACGTTGGAAGCTCTGACAAAACAGGATCTTGAGTCCACTCGCGAGGCACCTTATCCCAAATCTTCTTTACAATATTCGCAGCTACATTAACCAAAAATGCCTTTGGTAATGCATTTAACTCTTCTTCAGTAAAAGTGTTTAGTTTCTTTTTGCATGCATAAAACTTTACGATCGCTTTTTCAACTGCGTTACACTTAGTATCTGTTAGAAATGACATGATGTCTTTACTCTACAAATGTTTCTTTTAGACTAAGGTTATTTCGACACTGCAGTTTACATATGTTGTTCACTTCCCGACATGCACTGCGACACAACCAATCAAAGAGCGTGCATACATGTTGTAAAGACTGTTTACCTGTTTCTCTGCTATGCTCTTTCAGAAGAGTTTTAAATGATGGGCACCCTAATTCATGCTTGTCGATAATTTCACATGATGATGTTAGAAAATCACGCAACCATTCTTTCTTTTCACAACCCTTTAAAAGAACAAGATCTGCTCTTGACAAATGCGCATTCATCATTAAAGGTAGAAAACGATAAGGTATTCCTTTTTCTTCCCACTTCAAACCTAAATTGTTTTCAATCCACTGAGTCTGCTTTTTATCTTCATCTGTTTGCAAACAGTAAGGGAACTGTGGACTAAATACTAAACTAACAAGTTTTGGTGCCCACAACACACTGCAATCTAACACAGCCACCTCTTTAAACACAAATTTGTTTCCGTTTACTTTAAAGCCTTGCACATCAACTATTAAGGTTTTCGTCATGTTTGCACTTCACACTCTATCACTGTTTCTCGAAGACTAAAGCTTTTAGTCAACGAACGGGTTTAAACATGCACAATGACGTCATCACAACAGCACGTGCTTACTCTGGCTTTCCCGATGCGTGATTAAACTTGTTCGAATTTACCGCCACCACATTTCAACTAAAGAGTGCAGCAGCGAGGTAAGCGATGTAAGATGGCGGTAGCTAAAGATGTCAGCACGGTGCTCTGTTGATTAAAGATGGCTGCTTGTCAAAAAGATTTTTTCAAGTTATCCGCCACCACATAGAGTGCAGCACTGAGGTTTGGGATGCAAGATGGCGGGTGACAGCTTGTCAAATAGATTTTTTTTCAAAGGTAATTAGCTAAAGAGGGCAGCACTAAGGTTAGCAATGCAAGATGGTGGATGACAGCTGTGACGTAAAATATTACTCGCAAGTTAGCACCACGATGCTCTTTTCATTAAAGATGGCAGCTTGTTAAATAGAATTTTTCAAATTAACCCCCTCAAAGGTAAGTAGCAAAAGAGGGCAGCACTGTTCTCTCTGGATTAAAGATAGCTGCTTTTCGAAAAGAATTTTTCAAATTAACCGCCTCAAAGGTAAGTAGCTAAAGAGGGCAGCACTGTTCTCTCTGGATTAAAGATGGGTGCTTGTCGAAAAGAATTTTTCAAATTATCCGCCACCACAAAGAGGGCAGCACGGTGCTCTCTTGATTAAAGATGGTGGATGACAGCTGAAGAGCACATAGAATTTGTTTCCAAACAAGAGTACGTGGTATTTACCACCACCACATAGAGTGCAGCACTGTTCTCTGTAGATTAAAGATGGCGTATGACAGCTGACGAAATTACCCGCATGATAGCAGCACGGTGCTCTGTTGATTAAAGATGGCAGATGACACCTGTCAAAAAAGCACATGGCTTTGTTTCCAAACAAGAGCACGTGGAATTTGCCGCCACCACATTTCAAACTAAAGAGGGCAGCACTATGCTCTGTTGATTAAGGATGGCGGATGGTAGCTGTCAAAAAAGCACGTGAGTTTGTTTCCAAACAAGAGCACGTGAAATTTTTCAATTTGCCGCCACCACATTTCAAAGGTATCTAGCTAAAGATGGCAGCACGGTGCTCTCTTGATTAAAGATGGCGGATGATAGCTAACAGAACTTTTCAAATTGCCCGCTACTACGTGCTTAAGGTAGTAGCCATAAAGAGGGCAGCACGGTGTTCTGTGGATTAAAGATGGTGGATGACAGCTGACGAAATTGCCCGCATGATAGCAGCACGGTGCTCTGTTGATTAAAGATGGCGGATGACAGCTGTCAAAAAAGCACATGGCTCTGTTTCCAAACAAGAGCACGTGGAATTTGCCGCCACCACCTTTCAAAGGTATCTAACTAAAGATGGCAGCACTGTGCTCTGTTGATTAAAGATGGCGTATGACGGCTGTCAAAAAAGCGCGTGAGTTTGTTTCCAAACAAGAGCATGTAGAATTTGCCGCCACCACATAGAGGGCAGCACGGTGCTCTCTTGATTAAAGATGGCTGCTGTCATGTGGAATTGCCTGCCACCACAGGTATCTAGCTAAAGAGGGCAGCACGGTGCACAAAGATGGCTGCTGTCAAAAAGCATTTTTCCAATTATCCGCCACCACATTTCAAAGGTAAGTAGCTAAAGAGGGCAGCACTGTGCTCTATAGATTAAAGATGGCGGATGACAGCTGTCAAAAAACACGTGGCTTTGTTTACCTCGCGCTAGTTAGGTTAAGTTGGTAGCACTAAGGTTTAGACCCGTCAAGATGGCAGCACTGCGGATGACAGGTGACGAATTTGCAGCTACTGCGATAAAGAGGGCAGCACAGTGCTCTGTGGTTTAAAGATGGCGGATGACATATGTCAAAAAGCACGTGGCTTTGTTTACCACGCGCTAGTTAGTTTAAGTTGGCACTACTGAGGTTTAGGCCCGTCAAGATGGCAGTACTGAGGTTAGCGATGCGTTGTTGTCTGTCAAAAAGCACGTGGCTGTCAAAAAACACGTGGCTTTGTTTACCTCGCGCTAGTTAGGTTACGTTGGCACTACTGAGGTTTAGGCCCGTCAAGATGGCAGCAGTGAGGTTAGCGATGCGTTGTTGTCGATGACAGCTGTCAAAAAGCACGTGGCTTTGTTTACAAATTCAAATCTCGCGCCAAAATACAAATCTCCCGCCAAAATTCAAATCTCCCGCCAGAATTCAAATTTCCCGCGGAAGGAGGCGGCCGAACCCGCTTATTATACTACTCTTACGAAAAAACATATTTTTTTTAAATATATTGACATTTCAAGCTAAATCCCTTACATTAATAGAGTTTTACAGTGCTCTAAAATGCCTATTTGGACCTTTAGAACCTATTTTACTATTTTACTATTTTACTATTTAAAATAAAATTCAAATTCTATAATTTTTGCAATCACACAATGGACATCCCTGGCACGAGCAGAACCGCAGAGGGAGAGTTTTTGACAGAAATGTGCTCTTGCGAGACAACTGTCACCAAAAGAATGCTGAGTGAAGGGTGGAGGTGGAGGATTAGCTCAGAAGAACAAGGAGCAGGTAGTAAGAAGGGACGTACTGTGTCGAGTGACGGGGTGAGGGGGAGGATTATCTAGGAAGAACAACGAGCAGGTAGTAAGAAGGGACGTACTGTGTCGAGTCGCCAGTGAAAGAACAACTGTTTAACTGAATATAGTTCATCGTTCCTAAAACGAAACCATCTAAGAGTGCACTTATACAACAATGGTTTGTACAATTTCCAGGGATGACTTTTGATGGCAACATTATTTTCTGCCAGTACTGCAATAAACGGGTATGTGCATATATCTTAAATTTCATATTAATCTAAAACTAAGATTTTGATATTGGCTCCTCTAATTAATTGTAGAGACCTAGTCCAGGCGATCTGGGTTCCACTTCCTGTACCGTCAGTAATTTAGAAATCTATGAGGTCTGGAACCGTGTTGACCATCATCGTGAGGACAATTGAGAAGCTACAGTGGGCTGGGGTCACGGAGGCAAGGCAATACGGCTGAGGGATGTATCGTGCTGACCACGCGCCACCCAATATCTGCTGGGCAGCAACCGTTATTGAAAGCCAAGGCCCTTCGGGGACTGTAGTGTTCTTGTTCTTAATTAACTTTAGAGCAATAATGGCTTAATTTAAATACTTCAAAATTACAAATTGTATTCAATAGCTCACCTGTTCTATTCCTCATCTTAGTCTGTAATTCACATCACTTTATTGTGTTTTAGATTTCACATGAGAAAAGAATGCCACCTTCAGCAGCATGCAGATACTGCCAGTCACAAAGCGAAAGCAGCCATGAAAAGTAACATTTGACAGCCTCTGCTCACACAAACTATCTCCTACAACACATAATGTATTCTATTCTGATACGTGTAGAGCCCTAGTTGCAGCAACTATCCCCTGGAATGCTGTGCATAATCCAGTTTTCAGAGATTTTTTACAGAAATACAGCAAGCAGCACATCCCATTAGCATCTACATTAAAGAAAAACTACTTAGATATTTGTTACAATGGGGTCATTTTGTGAATCAGGGAGGATATTGCAGAGTCTTGCATATGGTTGTGTGTGGACGAAACCACCGACTCTGTTGGCAGGTACATTGCTAACCTTATAGCAGGAAAACTGGAACCCAATCAGGCATCTACCGCTCACCTTCTTTGCTCTAAACACCTTGAGAAAGTCAATAGTCAAAGCATTGCTTACTTCATCAACAAGGGGTTGCAAATGTTGTATCCTGGGAGTAATGATGATTCTAAAGTCCTTCTCCTTGTCTCCGATGCTGCTTCCTACATGATTACCACTGCACCTCTCCTCAAAACTTTCTATCCTTCTTTAATTCATGTTACTTGCATGGCCCATGCTTTGCATAGACTCGCAGAAACAGTTAGGGCCGAGTTTCCTGCAGTAAATACTCTCATTTCAACAATGAAGAAAGTGTTCTGTAAGGCTCGTTCAAGAATAGCTATCTTTCGAGAGAAACTCCCCTCTATTCCCCTTCCACCACAGCCAATCATCACCCGTTGGGGTTCCTGGATGGAAGCTGCCCTGTATTATGCAGAACATCTTGAGGAAATCGACTCTGTGATAGACAATTTGCCTTTAACGGACAACTCTGCATGTGTGTCGTCTGTCAAAGAGCTGTTAAATGATTGTTCCAGTATTTAGAGAGACATTGCGTATATTCAGGCAATTTTTTCATTTCTTCCAGTCACCATTACAAAAATAGAGGAAAAAGGAAACAGTCTCAAACAGCAATTTTCTGTAATTGAGGAAGCTGAGAATAACAAACAAAGTGCTAGGGGCAAGGTAGGGGATAAAATAAGAGACAAGTGGTCTAGTGTACTGCAGAAGAACCCAGGTTATTGAGTGCTAAAAAGGGTACATCAGGTAATGGATGGCGAAAAGGTAGACTTACCAAGTGAAATTGAATTGAAAAATGTAGGTAAATTTTCCTATGCCCCTCTAACATCTGTGAGTGTGGAGCGCCTTTTTCTGCTTTCAAAATGATTTTAACAGAGAAAAGACACAGCCTGACTGTGGCAAATTTGGAGAAGATTATTGTTATGTACTGTAAAGCAAACTACGAATGAAAGTATTGCAGGAATGTTCCTCACATACTCCATTCGTGTTTACACCGTTATTGGATGCCTGCAGTGCTGTAATTGTGTGCAGTGATTTTAGTATTAATTAGTATTGATAATGATATATCATATAACTTCCTTGACACATGACATTTTATATTGTTTTTTGATAAATGTCTTTTTTATTCTATCTTAATTTTGCAGTTATTTTGGTTAAGAATAGGGATTCCACGTTTGTTAAAGTAAAAAAGTATCGCGTTACAGTTTAAGTGTATATTGTAACATTCCCTGCCTATCCCAGCTCTAGTCATTACAATGAAGTCACGATAACAAACAATTATTATCATATGAAACAATGAAATAGAAAATCGCACATTTTCTCATTTTTAACGAACAGTGCTATGCTGTCGTCCTAACAACCCAAAGCTCCCGACCTGGAATGACCAGGCCGCAGACGGCCTTCAACACTCCTCTGCCATTATTCCTTTAAGAGTGCACCCTACGTATTCCAATCAGCGCCTCGAGTAGGGATCAAATGCGTGGAATACTATGATAAACCAGTGCGTAACGTACCAGTAGTACCAGACAATCGATGAACCAGAAGAATGACATGCTAAAGAACCCTCTGTGGGTGGGGGCAGTAGAATAACATCCAGAGTATTCCCTGTCTGTCGTAAGAGCCTCTCAACTTGGGAGCATGGGTTGGCGACCACGAGGCACTGAGTTGAGCCCTGACACTGCTCCCAATTGTACCAAGCTCCTCACTTTCATCTATCCTATCCCAGCCCCTTGGTCAACTCTTGTTCTTTTCCGACCCCAACGGTATTACAACTTTCTAGGCATAGGTAGTCTATTAGTTTCACGCCCTTCATGGCCCTTGTCTTTCTTTCGCTGATATCTTCATTTTTCCCAGTGTCGGATGCCTTCAATTTTTTCTCTCTGATAATCACCACCACCACATTAACACATAGCATTTCTCCTCTAATGGTTGACGTCAAGAAAAGCATCCAGCCGTAAAAGTCTCCCAAATCTGCTACAAACCCTGACCCGCAGTAAAAACCGCATAAAGTGGGGAGAAATAGAAACGAGCCCAGTGGTATCACTGCTCGCTTCTCACCAAGGCAGTCCGGGTTTTTTTATTTCCGTCCAATACGTATGGGATTTACGAAATGAAATGCCACGTCCTATGGGTCGGAGGTCCTGTGGCTTATGATCACAAAAGTAAAACTCTAAAGGTATTTACTTTTTAACAGAAAAACATTAAAACAACGACAAAGCGTTTATGTACCTTTTAGAGAATACCACAGTTGACCAGATTGGCGCTGGGAAATGATTTTCGTTGTTACAGCAGTGTTCGAAAACACCATTGGCGGTAATACATGGTCGGCACCTTCGGAGAAAATTCTCTTGAACACACCTCAGTACCTCGTTGTTTTGACTGATGTCCTGAGCAGCTTCCAAGACACATTCCCGGAACTCTTGCAGAGTTTCCGCTTCTCTACGGTAAACCTTAGATTCCATGTGCCCCGAAAAGAAGTAATCTAAGGTGTTTTGATCGGGACATCTTGTCGGCCAATCCATCGCTGCGGATAGGCGGCGTCCAGGTGACGGCGCACTGCGTCGGTAAAGTGCGGGGGTTCTCCGTAATGTTGCAACCACAGATGCCGTCGCGTATGGAGTGGAACATCCTCTAGTAGTAGTAGTGGTAGAGTGCCTTCTAGAAGCTGTAGATAAGATACGCTAGCCATTCTATGAGGTAATATCACAGATCCTCTGATAATGCTCCCCAAAATCCCTTCCCAAACATTAATGGAAAAATCGAACCTGGTGGTGGGAACGTCTCATAGCATGGGGCTTGTTCTCCGACTACGCATGCGTGTTGTCAAACCTGAAGCTGCCATTCCTCGTAAACGAGACCTCATTTGTGAACAAAATATGATTCATGAATTCTTTAGGTTGAAGATGGACCCATTCACAGAAGGCTATCTGCGGTGCATAATTTCTTTCCAATAGTGCTGAACACACTGCAAATGATACTGATGTTGCCGGTCTTCCCGTTATGTTCGTAAGACGGTCCACTCCCACCACTACCGCGATTTGGCGAGTATTGCTGCTGGGGGTCCTCTGTACGAAGATCAGGCTTAGACCCACCAGCTTCACGCATGGGCATGACGTTTCTAGTGTCAGCTATTTTCTGTAGGTCCTATTCCTGTTACAACACTCCTCACTAGAAGACACAACAAGTCATTGATTGATTAACATTTTATTTTGTAGCATCTGGCTTTTAGCGCTGGGGGTGTCCGAGGATGTAGGCCAATGCTGTGTGTGCGTGTTGCCTTTGAATGTAATTGCACGGGCTAGAAATTGGAGGAAGGTACCATCAAGGCATTTTCCTGAAGATGAAAATGGGAAATCACGAGAAACCATTTTCGAGGATGACTAACGGAGTATTCGAACCCAGCAGCCCACCGAAGTCACTGTAACTAGTCGTGCTGCAATGCACTGACCTAACCTGCTTGGTACTTTCTCCCAGACATGGAAGCGCAACTCCATATGTGGACATATTTTAGGAAAAGACGTAAACGCATCACCATATTTCGTGTTGTAAGACAACGAGTTTCCCCTAGAAGCGTTACGTAAATTAGGGGCAGTAGCTCCTGTTGAAATGACATTACACTCCGTACTGGTACTTCAGAGGAAAGTTCTTGAAAAGCAACTGAAGAAGATGCTGCTCTGTCATATCTGTTTCCCGAAAATCCAGGGACTGGTACTGATGTTCCCCAAGATCTGTACTTAAAGTTCAGTTAACTGTAAAACAAATAATCCTTGTTAAACTATAACCGAACCTGTGTTATTCTAGTATTCAGCAGAAGATTACCTGGTTGCACATTTTGCCCAAATTTTTAGGATTTTGTCGTTGAAATATCTCTTGCGTTATGCCTATTTATGACCCATCTGTGTTTTCTTTGGGGAAGGAATACCTCGGTTTATGGCATTCTAAATTATACAATACACTAATAATAATAATAAGTGTTACCGTGGTTTGGTGGACCAGCAGAGGTGAAAGAAGGTGCCGGGATGAATGGGTCTAACTACAGAGTCAAAGTTAATTAAAAATTTACACCAAGGTTATATTTTCCAGAAAGCAATATTTGATAGCTTTTCACTTTAGGGAAATTACAAAGACATAGCAATTCTAAAAACAAAACTTAGAAGGATCCAAGAATTTTAACTCTCTTGGGCTACAAGCCCCTAGTTTTACAATTTCGAGCTCCTAGCTCAACGCACACATTTGTTCAAAGGCAGAAATTCCCTATATAACATGGAGCACTTGCTCCCACCTTACATTATCAAGCCTCCCAGAGGCCTTCTTACAACACTAGAAAAGAGCTGACACGCTCTCAGTTTTTCAAGCCTATTCGAGGCAATATCAGACATTACAATAACTTGCCATCAAGGCACAACTTACACAAATGAAACGGGGGTTTATCGTACCCGAACTACTGGGGCTTAGCAGAACAAGAATAGGTTAAGTAAAGGGCCAGAAACACCAAGTTGAATGGAGGCGTGTACTTGCACTCCTAAATATGCATTCTTAAAACTAAAAGGCACTAGGCCGATGAAACAGGGGCTATTCCCAAACTATGGAGGTGACTCGTATAAGAATAATTTAAGACATTACAGAAAGGAAGAAAACCAGTTACAAAACGTAGTTACCTCAAACCAATATGAAGGGGAGCTCGAGAGGGTAAATCACTCTCTTTCCCCGAATTACAGTTGCAGATTTTATGATGTTCTTACATAAGCCGGCAGAACATTACATTTTTAGAAAAGTAGGTTACATGGTAAAGTTTCGGACCTTTGCCGCGGGTTAAACTGCTGAGGTAGCAAGAAATAAAGATGTTAAACGGTCATTACCTTGCTGGAGAACTGCTGCCTGATGAAAGAGGCACCACCCGCCTCCTGCTTCACATACACACACTTAGTTAGATGTTGATCAAGTGGCCAAGAGACATGAAAATCCGCAGTTTATAAACCCTCGGGGAAAGTTCGAGACCTTTCATGAATAATCAAGCCACACCCTCTTACTTTTATTGGCGGATACAAGGTTACACACAAAATCGAAGAAGAAATCCGTGATTGGTTAGAAATTAATTACAGAAATTAGGGATTGGCTGAATTCAAAACTGGCGGAAAGAAGAGATCAATATTGCCAACGCAAAAATGAATGAACATAATTTAGTACAGAACAAACTTATGAATACAAAATTTCTTCAAATAAAGTTCCTCCACTTCGCACCAGGGTTCATGATCATAGACATCTGTTGCAGAAAGTCTAAACTTCTTGACAAATGGTAAACAAAACGCGTAGAATTTTATACAGTACTGGACACTTCACAATCACCAAATTAAGGTAGTGACATCTTGTGAGTAAAAGTTTAAGTAGATCTAATTCCAAGTTCTGTGTTTCTCCTGTAGAGGAGTTCAAATGGCGCAAGATTTAAATGTGCGGCGTAGAGGTGTACCGCCCGGTACAATAATAATAATAATAATAATAATAATAATAATAATAATAATAATAATAATAATAATAATAATAATAATAATTGTTACCGTGGTTTGGTGGATTAGCAGAGGTGAAAGAAGGTGCAGGGGTGAACAGGTCTCAGGCTACGAAATTAAAGTTAATTTAAAATTTAACAAGGTTATATTTTCTTTTCAAAATTCAGAAATAACAAGAATGGCAGGTACAGAGTAGCAAGGCAACAAAAGTACAATTACAGTATTTACAGGATTTGGGCTTCGAGCCCCGAACTCACAATTCTTGGGCAACTAGCCCAACTTTACCCCAAAACAAGATT
Organism: Anabrus simplex; assembly: GCF_040414725.1. Lineage (NCBI taxonomy): Eukaryota > Metazoa > Arthropoda > Insecta > Orthoptera > Tettigoniidae > Anabrus > Anabrus simplex. The sequence continues at coordinate 126,792,994 of NC_090275.1, read as the reverse complement.
TAACAGAGGGGCAGAAAACCCCATTCATGCCCAGGAGCACTTGCTCTAAATTACACAGAAAAGCCTCCTCGAGGCATACATACTCAATTTTCAAGAAAGAGCCACTCGCTCTCAACTTTAAGCCTATCAAAGGCCACACCAAACTCCACCTTCAAGTTGTCCTCTAAGGACATAGACAAGGGGGTAAAATACCCAACCTACTGAGGTCTATTAAGTGAGAAAAAGGTTAATTACATGACCTCCAAAATAACAATTTGAGAGGAGGCGATCTGCACTCCTAATACCTTTGTTTAAAACCTAATCTGGCTCTAGGCCGCTAATGCAAGGGCTAATCCCATACTACGGAGGTGACTTTAGAAAAGAACAATTTACATTACATTAAGGAAGAATCGGTTGTGAGAAATAAGTTCACCTCAAAACAATATGAGACGGAGCTCGAGAGGGTTAAGCACTCTCTATCCCAATACGTAGCTTAAAAGAGAATAGATACTAAGAGTCTTTACATTTTAGGGAAAGGTTACATGGTGAAAAAGCTTCGGACCCGCCCCGAGAGTTAAACTGCTGAGCTAGCAAGAAAAGAAGTTATTAAACGGCCATTACCTTGTTGTTGAACTGCTGCCCGAAGAAAGAGGCGCTTCCCGCCCGCTGCTACGTACTTTACACTTTGAAAGTTGTTACTGAAGTGGCGCAGAGACCCGAAAATCAGCAGTTTATATACTCTCGTAGAAAGTTCGAGGCGTTTCGGAAATGAGAACACCCGCCCACAAAAACTTTATTGGCTAGGGTTAAGCAAGATATTCAAGTTGGAGAAGATACATCTGATTGGTCAGAAATTAATTAAAGAAATTCGGGATTGGCTAAATTCAAAACAAGGGGAAGGAAAGAGTTATACAGCAAACTTTAACAATAACAGAAAGAAATTTAACAAGGAACAAACTTTTGAAATAAAAATTTCTCCAAAAAACAGTTCTTTCACTTCGCACTAGGGTGCACCATTGTAGTTCTTCAGTAGAGTCCTCTAGAAGAGAAAGTTCACACTTCTTACTACAGGTAAAACAAAAATACATCGAAAACGACCCAGTTCAGAAACTCCAAAATTTCCAAGTAGTGACATCTTCTGAGAAACTTGAAAATTAACAGAGTAGATAAAGTTCAGACTTCCTCCAGCAGAGGAGTTTCAACTGGCGCAAAGTTTGAATTAGCGGCGTGGAGGTGTACCGCCCGGTACAGACCTCCCCCCCAAAAGTCCCTCCAGGGGTGACACATGAAATTTGTTTGAAAACAAGGTTCAAGTTATGATGTTGATATGGAGATTAATTGCAGAAGCATTTACAAAAATTTACTAAATTTGGTTTGATCCAGTTTCAAAATTCTTTATAGATATTGCTGATGTAATGTCTTTATGTTTGTAGAAGTTGAATTCAGAAGGAAAAACTTTAAATTCTTGAAGGAGAAGAAAATCTTCTAAGTCCACCAGATATTGCAGTAAAATCCAAAAAGGTAATAATTGTTAGTAGTGGTGTGACGCCGGTTCTGATCCACTTTGAGGTGGGGGTTGGTGGGGGGCGTGGTCTGTGCTCTGATTGGTTGGGTGGTGGGGGCGTGGCCTGTGCTGTGATTGGTGGGTGGGTGGGGGCGGGGCTTTGCTCTGATTGGTGGGGGTGGGTAGTGCTGGGGGGAGGGTGGGTGTGTTGGTCTGTCTCTGTGGGGGAGGTGAGCGTGCGTGTGCTCGCGCGCGCGTGCAGGGTGGTGGGGGCGGGGTGTGGCCTCCACCCCCTTGGCGGGGGGGTTACGTTTCCCCTTTGTGCAGCTGTGTGTGTGGCAGGTGCGCGCTCCCCTCCCGCTGAGTCAGCATCGTTCCCCCCTCGCTCCCCCGCTGAGTCAGCCTTAACCGCGTTTCCCTTTGTGCAGCTGTGTGTGGCAGGTGCGCTCTCTTCCCGCTGAGTCAGCATGGCGTGCAGATGTGCTCCCCTCCCGCTGAGCCAACATCGTTCCCCCTCGCTCCCCCGCTGTGTCAGCCTCGTTTCTCCCCTTCCTCTGTTCTTTTGTGTGTGGCAGGTGCGCTCTCCCGCTAAGTCAGCCTCCCTTATCTCTTATTTTTAAACATGCATGCAGGTGCGCTCTCCCGCTGAGTCAGCATTGTTCCCTTTGTTATTTTTAAAGAAAATGTGTGCACGTGTGCTCTCCTGCTGAGTCAACATCGTTATCTCTTATTTTTAAATGCATGCGGGTGCAGCAGGAGTGCTTAAGAAAAAAGTAGGTGTTATAAAATTAGGATCGTTGTTGGCTTGCACGTACGCTTTCAGGGGGAGCGCTCTCACCCCTAGCGCTCACGTGCTAGTAAATAAGCGTGTAGTGTCTAAGAGTAGGGGTAAGAGATTGAGTATATATGCTGGAGGGTTTTGTAGACTGTATCAGAGATTCGTCTCAGTTATTGAAGGGAATACTTTTCAACAGCAAAATGGTACGAGTGAAGCAGACGTTGCCGCGATGCTATAAACCTCTGGACTTGAGGTTTAGCCTTCAGCAGCAGCAGCAGCATCAACAGCAAGAGGAGAAGGAGGAGATGTTGCCTACACCACCACCGATGCAGAGCTTTCCTCAAGTCCAAACACTATTGGACTTGAGCTGTGGTAGCCTTCAGCAGCGACAGCAACATTACCAGGAGGAGGAGATGTCGTTGGACTTGAGCTGTAACGGTAGCCTGCGACAGCAGGAGTTGCAGACCACACCACCACTTCGCAGTAGAGTTCAACCTCAGCAGCAGCAGCAGCAGCATCAACAACAGCAGTGGGAGGAGGAGGAGGAGGAGGAGGAGGAGATGTTGCCTACACCACTACAGATGCAGTGCTTTCCTCAAGTCCAAACACTACTGGGCTTGAGCTGTGGTAGCCTTCAGCAGCGACAGCAACATTACCAGGAGGCGGAGATGCTGTTGGACTTGAGCTGTAACGACAGCCTGCGACAGCAGGAGTTGCAGACCACACCACCACTTCGTAGTAGAGTTCGACCTCAGCAGCAGCAGCATCAACAACAGCAGTGAGAGGAGGAGAAGGAGATGTTGCCTACACCACCACAGATGCAGTGCTTTCCTCAAGTCCAAACACTACTGGGCTTGAGCTGTGGTAGCCTTCAGCAGCGGCAGCAACATTACCAGGAGGCGGAGATGCTGTTGGACTTGAGCTGTAACGACAGCCTGCGACAGCAGGAGTTGCAGACCACACCACCACTTCGTAGTAGAGTTCGACCTCAGCAGCAGCAGCATCAACAACAGCAGTGGGAGGAGGAGAAGGAGATGTTGCCTACACCACCACAGATGCAGTGCTTTCCTCAAGTCCAAACACTACTGGGCTTGAGCTGTGGTAGCCTTCAGCAGCGGCAGCAACATTACCAGGAGGCGGAGATGCTGTTGGACTTGAGCTGTAACGGTAGCCCGCGACAGCAGGAGTTGCAGACCACACCACCACTTCGTAGTAGAGTTCAACTTCAGCAGCAGCAGCAGCAGCAGCAGCATCAGGAGAAGGAAGAGGAGGAGATGGACTGCAGTTTACAGCAGGAGGAGGAGGAGGAGGAGGAGGAGCTGCACAATAGTTCAATTGTAAAATGGATTGAAGAAGTGGTGATATTAATAAGAAAAGAAGAGGAAGAAGAGGAACGGCAGAAAAAAATCTTTTCCTCTTTAAGGAGGAGGAAGAGGAAGAGGAAGACCTATATGATGAAGAAGATAGTGATGATGATAATGATGAAAAGACATTCATCAAAGAGATGAAAATTTTTTTCAGTTTTGACTCTGTTGCTCAAAGGGGGCTTGAGGAGCAAGGGTGTTGCAAAGCACCCAATTTGGAAAGAAGTAACAACGGAGAATTTTATACTTGTAAAAATTGTAAATGCATAAATATTTTTTAAATATTGTTTTGTATTGTATTTTGTGCACTATTTTTTGTAAATATATAATCATTTTTTATATCTTTTTTATTTCTTAAATCTTTATCTGTATCCTTTCATTATTACTAAGAGCAGAAGGAAGGAAAAAGGGAAACAAAAAAAAGCACAACATCTTTTATTTTTTTATTACAATCTATTCCTTACAATACATTAGTTTCTTTAATCCAAGAATTATGAGAATCATCATACCCTAACCATTTTACAAGCACTTTATTTCCTTTCCTTCGAAGTACGCGTTCTACTAGGTAGATGTCTGGATGTTTAGTCTTTTGCAATTCTTCTGTGTAGAAAGCACCAGCTATTAGATGTTGTTGACAGTCTTTTCAGAGGTATGTTACAGGGTTAGTAGGTTGCACCTTATAAATAGTGAAGAGCTCAGTAGTCCAGTTAGGTGTATACCCTTTTTCAAATTGACGTTTTTGCTTGCTGATGCGAACAATATCATCTACTTGAAATTTTCTCTTTCTAGTATCTACTGTTTTAATTGCGTTATACACTGTTGCAAGCAGTCGATTGTCTTTTACATCACAAGGTTTCATTTTAATAGTACGGTGATAGGTGTGATTATAATCATGGATAAGCTTTTGTAACCTATGTATCCATGAATGAGTTCCTTGTTTAGTAAACATTCTCCACATACGTTCACGAAGTGTTCGGTTGAAACGTTCTACAACACAAGCTTTCATATTCCTGTACGTTGAGTAATGATTAATGTTGTGTGATGTGGTCCATCGTTTGAACTCAGCATTGTAGAACTCTTTTCCTCTGTCTGTTTGAATATGTTTAGGAAATCGTTTGCTCTTATTGTATATCTTACGTAGCACTGCAGCAACTTCTTTTCCACTCTTACTTTTTAAAGGTTGTGCCCAAGCATATTTAGAATAAACATCTATAATGGTTAGCATATACTTAAAACCATTATTTTCTCGAGAATAGGGTATCATTTCTACTAAATCCATTTGGTGTAGATCATCTAATCCTTTAGTAATAACCCTCCGCCGCATGTAACATCTGCGAGCGGGGCGGTGTAACTCTCTAGCAATATTAGCTCTGATGTCAACACTCATTCTGATGTGGTGTAAAACGAAGACTGGTTATTTATGCAATAATTCGAGCTTCTCGAAGTTCTTCAATAATAGATAAAATTTCGTTTTCGTGTGCAGTATGACCTGCTGATTTAGAAGCCATTAACAGCTGTAGACGTTGTACAAGCTCATTAGGATCATCCCAGTGTACATAGTCAACAATAGGTTGTTGATGATCATATTTCCACTTCAAACCCATGCCTGTTCGCTTTCTTTTTCTACATGGCGAACTTTCTGTAGAGAAGAGTGGTTTAATAATGTTTGTATATTTATACCCTCGATTAGACATTAACTGTTTATCCGATCGATGCTGAACTCTGTGCGCGTTTGTAGATTCTAATATTTTTACATAATTTGAAAGATCTCTCTTTGTGTATATACTATTATTGGGGAAGGATTTAAAAATTAATTCATAAAGACCTCGTGTGCCTTTATAGCTTTTGTTATTTATGACTATGTCGTTACCGTGGAAACGTATTTCTGAATCACCAAGAAACCATCTAGCTTCTTCTTTTCGTACCCCATAAACTCGATCTAATACTTTGCGTACACTGTGTGGTTGTGTAAATAAATCCAAGTAAGAAGAAGAAATATTCCCTATTATTGGCTTCTGTGCTTTAAAAATGAATGGAACTTCTGCATAGGGTTGTTCTAGAAGAGTTCTTTCTTCGTTTTCTTTCGTTTCTTCTGTTTCTTCTGTTTCTTCTTGTTTGATAGGAGGTGCTGAAGGAGAGTTGAATGAATTAGATTTTTCTGAGACGGTAGCCAGTAGAGATTTTAAGGGTTTGGATATAGGACTAAATGTTTTTTCAAGTTGATTTTCTTGTAAAAGCTCTCCTGATTTAAGCGCATCATATTTATATTTTACATTTTTAATAGCTTGCGCAAGATATTGATTGTCATATATGTCTTTCTTTATGTCAGATTGTACCTGGTTTCTCGAACGGATGCTGTTTTTCAAACGGGTGTTCGTTGAACGGGTGCTGATTTTCAAACGGGTGTTCGTCGAACGGATGCTGTTTTTCAAACGGGTGCTCGTCGAACGGGTGCTGTTTTTCGAACGGGTGTTCGTTGAACGGGTGCTGTTTTTCAAACGGGAGTTCTTCGGAGGGCTCCTGTTTTCCAAACGAGTGTTCTTCGGACAAGTATTCGTTGAACAATTCATGTTTTTTCAAAGAAGTTCTATAGATCTTTAGCTGTTGTTCTGTATCTATGAGCAGACAAACCCATAATGGTATTGTAATACGTTTTTCAACGCTTTTTATTCTATCATAGAGAAATCCAGGTTTGTTGTGTAGTCAAACACAATATGTAAAGGTAAAGTAGTCGTTGAATGCTTACCATCGTCTCCAACCAATTTAAATTGCAGTTTGTCTTTTGCGTGAACAGTAATTATAGTTCCTTCTCCGATTGTTATAACATTTTCATTATGTTTACACTGAATCTTGTTAGCTGCAGGAACAATAGACAATACTTCAAGTGTTCCCGAGTGTGGTAACGTGTATGTAAGATGCCCATTATTGAGACGATAAAAGGGGCTATCGTACATTGATGGTATGCTTGTTATTTGTAGAAGGAAATGAACAAGCAGCTTATTTTTTAAAGCCCGTACTATAGATAGAACGCGTTCATTTATAATGCTTAATATATTATCTTTTGTTTCAATGATGGATTTTTGGATCCATTCTATGTTCTTTTCGTTTAACAAATTAAGCGTTTTAGTCATGCTAGCTTTGAGTGTAGCGATGTCTTGCTTATAGGTAACCTCTATGTTATCGGTGTGCTGTTTGTTGTACGCATAATCTTCCAGGTGGTGCAGAGTGACAACATCTTGAGCTTCTTTGGGGTTTGAAACACCAGATTGTCGTTTGTCATTTATATCAATAGTCTCTTAGTTCATATGAAAATGAGCAAAGTGATTGCTAACGTTATTTTTAAGTTCGTTGATATCATAGATTACTACATCAGTTATGAAATTTTTAAGATTAGCTATGTCTTGCTTATGGTAGACCTTTATTTTATCAATATCTTGTTTGCCACATGCATAATTTTCTAGATGCTGTAAAGTGACGACATCTTGAGCTTCTTTGGGGTTTGAAACATCAGATAAACGTTTGCCTTTTATGTTGATAGTAACTTCGTTTATATCAAAGTGCTCAACGTGATTGGTAACGTTATTTTGAAGTTCATCAAGATTATTGACTACTACATCAGTTATGTGAGTTTGAAGATTAGCGATGTCTTGCTTATAATTAGTCTCTATATTATCGGTGTGCTGTTTGTTGTGCACATAATCTTCTAGGTGCTGCAAAGTGACAACATCTTGAGCTTCTTTAGGGTTTGAAACCCCAGATAGTCGTTTGTCTTTTATGTTAATGGTTTCTTCGTATATATCAAACTGAGCAACATGATTGCAAACGTTATTTTTGAGTTCATTGATATCTTTGACCACCACATCTGATATACGGGTTTTAAGATCAGCAATATCTTGCTTATAGGCAATTTCTCCTCCTCTGCGAACCATGTGACCTTGCCGCGGTGGGGAGGCTTGCGTGTCCCAATGATGCAGATAGCCGAGCCGCAGGTGCAACCATATCGGATGGGTATCTGTTGAGAGACCAGACTAACGAATGGTTCATCGAAAGGGGGGTAGCAGCCTTTCGGTTGTTGCAAGGGCGGCAGTCTAGATGATTGACTGATACGGCCTTGTAATAATACTCAACATGGCTTAGCTGTGTTGATACTGCTACACGGCTGAAAGCAACGGGAAACTACAGCCGTAACCACCTCCCGAGGACATGCAGCTCTCTCTGTATGAAAGATGTACTGATGATGGCTTCCTCCCGGGTAAAATATTCCGGAGGTAAACTAGTCCCCCATTCGGATCTCCGGGTGGGGACTACACGAGAGGGGGCGATCATCAGGAAGATGGATACTGACATTCTGCGAGTCGGAGCGTGGAATGTTAGGAGTTTGAATCGTTGTGGTAGGTTAGAGAATCTGAAAAGAGAGATGGATAGGCTAAAGTTAGATGTAGTTGGTATAAGTGAAGTACGTTGGCAGGAAGAACAGGATTTTTGGTCAGGCGACTACCGAATTATCAACACGAAATCAAACAGGGGTAATGCAGGAGTTGGTTTAATAATGAATAAGAAAATAGGGCAGCGGATAAGCTACTACGACCAGCATAGTGAAAGAATTATTGTCGCCAAGATAGACACCAAACCAATGCCCACCACAATAGTGCAGGTCTATATGCCTACTAGTTCAGCGGATGATGAAGAAATTGAAAGAATATATGAGGAGATAGAAGATTTAATACAATATGTCAAAGGTGACGAGAATCTAATTGTGATGGGAGACTGGAACGCAGTGGTAGGCCAAGGAAGAGAAGGTAGCACAGTAGGAGAATTTGGATTGGGGCAAAGGAACGAAAGAGGAAGTCGGCTGGTTGAATTCTGCACTGACCATAATTTAGTCCTCGCCAATACTTGGTTCAAACACCACAAACGACGGCTGTATACGTGGACGAGACCTGGAGACACTGGAAGGTATCAAATAGACTTCATTATGATTAGGCAGAGATTCAGAAACCAGGTGTTGGATTGCAAAACTTTCCCAGGAGCAGACGTGGACTCTGACCACAACTTGTTGGTCATGAAATGCCATCTGAAGTTGAAGAAATTGAAGAAAGGAAAGAATGCAAAAAGATGGGATCTAGACAAGTTGAAAGAAAAGAGTGTGATGGATCGTTTCAAGGAACATGTTGCACAAGGACTAAATGAAAAGGCTGAAAGAAACACAGTAGAGGAAGAGTGGAGAGTCATGAAAAATGAAGTCAGTAGGGCTGCTGAAGAAATGTTAGGAAGGAAGAAAAGATCAACTAAGAATCAGTGGATAACTCAGGAGATACTAGACCTGATTGATGAACGACGAAAATACAAGAATGCTAGAAATGAAGAGGGCAGAAAAGAATACAGGCGATTAAAGAATGAAGTGGATAGAAAGTGCAAGGTAGCTAAGGAAGAATGGCTGAAGGAGAAGTGCAAGGATGTCGAAGGCTGTATGGTCCTGGGAAAGGTAGATGCTGCATACAGGAAAATCAAGGAAACCTTTGGAGAAAGGAAATCTAGGTGCATGAATATTAAGAGCTCAGATGGAAAGCCACTTCTAGGGAAAGAAGACAAAGCAGAAAGATGGCAGGAGCATATCCAACAGTTGTATCAAGGTAACGATGTAGATAATTTCGTTCTGGAACATGAAGAGGCTGTTGATGCTGATGAAATGGGAGACCCAATTTTGAGGTCAGAGTTTGACAGAGCTGTGAGTGACCTAAATAGGAACAAGGCACCTGGAATTGATGATATTCCCTCTGAATTACTGACTGCCTTAGGAGAAACCAGCATGGTAAGGTTATTTCATTTAGTGTGCAAGATATATGAGACAGGAGAAGTCCCATCCGATTTTCGGCAGAATGTTGTTATACCTATTCCCAAGAAAGCCGGTGCTGACAGGTGTGAAAACTACCGCACTATTAGTTTAGTATCTCATGCCTGCAAAATTTTAACACGTATTATTTACAGAAGAATGGAAAAACAAGTTGAAGCTGAGTTGGGGGAAGATCAATTTGGCTTCAGAAGAAATGTAGGAACACGTGAAGCAATCCTGACTTTACGTCTGATCTTAGAGGATCGAATCAAGAAGGACAAGCCCACGTACATGGCATTCGTAGATCTAGAAAAGGCATTCGATAATGTTGATTGGACCAGGCTATTTATGATTCTGAAGATGATAGGGATCAGATACCGAGAACGAAGAATTATCTACAACCTGTATAAAAATCAGTCTGCAGTGATAAGAATCGAGGGCTTTGAAAAAGAAGCAGCAATCCAGAAAGGAGTGAGGCAAGGCTGCAGTTTGTCCCCTCTCCTTTTCAATGTTTACATAGAACAGGCAGTAAAGGAAATCAAAGAGAAATTTGGAAATGGAATCACAGTCCAAGGAGAGGATGATATTGTTATTTTATCTGAGACTGCAGAAGATCTCGAGAAGTTGCTGAATGGTATGGATGAAGTCTTAGGTAAGGAGTACAAGATGAAAATAAATAAGTCCAAAACAAAAGTAATGGAGTGCAGTCGAACGAAGGCAGGTGATATAGGAAATATTAGATTAGGAAACGAAGTCTTAAAGGAAGTAGATGAATATTGTTACTTGGGTAGTAAAATAACCAACGATGGCAGAAGTAAGGAGGACATAAAATGCAGACTAGCACAAGCAAGGAAGAGCTTTCTTAAGAAAAGAAATTTGCTCACTTCAAACATTGATATCGGAATTAGAAAGATGTTTTTGAAGACTTTTGTGTGGAGCGTGGCATTGTATGGAAGTGAAACATGGACGATAACTAGCTCAGAAAGAAAGAGAATAGAAGCTTTTGAAATGTGGTGTTATAGAAGAATGCTGAAGGTGAGATGGATAGATCGAATCACGAATGAAGAGATACTGAATCGAATTGGTGAGAGGAGATCGATTTGGCTAAATTTGACCAGAAGAAGAGATAGAATGATAGGACACATCTTAAGACACCCAGGACTTGTTCAGTTGGTTTTTGAAGGAAGTGTAGGTGGCAAGAACGGTAGGGGTAGACCAAGGTATGAATATGACAAACAGATTAGAGCAGATGTAGGATGCAATAGTTACGTAGAAATGAAAAGGTTAGCACAGGATAGGGTGGCATGGAGGGCTGCATCAAACCAGTCTATGGACTGATGACTCAAACAACACAGGCAATTTCTATGTCATCAGTATGTTGTTTGCTGCATGCATAACTTTCTAGATGCTGCAAAGTCACCACATCTTGAGCTTCTTTGGGGTTTGAAACCCCGGATAGACGTTTGCCTTTTATGTTGATAGTATCTTCTTTTATATCAAAGTGAGCAACATGATTGGTAACGATATTGTTAAGTTTATTGATATCAATGGTTACTACATCAGTTATATGAGTGAGATCAGTGATGTCTTGCTTATAGTTAGCCTCTATGCTATCGGTATGCTGTTTGTTGTATGCATAATTTTTTAAGTGGTGTAGAGTAACAGCATCTTGATCATTTTCAGGGTCTGAAACATCAGATAGGCGTTTACCTTTTATGTTAATGGTTTCTTCTTTTATATCAAAGTGAGCAACGTTCTGTTTAAGTTCATTAATATCATTTTGATGGTTGGCTATTACACAGTCTGTGTATTGTTTGTTATATGCATAATTCTCAAGATGATGCAACGTAAAAACATCTTGAGAATCAATTGGATTAGAAGCTTTAGATATGCGTTTATTGTGTATATTGAGGTTATCAGTGTTTACCTCTATAATGTTATTTTGCTTATTTAAGTTTGATTTGAGTTCGTTTACAGCTTGGTTTATGCTTTCTACAACAGCATTAACATCTTCCTGACTAGATGCATACAGTTCCAAATATTGTTTATTTACCGCAGCAAGAGGTTTTCTCGGATCTTCTAAACCGGTTAGTCTTCTTTTCTTAACATCTATATCACTCTCTGTTTGAATATCAAAAATATCAGCGTAAGTGTCAATCTTACGTTTCAATTCATTAAGTTCTTTTACAACTGATTCGTCTAAATACTCTTTAAAATGTGTATAGTTATGAAGATGTTCCAAGGTCACTGCATTAGAAGCTGCGTTTTGATTTACTATTCCGGTAAATGTAGTGGATCCTAATTCCAAACTTCCCACTCCAGAATTGTTAACAATTGTTTTCTTGAATTCGTTAAGAGAATCTACAACAAATTTTTATTACATGCATCATTTTCAAGTAGAGGGTCGGCTACACAACGTAGTCGCTTATTATTTAATGAATAATCTCCATCTTCAGTGCGGTATAAGTTATTGGCTACAGCTTCAAACAAAATACCATCCACATAAGCCTTAGTTGGTATATCATCTTCCAGTACTGGGTAAGATACAGCAACCTTAACATTTCCACATACCTCCATGATGTTTACACTCACTACTCAGTAGATGAAATGAACATGATCCATATTATATTCGCAGTATTTATACCTTCCGTGTATCGAAATACTTATCGAATCCATTACGATACCGTCCGTTATGTAATTCACTATCTTTATCGATAACAAGGAAACTGTATCGATTTTCATTCCAACACTGAGCGCAGAGTTCTTTAAACTAATCGAAGCTCATATCCGTATTAACATGATCATCGTACACATGCTTTAGGTTTCCAACATCTTGTCGAAATAATATAATAAAATTTGCGTTATCTCGAAGTAAATGTTTGGGTAGACAGGTGTAAGTTTGACATAGGTAAAATACGTCAACACCAAAATGTCTAGCCGTACTGAAATATGTTTTCATAATACTTTGTTTATCGCACGCTACATCATCGAAAATAATCACAGAGTGAGCTTTTGTTTCTTCAGGACGTATAACATCTTCGTTTTCAGAATAGCTGTAATAGGAGATACTTGGAATGGAAGCCAGCACCTTTTCTAAGCGAGCATATTTACTTTGCTGTAACGATTTCGAATAGACGTAGACGTTGGCGAAACGCAAACTATTTGGGTGTTCCAACAGATTAATCATAAGATTAGTTTTTCCACAATTCGATGGACCACATATGATACAACGCAAAGAGTTTGGAAGGAGAACACTGTGGCGTCGCACAGCATTTTGTTCTCCTCCTCCATCACCGTCTTCTATTACACGAACAGGTAGAGAGATGGTTTGTTTTACCGTTTTAAACATAGCGGACTGAATGATATGCATCACCTGCATGCTTATATATATATATATATATATGCTTACCATGAGGTGAAAGCTTTCACACGATGTTTGTCACTCGAACGAGTAACAACAACGTTACTAGTACAACAAAGAAGACGAAGAAAAATAAGAAGAGGAAGAAGAAGAAGAAGAAGAAGACTTGTTGTGGACGTGGGTTATTGAATAAAATTATAAACAAAGGTATTGACCACCTCCCATTTGAAGCACACATTCCAGGTTACCAGTATTGTGGACCAGGTACCCGACTCGAAAAACGATTGAAACGTGGTGATCCAGGCATGAATCCTCTAGATAAAGCGTGCAAAGAGCACGATATTGCGTACCAAGAAACTGATGCAAATCATCGACGTGAAGCCGATCGAGTATTAGCTCCTAAGGCTTGGACTCGAGTCAAGTCACGGGACGCAAGCGTACGGGAAAGGCTTGCGGCGTTAGCCGTAGCTGTAATTATGAAAGGCAAGGTAAAGCTAGGAGCTGGAAAACAAAGAAGACAAAAAAGGAAAAACCATTTATTGTTAGCTATTCAGAAAGCTCGCTCTGCGCTCGCACGTCTAGGACCAGGTGTCGGCATCATGCAGGCAGCTTTCGCAGCACTCAGAGCTGCACGCAAAGCTGTAGGAAACAACAACAAGAACAACAACAGTGTAGGAAAAAGAAGAAGAGTTATCCCATTACCACAAAAAAGTTGGGGGGATTATTCCACTTATTCCGCTATTCGCAGGCCTATCAGCCTTAGGAAGCCAAGCGGGAGGAGTGGCAGGTGTAGTGAACGCTATAAACAAAGCCTAAAAAGCAAGAGAGCAACTGTCCGAGATGCAACGTCACAACCATGTCATGGAAGCAGTAGCTTTACGGGGCGGAAAAGGACTCTATTTAGCTCCTTACAAAAAGGATTGGGTCTATACCTCTGAAACTACCATACAAACGGCTCTCTAACATTGAATTACATCAGTATGCCTTACAGTTAGGAATTCCTTATTTTCGTGGTGTTTACATGAGAGACACGTTGCCTAAGTACGCACACAAAAACGAGAGTTGTATTATAAATCTAGAACCCTCTTCCCTTTCAGGTTCACACTGGGTAGCAATATATAAAAGAGGGAAGCATGCACACTATTTTGACAGTTTTGGTGATTTGAGACCACCTTGTGAAGTATCACGCTATTTGCGTGGTTGTAACCGTATTCTATATAACTACGAACGTTACCAATCTTTTGATAGCGTTATTTGTGGACATTTATGTCTACAGTTTCTACTAACTATAAATACTGCTGATAAGTGTTGACTACACATCATTCATCATGAAGAGTAGAAAGGAGTCGGTGTACACGTTGACTGGAAATGGATCGGAATTGAGCATGGAACTATCTCCAGCGCTTGTTTTAGATGACTATTCGTACGAAGTAGGCATGAAGAGTTTGTATACCTCATACACGATTCCTAACATAACTAAAAATAACAATCTTCTGAGAATTAGGTATGTAGGTAAACATAAAGATATCAATCATGATATAAATATACCACCAGGAATGTATGAAATTCAGGATCTTATAGATGTTTTAAATAGAAAGTTTGCACGAATAGGAGATACTCCTGATCAAACACATGAATACGAAAAGAATGGTACAAACAGACCCAACAGTAATTTTACTTTAACCTTTGACAAACATACTTTAAAATCAAAACTTTACAGCAAGTATACAATCGATTTCACCGTTGACGATTCTTTGGCACCTATTCTTGGTTTCGGGCGAACTATTTTGAAACCAAACACAACTAATATCTCACCTTCCCCTATCTGCATTTCGAACATTAACGTTATCCGTGTAGAGTGCAATATTGCAAGCGGTGCATTTTTAAACGGAAAACGTACACATTCCATTTACGATTTTTATCCTAACGTTGCACCAGGGTATAAAATGGTTGAGCAACCCTTACCTATCATTTATTATCCTATTGCCTTACAAAGTGTAAACAACATCACTGTGACTCTCAAAGATCAAACTGAAAATAAGGTTGATTTGCTTGACGAAAACCTTTCGGTTACGCTTCACATACGACCTATCGAATAAACACATGGGAATCGTCTACAGAAATACAAGCGATAGAAGAGGTAGTGGAGAACGTAAAGCTTCGATCCACATCTATCTAAAACCATTGACATTAAGCAACAAACGATATCTGGAATCTTTAGGATACAAAGTTCTTTACCCTTATAAAGATATAAAACTAAACAGACACACCTCGTTCTCACCTACAGTCAGCTAAGCCTTTATAGAGTAAACAACATATTCACCATGTCTCAAGCGCCAAAAGAAGAAAAACCGTTTTTCAATCATTCTACTTCGGGTACTGCAGGATACAGTGATGAAATACGAATCCCCTATTACGCGAGCAAGGATACTATCTCTTATAATCCTCACGTTGTAAGTACAGTTACAGGCGGAATCTTAAAGTTATTACAAACGGACACACGTACACACAATATGTACAACAGTTACAAACGAAAGTTTTAAGTTTTAGTGCTATCAGCCCTTATAAAGGTAAAACACACTCCGTGTTTTGCTCATAGTGAGCTAAACTTTTGTATGGTAAACAACACCTCCACCATGTTTCGTACGCTAAACATAGAAGAAAAACCTGTTTTCAATCGTTCTATTACTGCTGTTAAGGAGCGAACCTATCGCCCTTACGCAGGTACAACATTCGGATACAATGATGAAATACGAATCCCAGCACGCAAGCAAGAATACCATCTGTTGCCTTCAAAAAGTTCTCTTCACGTTATAGGTAAAGTTACAAACGGAGCAGGAGCTATATCCACTACTTCTACCCTAGATAGCAATTTCGGTGCTTTTCTCTTCAGCGAATGTCGATATGAACTTAATGGTACAGAAATCGATCGAACAAGGAATTTGGGAATAGCAAGTACTATGAAGACTTTTGCATCAACGAAATCTACAACCAATCTCCAAAATACCGGTTGGTTCCCGGTCAGTCCAGGTTATGCCCTAGCTGACCGTACAACAGGTTACTTTCACATCGTTATGCCTCTTTCTAATATTTTAGGTTTTGTTGAAGATTATCAAAAGTGTATCACAGGTTGCTCCCACGAACTAGTATTAATTAGAAGTAGCAACGATAATTGCACCCTCAAATCTACAGAAGATAATGATAACTCTAATATAATTATTGAGGATATTTACTGGAAGGTGCCTTCACTCTCTCTCTCCCACCAAGAACAAGCACGCATGCTTAACATTGTAGAAAGAAATGAGAACTTGCAAATCGCATTTCGATCGTGGGAATTGTATGAACTTCCTTCTCTGCCTGCAACCAAACGAATGAATTGGACAATAAAATCATCTTCACAACTAGAAAAACCACGTTTTATTATCTTTGGATTTCAAACTGACAGAAAGAAAAAAACCACTAACGCTTGTGTGTTTGATCATTGTAATATTTCTAAACTAAAAGTCTTTCTCAATGAGGAATATTATCCAAATGAAGACATACGTGTTAAAATAAGTGCTGGAGACTTTTCCGAACTGTATGATATGTATACAAAATTTCGAGCTGCTTATTACTCATTAGAGGAAAATGAAATCGTTGGACCTATGCTTGATAGACTAGAGTTTTAAACATTGGCACCTTTGATTATTATCGATTGTTCTCACCAAAATGACTCTATTCGCTCATCTCCAGTCGACATTCGTGTAGAATTTGAAACCAACACCGACATTCCTGCGAATACATCTCTTTACGCACTTCTTCTTCATGACCGAATTGTGGCTTATAAACCACTTAGCGGAGAAGTTACTATAAAACAGATGTAGACTTGAGAAGAAACACTCACCATGCTTGCATACTTCTCTGTTATTATGGAACATACTATACTAGAACTTTAAAATAGGTATGACTGAACAATAGCGTGGTGTCGTCATAAATCAATGCTTCCTTCACCGCGCTCGTGTCGCCATCTATAAAGTGTTTATTGATGGAGTTACTATAAAAGAGATGCGGGCTCAGAGGAAACCTTCACTCCATGTGCGTGTACTTCTCTTTCATCATGGAACAGTCTCCACTAGTTCTCATCGATCTGAAACCTTTGGATAATGGGCGAGTTGAATGTGCTTTCTGTGAATACACCAAGGATGCTGACTTTAGTTGTGCAGCTTTAATTAAATTCGACAAACAAGATAAGTTAAAAAAAATTTTTAAAGACTTACAAAACAAATGTTTCGTTGTGGTGAACGGATTGGGTGAAGAGTTTAAAACTGTTTTTTCTAAACCTGTTGCTGATTTGTCAATGTACGGATGTTCGAAAGCAGCCTTGACAGCAGAAGAAACCAGTGATGATGAATACTTTCCGTGTGAACTGCATCAAGAAGAAAAACAGAAATGTGCGTTATGGCATAATAAACACATGCATGATTGGCTCTCTAAAGAGAGTAATGTTATGCGTATGGTGAGTGCTTCTATAAACAAATATCGTCATAGTGGACTTAAATCATTCAACACTCTGGACTGGTGTTATATGCCTGATGAGATTCTGATTTCGCTTGCTGATCATCAACTTCCTTTTCTTTGGAACATACTGCCAGATGAATTCAAGGAAAAACATCCTGAATATGAATATTGTTATGAACATTACTTCAACAACGATCCAAACGCTACTACTCAAATAGATGGTACTCCCAGTATGAAGAAGGACTGTCGTATGTGTAAACAAAAAGGTGAAGGAGATGTATTATAATAGTCCTTGCTGTTCAAAGGAATAAATAATAAAAAGATGGTGTAATTATGTTTATATACACATTTTTTGTATATGTGTCTTGATTAAATAAATATCATATAACCTCTTTTGTGTATTATTTATTTCACCACCTTCCTTATTGTTAAAATAAAAACAAGCAATATATATAAATTTATTATTTTTTATTTTTACAAACTAGCTCTTTTACATTTAATTACATATATAATCACTTCATTTATACTTTAATAACAATCAAATAGGTACACAAATAATTTATTAGTTCCTGTACATACATTTTAATTAGTACATGAAACATCATACTTCTTATACTTCTTTACTATCACCATCAATGCGGTAATGACCCCACGCTAAAGTTGAAATACCATCTGATTGGATGTATCGCTTATCATCATCTGGTGTTAAAACTACTTTGTTTTGACACACAGTAAACACATGATGAAGATTTGATTGTATAGAATACTGATTTTTCATCATATGCTTATTTTCTCTGAAACACTCCTCATAATCATCTATTGTCAAATTCGCTGTAGATTTTACACATTTGGCTTTTGTTACAGTTTTCTTTTCTATTTTTATAGCATACATTTTTGCTCTAAGTCCAATAAATTTACAAAACAACACACCTGACAATTCATCCTTCATGTAGCCTATTTCACGTCTATTCATTCTAGGAATTCTGTAAGGATTATCCTCTGAATAGTCTCCTGTATCAAACCATTCAACAATATCTTCCTTTATATCTGCGTAAACATCCTTAGTTTTTATATGATAAATAAGGCTATCTGTATCAGTATACACTAACGTAAAGTCCCCCTCCTTTGGATACTTTTGCTTCATGTACGCATAATGAAAATCAACTACCTTTGTTTTAGATAAGTCTAATATCGTCATTCCTACAAACATTGGTTTATCGCTCTTGACTATCACCCTTTCCATTTCAATAGCTGCACACGATTCATCAAAAATGACTCGTTTCTTAAAGGTAGGTTGCGCTATTAAACGCCCAGCACCAAAAGGTCCATCCCAACGTGTTGTCAATTTAACATCCCTAAACTTTCTCACATTCATTAGTGTGCGACCAAAAACGGAATTATTCATTAACTTGAAAAAGTTTTTATCAAGATCGTTTGTGCTTTGCTTACGTTTTTCTGTATTCAATTCAATGTAAGGTTTCATCCAAGGAGCTTGATTAAATTGTAGTCTGTAAATTTTTAAACATTGCAAACCATACTTTAAACATTGTTTCAAGTTTCGATAATGCAACACATACCGATGTTTATTATGTAGTGTTGTCATAAGTTTAGGAAGAGCCTTTTGTGCAGGAGATTTCCTCATTTCAGGACAAAGTGGAAAATCGTTATGCCAATCATGTATTTCTTTAGGTATAATAAATCCACTTCTAAAATATAACCTATTTCAGATTCATCATCTACATTTAGCACATCAAATTCATCTACATTTTCTACCCAAGAAAAATTGCCTACTGGGAGATACTGCATCATAGCCCACCCATATAGGTTATTTACATCCAAGTACAGTAAATAAGAGTCGGGTATTTCTGGGTTGTAATCGCTCATGTATTTATTGTTAGCTTCAACATACCTATGAGCACAATATTCTACTCCTCCTCGAATACCTCTTTCTACAAATTGCATCAAATCCACATCGGTGATGAGTTCTATGTGAACTTTTGTTGTCTTTAGAAGCGAACTCCAAGCTAAACCAGGAGCAGTAAAATAATTAGCAGGATCCAACCCATAAATCTCTCTGCACACCTTTCTAAAGTTTTCAAAAATATCTGCTAAAAGTAGCACATCAGTTTTCAAATACAAATCTGAATAGTCACCCAAAGTAACACAATTAAAAGTTTTCCATACACGTTGTGCTCGTTCATATTCTATCTCAGAAATAGAACTACCAGTAAGCAAACTACCAAATATATCTTTTGGTGGTAAACTTCTTTCATCTAATACGCTTATTTCCTTTACATGTTCGTAAGGAAAAACACCTTTTTGACACATCAATTCGAAATGAACAGCATCTGGAAAATATTTCCGCGTGATATGTTTAGCATCATTGTTCATGTACAAAGCACATTTCTCTAATGAACTGCCTAAGAAGTTGAATGAATCAAGAAATCGTAATTGCAACGACCTGAAAGCTTTACTATCAACAACAGGAACAACTTTGGTAAACGACTTATAGGGTTCTGTATTAGTAGGTATTAATGTTACCCTTCCTGGATTAAATACCTCACTCGCATTATCATCATTCTCCTGTACCTCCACAATCTTCTCACACAATTGTTTGATAATAAAATGACTATCGTATCCACTCAAATTATGAAAAAAGACTGGTATGTAATTCGGTAAGGTGTACTGTAGATTACAACACTGGTGACTAGCACCACGAAATTTTCCAGTTAAGTGGTCATGATCTTTAACTTTAACATCCGTTGCGACAAACTCTTTTTCGCAAATATGACAAGTAGTTGCTCCTAAATATTCTTCTTCCTGATCTCCATTAAGTTCCTCTATCGGAACTACTTGAGCATAATAATGTGCTATATCTTGAACAATACTAGATAATTCTCTAACAAACCATTCGCAACAATCGTCTCCGCGATATAAATTAAATCTACTGTATGTTTCATTGTAAGAACAATGCAAATAGTAAGCGATACTGTGCGCTCTGTGATAATTCAAGGGAGCTGTATAGGAAGTTTCATTGTTTGGCATAGCCGTGTCAATCGGGTTCAAAACGCATCCGATGTCAGCATAAATAGTAAAAGGAACTATTTGTTTATGTTTATAATGAATGAACTTGATTATTTTTTCATGTTCTTTCGGCATTTCTAACTTTACAGGATTAAATTGACTGCACGTAACCATGTGGTTATCTAGTCTGGGTTGTGTACCAAAGTATGATAAACAGCGTTCACACACATAGATCTTATGATTATGTTTGTTAACTGTTGAAGACACTAACCGAGATAGAGATTTGATCCACGAAAAATGGTATACAACGTTATCTTGTTCCGTTTGGAGCAGCAATAGGTTTACATGCTTCCTTGCAGAACCCTCTAATTTCTTTGTAATGTAAATAGGTACAATTGTAAACGGTTGATTGCTATCTTGTCCTGCATACATCCACTTTCCATTTTCATACATTACTCCATACACATTCACTGATATATCGTTTTGGTTTTCAAATTTAGACAACTTTTGCATTTACATAGGAAATGAAATTCCTTCTAAGTTTAAAACACTTCTATAGTGTGGATATGAAGATCGACGCTGGGTTAAGAGCAGCTACAATTGACCATGCAAAACAGTCATCATCGTTGCATTGTACATTAACAACAGCTTTCTTATCCCGTATGACTTTGGGTAATTTCAAATGGTGACCCGCATGAAATCCTACATATGAATTTATGTTTATTTGCAGTTCCAACAGCGACTTAAGAGCCCACCCAGAATCTCTCTCTGGATAGCGACTCAATTTGGTTAAGGTCTCTTGCACAACATTTTCTTCATACCAGTCTCATAAATCTGTTGCAATAGTAATAATATGATTTTTGGTGTTGGTGTGAAGTTTAGTTGTCTGATCCGAACTAGGCAATATGTGTTCAGATATCAATGATGTGTTTACTTTAAGCGCACTACTTTCTAACGATTTTTGCACATACTTTTTAAACCATATGTAACACCTTTCCAAAAACAATTTAGGATCCTTCAACTCACAACTATTTCTAATTGACCCTCTAAACATACGCGTCCTGTAACTAGTTTCTAGTAATGTACAAGCCATACAACATTTTTCTACTCTTGCAGTTACTTTGCTTAAACAATTGTTTTGTATACAATTCTTTAGACTGTCAACTAGATTTACCCAATATGTATTCAATTCATTTGTATTTTCAATTAACGTGGGTTCATAGATTGAAAGATGAGTTGATGGAATAACGTCTACAGACACATTCAACCCTCTGTCCAAACCACATTGTTCTAACATACTCTCTACGGAGGTGTATGTGTCACTTAAAGATTCTTCAAATTTATGATTGTTTGTTACATTATCCAAAGAAAAGGAAAGTTCTTCTGACAACCTCAAACGTTTTGGTTCCATCATTGTTTACCTAATTTCTCTATTTTTAATAAAAATCAGCAATAACAGTTATGTACTTCCGCATGAATCCACCATTGCGGAAGGAATGTATAATGCTACTAGAACAAGGAATTAGTTTCAAATCACACTTGTTCTCAAGACTTCATAACAAATGCTAATGATATACCTTACTGTACATATCAATAAACATTAATACATTTGACATAATTTCTTTACTTTAAATAGACAGTAATGACAGTTGCTGTACACAGTATGTACATCCGTATTGTAGTTCAATAACTGTTTTTGAATCCACGAATACGGGGAATGTATAACGTCACAAGAACAGTGAATTAGTTCGGAATCACACTCATCTTGAAGACTGCATAACAAATGCTGTTGATATATCTTACTGTACTTATCAGTAAACACTATCACATTCGATTCAAACCTTAAGAGTTTTGTAGTTATAACCAGAAATTATTACAAAATGAGCATTTTTATCCAACCCTGGAGTCTGTAATATCACACGTAACACACACTCATCAACATTTTTCCTGTGCTCTTGATAGTATTCTTTCGAGGAATCTGATGTGTATACAGTAAACGTTAAGGGTGTAATATTGTTTAACCAACAGTCTTCTTCTTCTTCTTCTTCTTCTGCCTTACAACCCTCAAGACATGAAGAAACTATAACTAACTGTTCGATTCCTTCTCTCTGGCTTACACTTATATGCTTATATTTCATATTTGAGGCACACACATAAAAAAAACAGCTTAGGCACACATATAAACACAGCTAGAAACTATGGTAGATAAAACATAGGTAGGGAAGATTCTAGCGCCTTCTCCTCCTCAGCAGACTGCCCTTCCCCCTATACATGCATGAACAATGTTAAAATATTAAAGCAAACATTTTAAACTTTCTATTTAACAAAATCTACCTCGTTACGTGAATTTATTTTGCCTTTATATATGAGCTTCAATCCCCTTTGATTTAATTCCTCCACGTCGTTATCGGTTAGTTCTTGGTACTGAGCTGGTAAAAATACTGATGTTGCCACCTCTTCGTCACCAGAGTTTTCTAAAATATCTGCAACAATTCGCCTCCCGTACCGAGGTTTAACAGCTCGGTACGAGAGTACATTGTAAACTTCATTGACCGCTAATTGATCTAGCGGTCTATACTCGCTTCCTCTTGACTTGGATAAAGTAGAAAGTTTCTTTAACAAGTCCATTACTTGATGGCAAACAGTTAAATCACACTCTGAAACCAAAAAAAAAGAAATCCTAATATTATCCTCTCTATTCAATCAAGTTATAACTTATTACATTGCGTTACAAAGAAACAGAGAGAAAAAACTTACCAAAAGATTAGGTGTGAATCAAATCTCTGGTCAATCCCGAACAGCGCGAGCAGCAATCAAGGATATATGTAATAGATCACTGATGTACACAAGCAAGGTCGCAGAACCAGCGAATACGTTTCCACAAACGAATGCTGGCTATATATATACTAAACTCATCGCAGCAGGAGAGCGCACGTGCAAACCAACTCAGCGGGAGGGCGCACGTGCATGCATGTTTAAAAATAGGAGATAAAGGATGCTGGCTCAGCGGGAGAGCGCACGTGCAAACCAACTCAGTGGGAGAGCGCACCTGCCACACACACAAAAGAACAAAGGAAGCGAGGGAAACGAGGCTGACTCAGCTGGGGGAGCGAGGGGGGAACGAGGCTGACTCAGCGGGGGGAGCGAGGGGGGAACGATGCTGACTCAGCGGGAGGGGAGCGCGCACCTGCCACACACACAGCTGCACAAAGGGGAAACGTAACCCCCCCGCCAAGGGGGTGGAGGCCACACCCCGCCCCCACCAACCTGCACGCGCGCGCGCGCACACGCACGCTCACCTCCCCCACAGAGACAGACCAACACACCAACCCTCCCCCCAGCACTACCCACCCCCACCAATCAGAGCAAAGCAACGCCCCCACGCACCCACAAATCAGAGCACAGGCCACGCCCCCACCCCCCAACCAATCAGAGCACAGACCACGCCCCCACCCACCCCCACCCCACCCCCCACCCCAAAAGTGGATCAGAACCGGCGTCACACCACTACTATTGTTGATGTGAAACTTCCATGTAACTGACTAAATATATCAGTTGCCGATGACTTTGACGGCCAGGCCAGCCGCCGCTGCTTGAGTCCAGAGGAGGCCGCTCGGACCCCTCAAGTACCCTGAGATACCGCTCGCCCGCACTATGAGAGGAGTAGAGGTGTTGAAGCACGCCGCGCCCGCGGCGAACATATACAGGTTGCGGGCAAGTAGCAGGTTGTGCGCCGCACATCAGCCTTGGCCGGGAGGAGGGCTCCGGCTCGCCGTGCACAGGTCGACCTCGCTGGAGTAGAGGGGGCCCTTCCTCTATCCCAGTCGCGGCACGGCGCCGCGCGGCTGCGGGGCACTGAAACATTAAAGCTCGACGGCAGAATATTTGTTGAACCAGAATGATAGGAGGGTACATTCATTGTGGTGAGGTTGAGGGGCCAGCGGCGTGGAGAAATTCTTTTCATAAGCATGCCACTGTGTGTTGTGGAGCAGGAGACGGGAGCGTGGTAATGGCCGTGGCAAGGACAGGATGGCAGTTTAACTGTGCGGGGAGGGTTTACAATAAATGCTTAAATATAAAAAAGTATTATAGAAAGGGCAGAAGGCCTTAAAAGAGAAACCCCTCAAAAATATAACCTTCATATTTCTTTCAAAATCATATGAAACAAATTAGTACAGAAATTATACCGGTTTCACCTGCGACAGGTGAACCCTAAATATCCTCTCGGTGGCTGGATTACTTAATAACAACGTAACCGGCGTAAGGAAATCGAGAATGATACACGGCCCATGAAATCTGGGGGTAAGCTTGCCCGCGGGAACAGAATTCTTGACCATCACCTGGTCACCTACCTTCAAATGGGTGGGTCTCCGTCCACGATCATATCTTTCCCTAACCTTTTCGTGGGACACTTTAAGATTGGCTTTAGCCTTCTTCCAAAGATCTTTAATGTTGTGCGGGTCTATTGTCTCCGGTAGAATGTCACTCAGAGACCAGAGGTTAGAGAGCGGCGCGTTGGGAACAAACTTGAACATCAAAGAAGTTGGAGTAAACTTGTGAGATTCATGAACCGCCGAATTCAAAGCAAAAGCTAACCAATGCAGGGACGTGTCCCACCTGGAATGATCTTCATGATGATAGGCAATAAGCGCGGACCTGAGATTACGATTAACCCGTTCAGCCAAACATGGTTGAGGGTAATAAGCAGAAGTCGTCACATGAGAGATGGACAGGTCAAAACAGAATTTACGAAAAAGATTTGATGTGAACGCCTTAGCATTATCAGACACAATATATTGACACGGACCAAAAGAAGCAAAGATAGAATTTAGACAAGTAATGGTGGACTGAGCGGTAGCCAGCTTAGTCGGAAATAACCAGGAAAATCTTGTAAAACCGTCTACGCATACAAATATGAACTTGTTGGCATTTCCCTTTGACTGGGGGAAGGGTCCTACATAATCAATATACAGGCGTTCCATGGGGCGCGACGCTTGATGAGAAGACAAGAGGCCTACCTTGGTGGACATGGTTGGTTTACTAAGCAAACAGGATTTACAAGCCTTTACTAGTTCACGGATTTCACCGTCCATACCCTTCCAGATGAATCTTTCACGAATCTTTTCACGAGTTTTAAAGATACCAAGGTGCCCGCCTAATGGGGTCTCATGATAGTACTTGAAGATCATAGGTACAAGAACAGCTGGAACGATAACCTTCATCATCTCATCCTGCCTCGATGGGCAACATAAAACACCATTCCTCTGAACATAAGGGACGACATGTTCCCTAGAAGAAAGGGTTTCCATTATCGGAGCCAGCGTCGGATATTCACGTTGGTATTTCTCGATATCCCTAAAGAGCAAGGGAGCATCTGTTATGATGGCATTAACATCAAATAGTATGGACTCGGGAGGTGATGAACTGTCGACCGGTTCATGGGTCTCCACGTCGTTGGAAAACATACGGCTGAGTCCATCAGCAACAACATTTTCGGTACCTCTGATATGCGTGACATCGATTTGGAAGGCAGAAATACGGATGGCCCAACGGGCTATACGACCAGTACGACGCGGCCTACCTAAGACCCAGCTTAAGGCTTGATTATCTGCCTCCAGGTCGAATTTGACATGTTCCAGATAGAGACGGAACTTTTCTAAGGCAAATAAGACTGCCAAACCTTCGAGCTCGTAGATGGAATACTTGGCTTCTTGAGCCGATAGAGTCCTAGATGCATAGGCGATGGGTCGCCTCCCTAGTTTAGTCTCTTGAAGAAGGACTGCAGCTACCGCCGACGACGACGCGTCGGTTTGGACGATGAATTTCTTTGAGAAATCCGGCATAGCAAGGACAGGGGCATTACAGAGAGCTAATTTAAGATCTTCAAAAGCGGCTTGTTGAGAAGGTCCCCACTCAAATTTGATGCCTTTCCTACGAAGAAGGTTTAAGGGTGCCGCTCTATTAGCAAAGTTAGGAATAAACTTCCTGAAGAAATTCACCATGCCAATGAACCTGGCGATACCTTTGATGTCCTTGGGAGGTTTAAAATCACGGATGGCCTGTGTTCTAGAATGATCGACTGCAACACCATCAGGAGAGACAATATGCCCTAGGAATGACATGGAGGGCTTAGCAAAGGCAACCTTGGACAACTTCACAGTTAACCCAGCCTTACGAAGGCGATTGAGAACTTCTGGCAGATGATCTAGATGTTCTTCAAATGTTTCCGAAAATACGACGACATCATCCAGGTAGTGATACAAGTACTCAAATTTGATGTCGGAGAAGACCCTATCTAGCAATCTAGTGAGTACAGCTGCTCCCGTGGGGAGCCTGAAAGGCACGTGGTTGTATTCATACAAATTCCAATCCGTGGCAAACGCTGTAAGATGTTTAGACTCTTCGGCAAGGGGAATTTGATTATAGGCCTGATTCAAGTCCAAGATAGTAAAGAACTTGGCCTTACGAAACCATGAAAAACAAGAATGAAGGTCAGGAAGGGGCACAGATTGCAACACCACCTTCCGATTGAGAGCCCTATAATGAATGACAGGCCTGAAGCCACCTTGGGGTTTCGGGACTAGAAAAATAGGCGAAGAATACGCCGACTTAGAGGGCCTAATAATACCATCCTTCAACATCTGATCGATGATTTCTTTCAGAGCCTTCATTTTAGGTGGAGATAGCCTATATGGTGGAAAACGGACAGGAATCGAATCCGTGACCTCAATTTTGTATTCAATAAGGTCAGTAACACCAAGAGTATCAGAGAACACCTCTGGAAACGACTGACACAGCTTACGAATACTTTCAGCCTGCTCCTCAGGTAGATGTCTAAGGTCTAACAACATCTCATCCTGGGTAGGCGAAATAGATGAACATGATGCAGAATTACATTTCAATAATGGAATTTTACAATTAGACGCAAATTCGAAAGTGCACGACCTACTCTGAAGATCGAGCACAAGACCAGTGTGAGAAATGAAGTCAGCTCCCAATATAATGGGGCAAGACAAGTGCTTGGCCACAACCAATTTAATTTTCCATGTAAATTTAAAAATGCGGATTTTGACATTTACAGAACCTAGAATTTCTAATGGAGATGAATTAGCCGAAACATATTGAACAGGAGATGAGCCATAGTCAGGTAGTTTACAAACAGATTTCAATTTTGAATACCATTCAGCCGAAATAATAGAACAAACGCTGCCTGAATCTAATAGAGCAGTTACAGGTTCATTATTTAGTTCAATTTTAAGAAAAGGAACAGGTGCGGGGGTATCCGCCGCAATCCTAAGACATTCTTTGGGGCATTCAAAAGATAAATTTGAAAATTGCTCGTTCTCTAAATTTACAACCTGTTTACCAGGGGCTGAGCCTCGGAAAGATGGATTAGTGGACTCAGCCGAAGCCACTAGTCACTTTTTATTATTGGCATTGGTGGAATTTGCACCAGAAGTTGAGCAGGAGGGGGGTGCTATTTGAATTTGGGCAATTCTTGGCGATATGTGAGAAAGCCCCACTTTTAAAACAACCTTGTGATGAACCAGCTCCATTATTTTCCCTACTAGATTTGATTGATGGGCACTTGTTCCGAAGATGGTCAGGCGACCCGCAAGCATAATATTTACGAGGTGTGACTGGTCGGCGAGGTGGAGGCCGAGGATTACTAAAAGAAGGAGGGGGTTCTTTCGCGACCCGCAAGTTCAGAGAAAGTTTGCGGGCACGTCGCGAAACACAAATATGACCTATAGGATGGTGAAATGCCTTCCACAATAGCCTGTACAATCTGATCTTCAGGGAAATGAAGAGCAAACACCCTAGTATAGAATTTAATATCTTGGATGAAGTCTGCCAAGTTTTCATCCAAGCGCTGTACACGATAATAGTACTTCTGAATAAGGGAGGACCTTACCCTAGCCGGGATGAAGTTAGCTAGCAAGTGGGCGTGGAAGTCTTCAATAGATGATTGCTCGGCAATGGCTCTTACTATTTTGTCTGAGAGAATACCAATTGCATAGGGATAAATGATTTGCAAAATCTGACATGGAGAAAGAGAAAAAACAAGAGCATGGTCCTGGAACTCAACTAAAAACCTTAAAAAGGAAATAACTTCACTGGTAGTGTTAACAGAAAATTTCGAGATACCTCTGAGCAACATTGCCAATGGATGAGGCAAGCTGCTGAACCCAGGTGACATAGTAGGTAAAGGTTTAAGTGGCAAAGACGTTAATTCAGAACGTACATTATTCAACGAGGTTCGGCGTTCAGACTCGTTGTCCAATGGGGCAGAGGTTGTTTGAGCTGCAACGGTTTTCCTATTGACATCGCCCTTAGGAGGCTCTTCCTCGCTACCTACATTCACCGTGGTGGGTTGATCGATTTTGGGAGGAACTTCCCCAGTTAACAATTGGGTAACCTTACTGGATAATTCAGAAAGATTTTCAAGAACCATACTAGCTTCCTTCCTCTGAACGTCATTCAACTTTAGAGACAACAGATCGTTAACTCTATTTGAAAAATGAAATGGCCTGGCTTGCACACGCTTAATTTGATTAGGCGAAGGATCATTTTCTTCAAAAAAAACTAACTACAGATGCTAGCTCAGTAGTATTATCAGTGATCGTGGAAAGAGAGTCGTCAATTTCTTTCTCTCCCAAAGTGGGGATGGAAATGGGCAAATCAAGGGACTCTCTAAGCTTATTTGTGTCTACCGCAACCGTGCCTCCAGATTGCACATTTCTGATAGTTAACTCATAGATCAACTCCTCCTTACGCAAATAGTTAAGATGGAGAACATCGCGAGGGCCGGGCATGATGACAGAACAATTTTGAAAAAGGGAAAAGTAAAAATTCCAGCAAGTGAGAAAATAGTTAGAGTTGTAATCAAAGCAATGTTTAGCCGTCAAAATGGGCTAAATTGAGACCCATTCAACCACGCTCTGCTACCACTTGTTACCGTGGTTTGGTGGATTAGCAGAGGCGAAAGAAGGTGCAGGGGTGAACAGGTCTCAGGCTACGAAATTAAAGTTAATTTAAAATTTAACAAGGTTATATTTTCTTTTCAAAATTCAGAAATAACAAGAATGGCAGGTACAGAGTAGCAAGGCAACAAAAGTACAATTACAGTATTTACAGGATTTGGGCTTCGAGCCCCGAACTCACAATTCTTGGGCAACTAGCCCAACTTTACCCCAAAACAAGATTTAACAGAGGGGCAGAAAACCCCATTCATGCCCAGGAGCACTTGCTCTAAATTACACAGAAAAGCCTCCGCGAGGCATACATACTCAATTTTCAAGAAAGAGCCACTCGCTCTCAACTTTAAGCCTATCAAAGGCCACACCAAACTCCACCTTCAAGTTGTCCTCTAAGGACATAGACACGGGGGTAAAATACCCAACCTACTGAGGTCTATTAAGTGAGAAAAAGGTTAATTACATGACCTCCAAAATAACAATTTGAGAGGAGGCGATCTGCACTCCTAATACCTTTGTTTAAAACCTAATCTGGCTCTAGGCCGCTAATGCAAGGGCTAATCCCATACTAAAGAGGTGACTTTGGAAGGAAACAATTTACATTACGTTAAGGAAGAATCGGTTATGAAAAATAAGTTCACCTCAAAACAATATGAGTGGGAGCTCGAGAGGGTTAAGCACTCTCTATCCCAATATGTAGCTTTAAAAGAGACTAGATGCTAAGACTCTTTACATTTTTAGGGAAAGTTACATGGTGGAAACGCTTCGGACCCGCCCCGAGAGTTAAACTGCTGAGCTAGCAAGAAAAGAAGTTATTAAACGGCCATTACCTTGTTGTTGAACTGCTGCCCGAAGAAAGAGGCGCTTCCCGCCCCCTGCTACGTACTTTACACTTTGAAAGTTGTTACTGAAGTGGCGCAGAGACCCGAAAATCAGCAGTTTATATACTCTCGTGGAAAGTTCGAGGCGTTTCGGAAAAGAGAACACCCGCCCACAAAAACTTTATTGGCTAGGGTTAAGCAAGATATTCAAGTTGGAGAAGATACATCTGATTGGTCAGAAATTAATTAAAGAAATTAGGGATTGGCTAAATTCAAAACAAGGGGAAGGAAAGGGTTATACAGCCAACTTAAACAATAACAGAAAGAAATTTTACAAGGAACAAACTTTTGAAATAAAAAATTATCCAAAAAACAGTTCTTTCACTTCGCACTAGGGTGCACCATTGTAGTTCTTCAGTAGAGTCCTCTAGAAGAGAAAGTTCACACGTCTTACTACAGGTAAAACAAAAATACATCGAAAACGACCCAGTTCAGAAACTCCAAAATTTCCAAGTAGTGACATCTTCTGAGAAACTTGAAAATTAACAGAGTAGATAAAGTTCAGACTTCCTCCAGCAGAGGAGTTTCAACTGGCGCAATGTTTGAATTAGCGGCGTGGAGGTGTACCGCCCGGTACAATAATAATAATAATAATAATAATAATAATAGTAATAATAATAATAATAATCGTATGGCCTCAGCTACCGTGTGCAGACATTTCGATTTGACGCCAACTGGCTGTTTGCTCGTCAATTTCGACGTTCCGTTTTGCTCTAGGCTCACTAGCGGGCAGACCGAGTAAACCGAAACTCTCTTGGGCGTCTATGGCTGAGAATTAATGAATTTTGTCGGGTAAACATCAAATGTGTCACCAGAGGTCTTTTATATGCCGACATCGTACGACGTGGAGTGTCGAATGACTTTTTTCCGCTTTTGAAATATCCGACTACCTCTGCCGGGTTTGAACCCGCTATCTTGGGATCCGGAGGCCGACACTCTACCACTGACCCAGCTTCTCAGCTATGCAATACACTGACATATTTCAAAGAATTCTTGAATTGGGTGTGTGTGTGTGTGTTAAGTGATGTATGTTTTATTTAAACTTTCCTAAGAAATGTACTAATTCATTATTATTTATGAGCCATTCGTGCAATCGTTCGAATTGTTCTCCGTAAACAGCTGTATGGGTTGAATTTCCCGATGACTAATTCAGTGTACATGAATGTTGTGCACAGCTTGCGGTTTAGTAATTGAACAGAACAAAGACAATTTCATTCCCTACCTGGTAAGCAGTGCTCTCAATTGTTTGCATTTTTTCTAACATTTTCTGGGTCTGATTTAGCTTACCTTATCTTGGGTGATGACAAAGCTTATCAAATGACAATTTGCTTGTCAACGCCGGTCGCATCTTGCTCGCCACCTACCTGAAAACAATAAGAGCTGACGAAGGGAGGAATAATGAAAGTGAGGAGCTTGGCACAAGTGGAACTGGTTGTCAACTCACGTTCACAAACTGAGCGTCTGTGGATTCCCCTTACCGAGGCCGGGGGATACAATGGAAAGAGTGGCAGGGAGGACGAAAGGCAAACGAAACCGGGGACTGAATTCCAGCGTTTCGTCCGTTAAATCACAAACCATCTTCACCATATCTAAGCCCTCTATCGTTCATATTTGAATATGAAACACTTCTAATTAACGTACTAAGTATTTATGATCAATATTTAAATGGTCATCTTAAACGCGTTGTGAATTATTTGTACACAAGGAACTTCTAACCTACCGCAATGGCATTTTAACCCAATGACTAAGTCCTCTATTTGTATTTGTGCACAAGGAACACCCCACCAGCTGTGTAAGCCCTCTGTGATACATATTTAAACATAAGGCACTTCTAATAAATTATCTAAGGCCTTAGCTCTTGATATCCGAACGCAAGGCAGGTGTAAGTTTTTCAACAGAAGACACTTCCGAGAAGCGCTACGTCTTCGTGTTTCAACTCAAATCGTTTGTTGTCAGGTGGCAAACAAATGATGTAATGCCATGGTTTCGCTTTTCTCACTCAATTTACACTTAAGTGACAGTAAACGAAAAGCATTCTCTACCTACTGTGGTTGCGTAACTGAGGCCGACACACAGGTATCCCAGAATAATTCTCAGCTTTTGTCCATCCTACTTTAACTACTGTCTGGTAGCAATTGCAGCCGCTTGAAGTGCTGGTGAAGATGATGTTTTATTAATCGTTTTGAAATTCAAAATTTAATATTGACGTGTGGGACTGCGGGGGTTTCAAACGTCTGCATGAAAATTCAAGGTTCTACGACGTCACTCCCGGAATGGCCGTGCTGTGGCTCTGCATTCAGCACACGCGTGGGTTTGAATCCCACCGTCGACCGTCCTGAGAATGGTTCTCCGTGGTTTCCCATTTTCACTCCCCGGCAAATACCGGGACAGCTCCTATTCCTTCCACCTCCTTACCCAGTTTCATTCTCCACCATTTATTTCATTTTCATCAACTCAGGTTGATGTCAGGAAGGGCATCCGGCCGTACAACTCTCTTGATCGCCGACCTCGTATCAAGAAACAGGACTGACATTTGAACGTCAACCAGGTCTCAATGCACTTCGTTTGGCTCATCGATAACAATACAGACCAGTTCACTCCACGTTAAGAAAACAGTGGCAGTTCAGCAGAAGAAACTAAGCTACAAATTATTTCTATGAACTAAAGGGAACGGATGTTTATACAGAATCAGAAATGAAATACGGTAATAAGAAACATCAACACTGAACTGTAAGACAAATTAGGAGAGAAAAATAAATATTTATGGGCTCGAGGGGTGAGTGATGCATTTAATTGCATTTAAAAATTTCGTCAGGCAACGCGAGGTACCACTGTGCTGTCCTATCACTCACAAAAACAATAGTAAAAATTAAATGCGGTTGTACAAAAAATGGTAAAATCAAAATGCGCTTAAGAAAGAACAGCTAAATAACAAAACCAAGTACAAATGAAGCACACGGCAATTTTTTTTATTATTGACGTATTGTTGCACATCACAACACCAAAATCTTCAGTAACAACTCATGTACGGTACGAAAGTAATAAAATACACATTATACAACCAACTATCACTCAATTCAAGACATTTAAAGCCTAAAAACACACTTGAGTACAGAAGTGAGCAGAGTAAGGGACAACTCGGAGGATGGCTGTTCCTGCCATTGTGCTTGCTCCCTACAAAATAAATTTATAAAAAAAGCGAAAATGTCATGTAGTTATTTTAATAACTCAGGGCAAAAATCCCTCATCTTGTTTATCTTTCATAATACATTACAAAGTACAGTATAATATGACGGGGAATTATGGGCGTCTCTGGCGCAGTGTAGGTCCATAAGAGTTATCTATAGCACTCCAGTTGTAAACAAACTGGCTGAGCTTTTTTGAACCGCTATTATGGGGAACGTGCAAGCTACTACTAAAGCGTGCAGGCCGTGCTCGTTTTCTAATGCACGACTGCATTGTCTGTATGCAACACGTCCTCGTCGTGCTAAGTAGCGATCATACCGTAAAGTTTTTCACGTTGAATACGAAAAGGAAACAAGACAAAAATAGCCATTCGAAGTCAACCAAATGAATTACGTATCATGAAATGATACCGGACATAAAACCCAAACGTAATTAACAGTGGTCTAAATCATTACTAAAGAAGACATTTTGTTTATCACAACGCTAAACCGATAATTAATTTTGTGCTGATTCCAGATTTCACTTTTCCTATAAATAAATCCCGATTATTTCCTGCGAAAAGTATTCAGGGGAGTTATGAGACTTCTTGACTTTTGATTCTATTTTTGGCAATCACATTTACGTAAAAATAAAAACATACTTAATCATATTAGAGATATGTAGATGTATTGCTTCAAACGTGTTTTTTTTTCAGTTTTCTCTGATACAGTACTTGCAAGATACCCGTGCTCTGCTACGATTTTAAATTTAAATTTAAATTTAACTTTCAAAGTTTTAAATTTTGGAGAGTCCTCTGTCGGCTAGCCTATAAAATACACCGTTAGTTCGTACGTCAAACTGTCTTGTAAGAATAATTATTTATTTTCGGATCTAACACTCTACAAATGGAATGTTTTAAAATCCTCAACATCTAGGGCGTAGATGCGACCGGCCTCTGAAATTTTGACTTCGTGCGTCAAAGGGTTTTGGAGGGATGAATAATTTCGTTTCCGGAGCTAACCTCATTTAATCCCTTAGGGGGTGGAAAGTTTTAAAATATTTCCTATTTTAAATCTAGGATTTAAAAATGTACACCGCCATTTGGAATTTTGTCTCGTACGAAACAGTCTACTCTTTCGGATGAACGAGTATTAATCTTTTTGACAGCAGGTAAATGCTGGGGCTAAGGCCATGCTTACTTCCTTCCTTTGCTATCCCATCGTCGCCATGAGACCTTACAGTGACCGTGCGACGTACAGCAAATTTAAAATACCAAACGTTATGTTATTTCACACTTATGATATAATTTGAAATTATTTGTGGTAATATTTGATTCACTTTTGGTTATAAAATTCACGGCATTAAATATCCGTCGATGACCGTTCCTTGCTCACTATTAGAAACTCGCAGCGGTAGTGAGCACGGTAACTCAGGCACCTCCTCTAGAGCGCTCTGAACCTCGTGACTCGGGGCTCACGCCTGATAACGTTCGGGAGGTAATCACAACTATTTTATTGCAGGAACTTAATGGCAGTCCACTGTAACGGTCGTTCCATCCAGTCAAGTTTACAAGAAGTTTTACAACAATATTATGTGTCAGTGTGTGCGGTTCAAGAAACCTGGCTACTCTCCACTACCTTGATGCAACTGGATATGGCGGAGTTGATATGCTCGTTAAACAATCGCTAACGTATGATGCTATAGTGCACTCTTAAAATAACACTTAACAATGTATCACTTATCTGTCTGCTGCACAACGGGTACTCTCAACTCCCACACCGTGCTTTGGTGTTGGGTGACTTCACCAGCCGGGGATGCCTATTGCCACTTAAATGTAACAAAAAACTTTTCAGTCTGCCAAACACACTGAAATTTCAATATAAATTATAATACTATAAACATACCTGCGAAAATATAAACTATTTTACAAAGAATGGCATGTTTCGTTCTACAAGAACATCCTCAGGTTCTATCAAATCACTTAAATCATGCGTACAGTATTGCTTACGTTGCGAGTTTAGTGAAATATGAACCAATATTGACCAAAAAAAATAAATTTGCAAGTATTAATATAATGAAAAACTTCTGTACTTATTTAGACTGCCAACGCTACATCCGTTGTCACCAAACACTACTTCACCGGGCGAGTTGGCCGAGCGTTTAGAGGCGTGCTGCTGCGAGCTTGCATCCGGGATATAGAGGGTTCGAATCCCACTGTCGGCCGCCCTGAAGTTGGATTTCCGTGGTTTCCCATTTTCACACCTAGCAAATGCTGGGGCTGTGCCTTAAAGTAAGGCCACGGCCACTCCCTTCCAACTCCTAGGCCTTTCCTATCCCATCGTCGCCATAAGACCTATCTGTGTCGGTGCGACGTAAAGCCACTAGCAAAAAAAAGAAACACTACTTCAGGACTGTGGTCATGGAAAGTTTTGAGTATAGCACAGTGCTCGCGGAGAGGGGAGGAGAAGCATAGAACAGAGCGAGTTGAGCGCTGTGTATCCCTCATATTGGATGTTAAAATGTAGTATACTGTACCCTGGAGAGGGGAGGGGGAATAGGGCGGAGCGAGTGGAGCGCTGTGTATCCCTCCTATTGGATGTTAAAATGTAGTATACTCTACCGCGGAGAGGTGAGGGGGAATAGAGCGGAGCGAGTGGAGTGCTGTGGATCCCTCCTATTGGATGTTAAAATCTAGTGTACTGTACCGTAGAGAGGAGAGGGGGAATAGGGCGGAGCGAGTGGAGCGCTGTGTATCCCTCCTATTGGATGTTAAAATGTAGTATACTGTACCCTGGAGAGGGGAGGGGAATAGGGCGGAGCGAGTGGAGCGCTGTGTATCCCTCCTATTGGATGTTAAAATGTAGTATACTCTACCGCGGAGAGGTGAGGGGGAATAGAGCGGAGCGGGTGGAGTGCTGTGGATCCCTCCTATTGGATGTTAAAGTCTAGTGTACTGTATGGTGGAGAGGAGAGGGGGAATAAGGCGGAGCGAGTGGAGCGCTGTGGATCCCTCCTATTGGATGTTAAAATCTAGTATACTGTACGGTGGAGAGGAGAGGGGGAATAGGGCGGAGCGAGTGGAGCGCTGTGGAACCTTCTTTCAACACTGGAGAGGGGAGAGAAGGTTATTAACCTATTTGATGTTTTAATGTACTCTGATGTGTGTATATGCTATTTGTTTTACGTGGCAGCGACACAGATAGGTCTTATGGCGACGATGGGACAGCAAAGGCTTAGGAATGGGAAGGGAGCGGCCGTGGCTTTAATTAAGGTGTAGCCCTAGAATGTGCCTGGTGTGAAAATGGGAAAACACGGAAAACTATCTTAAGGGGTGCTGACAGTGGGGTTCGAACCCACTATCTCCCGGATGCGAGTACACAGCTGCGCGTTCTAACCGCACGGCCAACTCGCCCGGTGTACTTTTATGTAACATGGATGAATGCAATTTAATGACTTTTAGGTAAATAAAGTAAGGAATTGAAACTGATAATATGTATTTGATATTATTATTACGATAAAAGCTAATTTAATGAGTAAGTGTTGTCCAGATGTTATGTGAGTAGATTGAAGAGGGGAGATTTTTTAAGTGTGTATGGTCATTTAGGCTGGTTTTATTAGCATTTTTTTGCGATTTACATTTTGACAACGATATAATACTACAAGAGTATTTACATTATTGGACAGGCACATGCCAAATGGCTCCAGATCCCTAAATTAATCAGGTCAGATTTAAGAATTAATAGTATTGCATAGTCTAAATTACCTGGTGTAGCCTGTATCCTACACTGCGAAGCTAACTGCTATACTAACTGCATTACAACATCATGCTCCTTACCAATCAAGAAAGAACATTTCCTCCTTCAGTCAGTGTCCCTCACGATACAACCCACCATGATCTCTTACAGCCATTCAACGTGACAAACTGTTCAACGCCCTCAAAACAAGTTCCAATATCTCTTCAGTCCCTGATAATATAAACTATTCAATGCCCTTTACATCCCCGCAGTTGGATACCACAGGCTTTTGAACTCTTTGACCATATTGAGGGCAGAGCATCTCCTCCAGAATAATCCGCCTGGTTCCTATCCTGAAACCTGGTAAGATCCGCCGTTTATCTTCTTCTTATCGAATGGTCTCCCTATAGGAATGAATGATAAAATATCGACTGTAACGGTCGATGTAACATCATTGCCTTTCTCCAGATCATCAATTAGGCTTCAAACTAGTCAAAGGAACTATAGAAACCTTAGTTTATCTCACTGCCGATAGTCAATTAAACCTGACAAAAAGCATTCGTGTATTTGTGGTCTACAGACATCACTGCAGCGTATGGCAGTGACGTGAGGCTGTAGAGTCGCTGCGGCATTTTCCGCGATCCGCAGATCGCCATGACACACAGTGTCACGCTCCACCTCCTTTGGCTTACCTCAAGGCTCTAGTTTGGTGCCTCTCTTGTTTAGCGTATACATAGCATATCTCCCGAGGATATTCCACTCTTTAGTGCTCCACCATTTAGATCAGCCCACTGATTTACTAAACGAAATCGCGTCATTGGGTTACTCATTACCAACAAGACTTACATAACTACAGGCGGATGAAACAAGCAAACGTAGGAACTTTTATATGTGTTTCCACAAGACCTTCATTTATCAGTTTGAATACCTCCTTTTAGTGTGAACTTGTTTTATTTTGATTGTGTTTGTTTCATTGATTCAGCTTAAAAGGAGTGGCCCAATTAATTTTCTAATATTTGAAGTCTTTGATGACCTCGCATTTTAACTTGTTTTACTGGATCACACATCACCAATAAGACCTGTACTGTAATTGTCTCTACGAGCTGGACCAAACCCTCAGACTTATGAAAAATATGGACACTTACGTTCTGTCTACAAGACTTTGAAAGGCTCGTTTTCGTGTGGTTTGGATTCACTTGTCTTGTGTTTGTTTTCAGGTTTACCTCAAAAGGAGGAATAAATTTAACCTAATTAAATTTGTATGAAAAGTAACTGGCAAATATTATTTGAGTTTTAATTGACGTTAAAATTTTAATTTTAATTTCGTTTTGGCCAGTGTTATGTGCCGATTTTCAAATGCTCCCGCTCGGCTATGAAGTTCTGAGCTGTGCTGTAGGCGCATGCGCTGCTTGCCATAAGACATTCCCTGGTGGTAGCAAATTAACAGTGGATATAGCGTTTGTTTCAACCGAGTGAAGAATAATTGGGTGCATATTCCCGGATTATGATAGAATATCGTTGTAGCATATCAGAGACGATTCTTTTTACAAATATTCCGGCTCTAGTTCCGTTAGTGGAAAAGGTGACATTGTAACAGCATAGAGTTCCCTCTTCATAGCCAGTCTATTATATAGACTGCTTCATACACCGTAATTTGTGTACGCAGCGGCTTGCCGTGCAACATTCTTTGGAAGCGTCTTTGGTGGTGAAGTGACTGTGGTTATAGTGTTCATTTCAAGTGAGAGAAAAAATAGTGCGATATTGCTCCATTATCACAGAAAATCATTGCATAATTGAAGACATTTATAAAAAGCCTTTTGGTTCTCGATCATTGACATTAGACCAGTGCCGTCGATCGGTAAGGAACAGGGTAGAGAATGAACGACCGCATTGTAATCGAAACTGACTTTCAACCTATTAGGTCGTGTTACGTACATTTGGCACGTACCCATTGAAGAGATGTTAAGTACAGAACAAAAATGGCCAACCAGACACCAGTGGGATCCGAACCCACAACCTCCCGATTTCGCGTCGGTTGCTCTCCCAATTGAGCTATGGTGGCCACATACAATGCGGTCGTGAAAATTTAATATTCATTGACTTGGCCCTCAACGGGCAACTTAAACGCACTCTACAGTGTGATGGTAGTAGTTCCAGTCCTGTAGCTCAGATCCTTTCGAACAGAACAAAGAATTTTGTTTTGTGTTGTATCAAATTATTATTATTATTATTATTATTATTATTATTATTATGTACGGCTCCATGGCTAAATAGTTAGCGTACTGGCCTTTGAGCACAGGGGTCCCGGGTTCGAGTCCCGGGAGGGTCGGGAATTTTAATCTTAATTGGTTAATTTCGCCGGCACGGGGGCTGGGTGTATGCGTCGTCTTCATCATCACGACGCGCACGTCGTCTACGGGAGTCAAATCAAAAGACCTACATCTGTCCTCGGACACTCCCGGCACTTATAATTAGGGAAACTTTTGTTTTCACGAGTACGTAGATTTTTAGACAACCTGTAATGCCACGTGTGAAATCGCTGTTGCATGAGCAACCTTCTAGAACTTACAGGACTAAACTCGAAGTGCTTTCTGATTGGATTAAATAAGGACTGTTTTAATTGGTAGGAATAACGATGTTTCTTATAGGTGAATGTGGATGTTGGACAAAAATCTTCCGCGTGCTGATTGGTCCCCGTGATGCATGATTTCCGGTTTCTCGTGCTTCCGTGTATGCGGAGTTTGTGTGAGCGTCCGTCTCGTCTCGGGACTGCAGTCCCAGGATAAGTGCTATTCATTCTTGTGTTTCGGCCTTTTATGTAACTTGTGTTAAAATGTAAATTGTAATTCATGCGTCGGAGTTTACCTTTGATATTCCACATTTGCAAATTTAAACATCAAAAGGACTTAGCTTTTCAGCTATCCCTCAAATTTGTTTTCGGAGGCTGCTCAGTATATTGTATCTAAGTGTAAATTTAACTTTTCTTTTCTGGATTTACGATATTGTCAGTCACATGTAAAATGTGGTTTTCCTTTGCGTTTGCCTCACGTATCAGTTCCTGTGTTCAGGTTCTACGTTCTTCCGTCCTAAGAATCTAATATTCCGTTGTTGCAATTACTTTTATTTTATTTAAACATTATTATTATTATGTAACTAGTGTTCACTGGCACTTCGGTGTTTTCAAATTTCACTTACTGTGATCCTTTGTTTTGTTCATTTTATGTTGTAACTTTATTTTGTTAATTTAGTAAAGTTTCAAGAGTGACCGCCGTTCCCTATAACGTCATACGTACCCATGGACCTCGTCTCTCCACTTCCTGTCCTTAGTTGTCGTATATTTTACCGCTTTTAATTTCATGATATGTTTTATGTTTATAAATTAAGTACGTGAGTTTTTGGTGTCCAAATAACCACTGTTACAGAAAATTTCAATATTAGCAACAAATCACAACTGTCCACCACCCTCAGAAATGTTCTTCACCAGACAGCACAGGTTCAAGAAACGTATTCGTATTTCCTTCGTTGACGTGAGTGCATATAGATCCGTTAATGGCTTACTTAATCGTGTAATGGACATTGTGACTTTCTATGACATCAGAGAAAAGTTGGTTGCCCAGACATGCGACGGTGCTGCAGTGATGGCTGGACTAAAAAGCGAAGTTCAAGAAACGTACCCTGTTTCAGTCACGTTCTAAATCTAGTCTTATTATTAATTAAGTAAACCTTTATTTTTCTCCCGATCTTACAGTTTACACAACCTAATCGATCTTAATGGAGAAAAATAACAATCCTCAATTGGGACAAAAGAAAAACAACATGCAAAACTACGACAATTACAGCAAGGACAAAAAAAACAGGAAACCTAGATGCCATATACAATACATTATAAAGATACAATGATACCCCACACTGGTGGGCAGAACAGCACAAAATAAAGAACACAAGGGAAAGTTAGTCCACTGGCCTCTCTGCCGGATGAATTAAAAATAAAATTAAAAGGGCAATTAAAAATAAAATTAAAAGGGCAAGTAAAAATAAATTTAAAAGGG
Source organism: Anabrus simplex (assembly GCF_040414725.1). Taxonomy (NCBI): domain Eukaryota; kingdom Metazoa; phylum Arthropoda; class Insecta; order Orthoptera; family Tettigoniidae; genus Anabrus; species Anabrus simplex. The sequence continues at coordinate 126,751,847 of NC_090275.1, read as the reverse complement.
CAAAGGACGGCAACCCCAGGTTAAAACCACCTCACTTCTGGATACGTGATGGCATGTGTCACCCCCCTGAACTAGCATCTATTGCATATGCCTGTAAGTGTCTTTGTGGTGGCACACGCCAGCACCTCCCCTCCCCCTTCCCCGCTGCTAGTCAGCAGCTAGGAAGGTCGACAACTCAGCTGTGCTGATTCAGTACATTGCTTGTGTCATGACAAACCACTACACTAACTTCCTTCTCGTGGCACAACTGAGACTTTGCCTTTAAGGCTACTGAGCATCTGTTTCTGATTCTTGTAAAAAACTTACACAAATTTCCAGCACTTTTCCATTCCGCCACTAACCACCTCATTGCACGTATGAGAAATCCACTCCAACTGTTGTTTAATAAACAGCCGTCTCTCTTTCAGCGTTTCTTCACACTCTGTCAGCAAATGAAAGTCTTTCCTTTCTTCAGCACATAATACACACAACGTATTTACTTTTAACTTAGCCCAACCCTTATTAACATATACACCTAACAACCACCAGATTAGCCCTCCTGTTTACATTTACCACTCTCAGATTTAGCATCTGATTAACTCTCCGAAACATTTTTAGGGTAGCGTTCTCGCGGCATTCGGCCTCCAATTCTTGTTCAGCAATATCTCTCGCCGTCTTAATCACGTGTTTCCAATGCGTTCCCTTACTCCCGCCCCATTTAACGTTATAAAACTCGCCCAACCCCAGTCTATCTAAGGTGTTTTTCACCTTGTCCACCCAGTAGTCCTCCATTTGACTTTGGTAGGCCGACTGTAGGATCTGGCCCCCTGCCCCTTCTCTTAATCTACACCAGTAACCAAGCACTCTCTTTAAAATATTTACCTTAATATACTCTTTACATAACATCTTCGCACCTGCACTCGCGGTGGACAAGAGTAGGCCTGTAAAAATCTTGCAGAACCTACTCTCTACCTGTTCTAATAGCACACACTGTTTTTCTACACCCCAAACCTCCGAAGCATATAGCATTTTACCTTTCACCACCGTGTTAAATATCATGCTTTGAATAACATAGCTTGCTCCCCTAAATTTATTTTCCAATATTCTATTTACTGAGAGTGCTGCTTGGCCTCTCCATTTGATACGCCTAATCTGCTCCATCCAACTACCATTTCTACTCAGCATCACCCCCAGGTACTCCATCATTCCCACCACCTCAATCTCTTCCCCGTTTATTACCCAGTTTACTCCCGGTTTTTTTTCATTCCCTTTCCTGCATACCTTAGACTTCTTACCATTAACGTTCAATGACCATTTCTCCGCAAAACTCCCTACTTTATTCAAACGTTTTTGCAACCCTCCAGCTGTTAAGGACACTAACAACACATCATCCGCAAAGATTAATCCTGGAATTCCTTGTTTGCCTAGCACCAGGTAAGCCCATTTTCTCTCTACATGGCCACCTAGTAGGTTGTTTATAAACAATAGGAAAAGGATTGGCGACAATTTACACCCCTGTTTCAACCAAACTTTCGACTCAATCACTCCACTCACCACCCCATCTTCCACCCTGATGCTACAATAGACTTTCTCGTATATACTTCTGATCACTCTTCTCATCTTTACTCCCACCCCAACCCACCCCAATCTTTCAAACGGGGACTCCCTGCTCACTGTATCGAACGCCTTCTGGAAGTCAATTGTGGCGATAAATACTTTGACACCTGCTTATCATCCTCCCCTTCCTAAATCTATTTTGAAAGCACGATATAATTGAGTAATCCTCTGGCCACTTCCTCAATCTATTTGCTAGAATACCCGTGTACACCTTGCTCAGGGAGTCCAGCAGGGTTATACCTCTATAATTGTTGGGATTAGTCCTGTCCCCTTTATTTTTATAAATATGACATATAATCCCCTTCTGCCATTCTTTAGGGAATTTCGCCCCTTCAAATATCTTGTTGATGAGTGTTGCCAGACACTCTATCATCTGCTTATTTTCTGCTACTTCCTTCCAATACATATTAGTTATACCACTTCCCCCACCCGCAGTCTTGGTCTTCAATTTCTTTATCATTCCCATCACCTCTTCACCTGTTATTCTCTTTTCCAGGTCTTGGCAGCCTCTCTCTAGCCCCCTATCTACTTTCTCACCTCCGTCGACCCTTATCCACCCTTCCTGTTCTCCTAATAGTTCCCGGAAATACTCTACCCATGTTCCATATCCGATTTTCAGTTACGCCTCACTACTCGACCCCCTATTAATATCTTTAACTCTCGCCGACACCTTATCACCTTCCCTGTTCTTGCACTCCCTATTTAGAGCTTCCGTTTGAGCCTCCTGCCAAACCTTCTTCTTCTCTCTTATCATTTTTTGAATTCTTTCCTCATCCTGCAAAATTTTTCCCTTAATCCCCTCTCGCCATGTTTCCTGAACCCAGCCAATGCTCTCAACACTGCCTTCCTGTTTGCCTTACATTTCTTATCGAACCAACCCTCTCCCACCTCTCTATTCTTATTCCTGTATGATTTCTCCTCCGCTATTTTCCTCCCCGGATACTCCAAAAGCTCTACCGCTCTGTCTATTTTATTGCCTTTAACTGCTACCTCAAATCCCCACCCTGATGATCTGAAATTCTTCCTCCTACAGGTATTTGCTTAACATTGCTCTCCCCTCCTTTGGCCAGATTTATTTAGGAACTCTGCGACCTCTCACACTCCGCTCTCTTGCTGAACCCTTCTCCTCTGTACCCACATCCCTATTTACAATTATATATACCGGGGAGTGATGGGATTCCACCCAATCGACCACTTCCATCCTATTAATTCTGTCTAACATATCCTCCCCATCAATAACACTGCCTCCTTCCCCATCGCCCTGCCACCATCCATTTGCCCCGCATACTTCTAACAACTTCTGACCGTAAACATTTCTCACTTTATCTTCACTTTTCCTATCTCCCATCTTCACTCTACTTTTCTCTTTACCATACTCTGGACAAGAGCATCCTATTCTTGCATTTAAGTCTCCTAACAAAATCAGTCCATCCTCTTCGTACTTTCCACTAATAATATTTATTTCCTCTATCAGGCCATCAAAGAAGTAATCATTCGCATATATTGATTCCCTTGAAGGGTTGTATATAAAACCCAAACACACATCCTTTCTTTCCGCCCCCATCCCCATTTTAAACCTAACCCATAAAACCTCTTCTAGCTCATTTTCTATACCTATTACTTGATCACTTAGTTCCTCTTTAACTAATAATGAAATTCCGCCCAAAGTTCGCCCCTTCTTTCCCTGCTTTCCCTTCATTTAATTCCTTATCATTAACCCCTTCCAGGTTAGATTCGTCCCTTCTTTTAGCCATGTCTCTAGGAGAGCCACTATATCAAAACTCTCCTCCATCTTACAAACATCTTCATTCCCCAACTTACTACGCATCCCTTCAATGTTTATCACGCCTATCTTACACCCTAGCTACCTACTACCCTCCCCTACCCCCTACTTATCGTCCTTATTTTTATTTACCTCAGCAACTTCTAGTTCTAAGAAGCCCTTCTGTTTCCTCTCTGCTCTCTCCCTTCTTAACCGCCTTTACAGACTCCTTGTTCTCCCTCTTCTCCTGTGCTTTGTTTCTCTTCCCCCACAGATCTTTCAGTACACTTCTAGTCCTCTCTCCGGGTACTTGCCGCCTCTTCCACTCCAGCACTTTCCGGTGGTGCACGACTGCTTACGTCTGATCGTCCTCTTCTTCTTCCCGGCCATTTTCACTCTTGCCTCCTCTTCTTTCTTCACGCTGGCCCTCACTCCGCCTCTCCCTCCTCCACCACCGAGCTCTCCTCTCATCTTGTCATGCTTATCGCTCTCTTTTCTGTAATCGTCTGTAAATAATTTTGGTCCATATGTTGCATCCTTTCCATTGACCGTTCTCTTACCCAGCGGTCATTTCCCACCACCAACGTGTTTCCTCGCACGCCACATGTGTCTTGTGAGCACTTTCAACTCTCTGCTCGCTTCACTACCTATGGGTACGTCCATAGTGCACCGCCAAGCTAACTACACTATTAGGTAGGCTACTCCGGAGCTTGAAGCTCCCATTGGCTGGAGCGCTATGACGTCAAGCGGTATGAACGATAGCGAGTAAAGTACACAGTCGCTGTACAGCAAGCCTGTCAATTCTCGCGCCTGTGAAACATCTTCCGAATCTTTCATCAAATAATAATCTGGTTTACTTCGATTCGATAAGTAACGGCACTTCCAATAGATTTAAAAACAAAATGAGTGAAAATGCGTTAAATTTTATCACATGCTGAGCAGGCAGAACATCAACTATCAAATAAAATATTGCCATGCAACTCAAAATGATTAATTTCTTTCCTGATCAAGTAAATATTTAGATCAAATGGCGTAGGAAAATATGCAATATATCGACATCTTTATAGAATTATATTAAAGTATTAAACTTACGTGTCAGGAGACACCAGCCCAAAGCTTAGCCTTTTTATTGGGATATCTTTTCAGTGCTAGCTCCTTACTCTTTGCATTTAAATGCCGTATCCTAATAAATGTCCTGGTCCTTACGTAGAGACTATTAATTTTGTCATGGAATACTGGAAATTTTGACTTCATAAGAGAAATAAAGAGTTTTCATTACGTTTTTGCATCTGGATACAGTCTGACCGTGAAACACACCAAATGTAATTTCGAACAGGGCTATGTTTTTCAACCACTGATGACTGGGATGTGTGAGGCTCCCTTTTGAAATAACCGAGATCCAGCTACATGTTCATTCAGTCATTTATATCTGACACCTTTTTACCGTACGAGCTGTAATAATGGAGATATTGAAGAGTTTATTACAAAGTGTATCAACAACCAAGCATTGCTGACGAGGAAGTATTGTTATGCCATCACAGTAGCGAACTAACTGGCTTGATGGTTGTTGTCGTTATTGTCTTTGTAATATGCAAAATAATAATAACGTTATTTGTGTTACGTCTCGCTAACAACATTTACGGTTTTCTGAGACTCGAGGTGCCGTAATTTTGTCCCACGGGAGTTCTTTTACGTGCCGACATTTATAGCACCACATACGTTTCCATAATATGTTGACTGCATTTTAATCAATACAGTGGTTCTACTTCAGATACTGACAACACGAACACGTAGTGAACTACTATAATATTATTATGTGCTAACAGCCGGGCTGAGTAGCAACTCAGATGGTAGAGCGTTGGCCTTCTTAGCCCAACTTGGTAGGTTCGATCCTGTCTCATTCCGGTAGTGAAGGTGCTCAAATTCATGGTTAGTGGGACGTAAAATCCAATAACATTAACATTATTATGTGCTAATAACTTATATTTCTGAATATATTTCGAAGCTCGTGAAATAATACAGTATCCCTGATCCGATATACAGTAAATACGAAGAAAGGAACAAAATGGTCGGACGGTCGGTCACTTGCTTTCTTGGCTTACGCTGCCTGAACCGTCAACGATAGACCCCAAGTGTAAGCGTACGAAATGTAGAGCATAGAAACCTCTACAAAAAAGTCCGCGATGGTATATACCTATTTCCAACCGGTTGCCCTGTAGAAGCGATTTTATGCTAGAGTCCGAGGTAAAAAATTTAGCTCCTTACAATTAAATAAATATTTCGATATTATCCTCATCGAAATAAATTGTTTGACCTCCTCGAGTATTTTATAAGGATTGCAATAACCTTGTCAGGACATTATTTGCATGAATGGTTCAGAAGTTATGACCATTTTAGACTGTAGTAGTAATACGTGTTAGCAGGACGGGCGAGTGCTGTTTTCACATCCCATGAGTCACGCAGAAGGCGGTCAGGGAGAGAAACAAGTGAGCGCGATACGGGAAGACACCCCCCTGGTGCACCGCTTCCCGCTTTGTCGCGTAAACCGCGCCAGTTGCAAGCAGAGAGGTGAACCCGCGCGATTCTAGTTGGTGGTGGTTATAGTGCATCTGTCAGTAGGCAAACTAGAGGTGTCTAACGTGTATGTTGTTGACAACAGATATAATTTGTCATAAAAGTAAACAAGAAAGAATTACAAACGTCCACAAAATGAACATTTTTTTGCTAGTGGCTTTACGTTACACCGACACAAATAGGTCTTATGGCGACGATGGGATAGGAAAGGCCTAGGAGTTGGAAGGAAGCGGCCGTGGCCTTAGTTAAGGTACAGCCCCATTTGCCTGGTGTGAGAATGGGAAACTACGGAAAACCATCCTCAGGGCTGCTGACAGTGGGATTCGAACCTACCATCTCCCGGATGCAAGCTCACAGCGGCGCGCCCCTAACCGCACGGCCAACTCGCCCGGTACGAAATGAACAGAACTCGCCTTAAAGTAGAGGAATACCATACTTTGTTACCTCAACTGAAAGCTCACCCCGAGAAATTTTACGAATATTTCCGAATGGATGAACAGACTTCATCTTGAACAAAATCGAATACCGGATAAGAAAAGGATGGTGTAACTTTCACCAACAGAAAATTCTTCCAGAAGAACGTCTTGTGGTAACTTTGAGGAAAGTAGTTTTGAAATATTAGTTTTGATTGTTTTATTTATTGAAAAGAGAAAATGAGGTGGTGTGGTAATTTTGAACAGGATTTTATAACAATAGTTAGGCTATAAACATTTAATTACCGAGCTCGATAGCTGCAGTCGCTTAAGTGCGGCCAGTATGCAGTATTCGGGAGATAGTGGGTTCGAACTCCACTGTCGGCAGCCCTGAACATGGTTTTCCCTGGTTTCCCATTTTCACACCAGGCAAATGCTGGGGCTGTAGCTTATGTACGGCCACGGCCGCTTCCTTCCCATTCCTAGACCTTTCCTGTCTCATCGTCGCCATAAGACCTATCTGTGTCGGTGGGAAAAATCGTCTTATAAAATAAATAAAAACATTTAATTTCAACGATAAATTAATGGTGGAAGCGTTAAAAGTACACTTTTTCAAAACTAATTTTATTAGAGAATGAATACGAAATAAATATTAATGAAAATGTTTAGTATTACACTTTTTAACGTAACACAAATTCACCTTACAGTTTCGTTTGCGCAGTGCGCAATGTCTCAAATGCGTCACCATGAAGTGCGGTCTGAACGGTCTATTCATTTGAGTATGAAGTACCACCATGACTGAAATCAGGGCTGGAAATGTGTGGAATATCCTGGGAATTCGGGTAAACGAACTCGTCAACTAGTTGCAGAACTCTATTTCTGAGCCTCAGTTTCACATGTTGTGGCATTTTGCTTACATAAGCCAAAACGCTTCGTATGAACAATGCATCATCATTGTCGTCACATCGGTCACATCTGCGTTCTTGTATGACGCGTTCCAAAAAAGAAGCCTTTCTTTCCTCAATCAGTATCATTTTCTGGTTATACTTCGAACTTAGTTTCGTCTCGCTTCCTTTTTCTTGGCAAGCCTATGGTTACATCCTGTTGTGTTTCCTGAGCTGTGTGTTGTTTTTCCATTTCCTGAACACCCTCCCTAAGTTCAATTCCACACCCAGCAGGAGTATGAGCAACCATTTCAGAATGCTCATTTTCCTGATGAGCTGGAGTTTTACTGTTTTTCAAGTTGCTCGATGTAGTTCTTGGGTTGACAATGCCCACTGAAAACATCAGTGATTTAGAATATGACCATTTGGATTCTGTGATGATCGCCAGCATCACCTGAACGATACGGAGGGAACTTTCCCATTTCTATGGCGAATTGGTCTCTCAGTTACTTCCACTTTTTCCGCAGAACCCCATCCGAGAAAACAATCAGAATTATTAGTTTATCGATTGATTATTTACTTATTTTTATACTGTTAATAACTCGCTGATCATCTGAAGTCCCGTTCAAAAGTATTCAACCAATAGGAAAAATCTGAAAACACATTAATGGGAAATGCAGTAATAATGATAATGATAATAATAATAATTATAATAACTGTTTCGGGTTTTCCCGTGGACGCAGAGGTGAAAGAAGGTGCCGGGGTGAATGGGTCTAACTACAATGTCAAGAATTGAATTTAACACTTTAAAAGGTTATATTTCTTTTCCAAGACAAACTTAACAGCATATCACGTACAAAATCAATCTTGAAACAAGAGTAGGAAGGTCCAAGATTAGTGGTTTTTACAAATTCTGGGCTTCAAGCCCCTAGTTTTACTATTTCAGAGGAAGAGGTATTATTTAGTGAGGGGCAGAAATCCCCTAATTCAAAGAGCTCTTGCTCCCAAAAGGACAAATCAAATCAAATCAAAATCTTTATTTGCAAATGAGGTGTCTACCTCGGTGGCAAATGGTACACTAAAATACACTATTTTCAAGCACTAAATTTTAAATTAACAAGAGAAGAAAAAAAATTTCTAGAATACAATAATATACAATTTATGCTAACAATTTTTTTCTATTAAACAAACAGATCATCCTTAATAAATTTATATTGTTTACAAAACTCTACTTATAGTATCTCCTACACTTACAAACATAGTCAACTCATATACAGTATGTGGAATTTTTTCAAATAATACTATGCAACTGGTATAAGATTAAAATTGACATTACATTTATTTACTTTTTTTTACCCATTTTGGAACCTAAGTAGCATAACGACCTGCTGCGTCTTAACCAGAGCCCCCTTTTGCCACCACTTTTCAGAGTTCCTGAAGGGCCTTCACAGCTACCGTAGCGGTCCAAGGACCCTCGAAGTCTTCTGCTAAAATTCCTTCTAATTTTATACTTGTGGTCAGTTCTGCCAATATATTTATTTCTCCCCACGCTTCTTCTCCTGTATAGGCTCTATATAATCCTATAAGTCTAGTTTTCTCCCTTCTCTTACTTACAGTTTCCCACCCAAGTTCCTCTAACATTTCTGATACACTACTGTTTCTCCTGAAATTCCCTGTTACAAATCTTGCTGCTTTCCTCTGCACACTATCTATTTCTTTTATTAGGTATTCTTGGTGAGGATCCCAAACACTGTTTGCATATTCCAATAATGGACGAACCATACTTAAGTAACTTTTTTCTTTTAATTCTTTGTTGCATCCTTTAAGTAGCCTCATTATGACATGTAACGATCTGTATGCTTTCCCAACAATGTCATCAACATGACCCTTCCAGTGCAAATTACTTTCAAATCTCACACCTAAGTATTTGCACTTGCCATCTTTTGGGATAACTACCTTATCCAAAGTACATTCAAATTCAGTTTTAAAGCTCCTGTTTGTAAATGTTGTAACAGTTGATTTGCCTCCATTAACCTTCATATTATTTTCTTCAACCCACTGTTGGATACTTTCAAGGTCCCTTTGTAATTCTGAACAATCCTCAATGTTATTTATTTCCCTATAAACAATTATGTCATCTGCATACAATCTTATTTTTGATGTTATATTGCTCCCTAAATCAATGTGTATATTAAGAAAAGTAACGGACCGATTATACTACCCTGTGCGATTCCCTTACAAAATTTCTCTTCCTGTGATATATTATTTCCTACTTTGACTTTCTGAACCCTTGAATTTAGAAATGATCTTATCCAACGTGTAAACCTTACGTCCAATCGTATTCCCTCCAATTTCTTTAATAATATACCATGTTCCACTCTATCAAAGGCTTTGGAAAGATCTATGGCTCTGCAATCTAACTGGCCTCCTGAATCCAACTGATCTGATATGTCCTGCTGAAATCCCACCAGTTGTGCCTCGCAAGAAAATTTCTTTCTAAATCCATACTGGCTCCTCATGAACCAATTTTTATCATCACATATCCCTCTGATGTACTTTGATATTAAACTCTCCAGTATTTTACAAACTATACTGGTTAGGCTGATTGGTCTGTAGTTCTCAGGTTTCCTTTTATCACCTTGTCCTTTATAAATTGGTATTATTATAGATTCCTTCCATTCTTTTGGTATTACACTATTATTTATGACATAGTCAAAGATAAATTTTAAATAAGGCACTATGTACCACCCCATTGTCTTTAACACCTCCCCAGTAATTTGATCACTTCCTGCTGCTTTTCCTTGGTGAAGCAGTTGGATGTCTCTGAAAATATCTTCATTTGTGAATGAGAAGCTTCTTGTTTCCCTGTGTGTCTCTCCCTCTCTATCTTCTGTTACTGTTTCCAACTCCTGACAATCTTCTACTGATTCTCTGAATTCCCTACTAAATAGATTTGCTTTCTCAGTATCTGTTGATTAGTGTTCACCCCTTCTCCCACCATTGTAGGAATTTGGATTCCTCTTCCTTTTTGATTCCTGATATATGAATACATCTTTTTCCATTTCCCTTTGTGGTCATTACCCTCTTGAAGTATGCCATTCATATATTTCTCTTTTGCTTCCTTTTTCACTCTATTCAGTTCCCTCGTTAGCTGTTTTCTAGTTTCTCTATTCTCCCTACCCTCTTTGATTTTCCTGTTTACTATTCTACATTTTCTTTTTAATTTCCTTATTTCCCTTGTATAATAAACAGGGTCTGAGGTCATTTTACCCTTCTTAACAGGTACAAATCTCTTCTCTCCTTCCCAAATGATTCCTTTAATTTTAGCCCAAAGTGTATCCACATTACTCCCTTCACTTATCCAACAACTGAATTGTGATTTAAGGTAAGTCCCAAATTCATCAACTTTAGTTTTTCTGTATAATTTCTTGTCTTGTGTGACCCTCTTATTAAGCATTTTTGGTACAAGTCCTACAACCATTATTACAGCCTTATGGTCACCTATTCCTTCAATTATCTCAGTTTTATCAACAATTTCCCATGGTTTAACCAAGAATACATCTAGCAAGTTGTTAAGACGAGTCGGTTCTTATACTACTTGTGTAAATCCTCCCTCCCAAATTAACTTATCTGCCAGTTTCTGTTCATGGGATTCACTTGCAGCTCCATTCCATACAACTTCAGGCAAGTTTAGATCTCCCCCAATTATTACCATATCATTATTATTATTTTTATGAGTATAATCTATTATTTTCTCAAATATTTCCATGTCTCTTTCCTCTCTTCCAGGCCTATATGTTCCTATAATTCCCACCTCCTTCATATTATCACAAACTAATTTTATCCCTAATATTTCATCCCTTTCATCGGTAAACCATTCATGTGAACAATAAGTTTCCTTCACCAGAATAACCCCCCCCCTCCCTTTTTATCTCCTCGGTCTCTACGATAGACTGTGTACCCTTCTGGAAATACTTCTCTATTACCCACCCCTTCTCTCAACCATGATTCTACTCCTATCACTACATCAGTCTCATAAGATTCCATCAATGTACTGAATTTTATTTGTTTATTTACTACACTCTGACAGTTTACCAAGAGCAATCTCAGACCCCCTTCCTCCCTAAAACTTGACTGTTGTAATTGGGTAACATTTGACTCGTGAGTTGAGAACGTCCCTGGAACCCAGATCTTTGTACATAGATCTTGATTTAAGGATCTGGGTTTTCTGGCCAGTTTCCCTGTATATGCCAATTTAGTGGTATGGGTTTTCTTAAGTGCATATTAGTTTGCAAATCTCTGTTGATAAATGTAGCAATTTTTCTACAGAGAGTTGCTTTTCCATTACCATTCAGATGTAACCAATGCCTAGTGAACATTTACCTGCCAAGACCTAAAGTATCTACTACATAGACATTTCTAAAACTCATACTTAATCTCTTGATTTTTATATTTACATCATGTACAGCTTTGTTCACACACGAGTCATACCTAGGTGACACATTAACTACAATTACTTTTGAGTCAGGTAGTTTGGAAATCTTACCTCTGAGGGTCGTAATTAGTTCCTCACCTTCATTTGCAGCAATGTCATTTGTACCACTCACAATCACCACGTAGTTGTCCTTCTCTAACACAGAATCACAACTTGAAAGGACGTCTTCAGTTTTGGCACCTGGTTTTATTAGTCCTAAAACCTCAATTTCTGGATTCTGCAGCTCATCCTTGATGCCTTCTGCCATACCCCGCCCTTGATTGTCTGCGTAGAGATGAATTTTTGGCGATCTTGACTTCCGGTTGGTTTTCTTCTTCTATAGGTTACCTCCACTGGATTTAAAATTATTCAGAAAACTTGATGTGTCTTCTTCTGGAACTTGTTGCAATGACTGAAATCTATTTTGGCACTGCAAAAATATTTTCCCGGTTTTAAGTTGTACGTAGTTTCTTCCATATGTTTAACATTAGGCCTAAAATAGCTACGCGTCACTTCCGTCCACGGCGATCTTTCTTCTCCACTGTCTTCTTTATCTTCCAGTTTCTTTATTCTGTCCTTTAAGCTTTCATTTTCAAGTTTCAGAGCACATAAGTCTTCTTGTAGCGCTCCTAAAATCTTAAGCATAGATTTGTAAGACTCTCTTTCTTGTTGTTCTACCTCACTATCAGTTTGTTTACACTCGGGACATAGCCACACACTTTCTTCAATATCAGACCTATTTACAATATTTGCACAACGAAAATGGTACCATTCATCACACCTACGACACAGAATCCCATTTTTAACTACTCTTCTGCATTTGCCACATTTTTCACTGCATCTTACACCATTATCCACCACGGATAGCACAGTAGTCGCCATCTTGAATTCATCTAGCCTTCAGGAGGGATTCATTAATCTTACAAAAACTTTCAAAAAGAGCAAACGGGCTTTCAGTTTTCCACGCCTACTCAAGGCGACATAGCATGAAACTCTAATACTCTCTGGGCTTACAAGGCACTATTTACACATAGAAATCTAATTACACAGAGGTATCTAGTATACAACCTACAGGGCGTTAGTGAAAAGAACAGGTTAAATAAACGGCCCGAGTACAATTTGAATGGAGTCGAAGACTGCGCTCAAACAAGAAATTTAAAACCTATAGGGCACTGGGCCGGCGAAACAGGGGCTATTCCCAAACTACTGAGGTAGCACGAATGGAAATAACTTTAATACACTGTAGAAACGAAAGGTTACAAAAACGTGGCACCTCAAACCAAGATGAAGGGGAGCTCGAGAGGGTACATCACTCTCTATCCCCGATTTACAGTTAAAGTTTTACGACGTTTTTACATTAGCCGAAAGGAGATTTACATTTTAGAAAAGTTGATTACATAGTTAAAGTTTAGGACCTTACCCTCGGGTTAAACTGCAGAGTTAGCAAGAAAGAAATATGTTATGTGGCCATTACCTTGTTGAAGTACTGCTGCCTGATGAAAGAGGCCGCCCGCCTCCTGCTTTGACACACACACTAGGTCAGATGACGATCAACTGGCCAAGAGACGTTAACATCCACAGTTTATAAACCCTCGGAGAAGGTTCGAGATCATTCCAGATAAAACTTGCGACACCCTCTCACGTTTATTGAGTACTTTCAAAGTTACACTCAAAATTGAAGAAGGAGACTGTGATTGGTAGAAAATTAATTACAGAAATTTGGGATTGGCTGTATTCAAAATTGGCGGAAAGAAAAGATAAATATTGCCAACCCAAAAATAAATGAACATCAATCAGTAAAAAAGCTTATGAATGCAAAACTTCTTTAAATCAAAAGTTCTTTCACTTCGCACCAGGGTGCATGATCATAGTTTTTTGGTTGTGCCATCTATGAGAGAATGTCCAAACTTCTTGATGGATAGCAAACAAAACAAGTAGAGATGCACACAGTACAGGAAACTTCACCATAACAAAATTACATCAGATTTCTGTGGTGACATCTTCTGAGTAAAGTTTTAAGTAGGTATAGTTTCAATTTCACTGTTCTTTTAGGCGCGCGGCGTTGGGGTGTACCTCCCGGTAGGAGTACTGTCTATTTCTCACTTACCGTCACTTTGTCAACAACCTTTTGTCCCAAGTTACACGTTTCATAAATACTTTATAGATTAAAATGTCTTTATGCGCTTCCATTTTATGAAAGCAAGAGTGAGAACAACGTGCGCAGTCGCAGAGTGGCCGGGCGTGTTGGACGGTAAGCGGTTCAAGCGGGGAAAAGAAATAATTAGTTCCTGTTAAAGCGGGTAGAAGCGGTTTGAGCTGGGCGGGTGCACTATGGCCGCCCCAATCAGTTTTCACTATCTTTTCTTTCCCGCTCGCCCGCCGCGATAAAGCAGGAAGCGGGAAGCTGTGCACTTTGGCCGTGCCCTATGTCCTGTCTCAGCCATACCTTCTCTTCCTTTAAATTCCCTGCGTTCTTTAGGATAATGTCCGCCATAAGGGTAGACATCAGCGTGAGCTTAATTGGTCTCACAGCTCCACCTTTCACTCTCTGAGCCTCATCAATATCTACTTCACTAAAATTTATCTTCATTCTGTCCCGTATCAAGTTCACTATCTTATGAACTAAAGCCACCTTTTCTTCTTTCGAGGTTTCTTCAACTCCGTAAAATTATTATTTTTTTTCCTCATTCCTGCCTGGATCCCATCTTCCATTTCCCTCTTAAGTTTCGCCACCTCCTCCTCCAGCACCTGGACTTTCAGTCGCATTTTCTCCATCTCCGCCTCATTCCTCCCCACCTTCTCCTTCAGCTCGTCCACCTCACTTTTAACGCGCTGCCGCAAGTTCTTTAGCTCTTTGGAATGGTCACGTATCATCTCCTTCAGTTGTTCTATCTGACACGCCTTCTTTTAGCTCCTCTATCTCTTCCCACCCTAGGGCACCAACTGGGCCTGGCCCTTGGTCTAACTCCACTCCTCCTATTATAAGCAGCGCTGATAGCACCACAGCCACCAGCAGCCCTGCAAACACCCCTACTTCCTCACCCTTCATCCTCTTTCACAATTCCGTTATCTCCTTCCTCCTGCATTGCCAACTCCCAATCCTCACTCGATAGAGCTCTAGCGCTATCCCCATACTTTAGCACACACTCAGCACATCCGTCCTCACTGCTTACTCGATTGAGACTGATCTAGTCTTATCTCAGTCATCTATGAGTATTAAGGAGAGCCGTATCTTTTTCCAAACTCTCAATGGACTACGTAATTTCTTCTCTAAGTCTACAAAACGCACTCATGGTCTTACTGAATATTCCACCAACAAAATGGAATTCCTCTTCCAGAGTTGTAAATGTTGTTGGTGGACGTCTTTCAGAGTGTACAAGACAACTCATCGGGTTGGAAAAATGAAACTGTAGCCTTTGTCTTTCCTTTCAAAATTTGAGACCAATGTTTTATTAAACATCTATTCATATACTGAAACTCTATATAACATTCTTCAGGCAAAGCATTTGGACATACTGCAGAAAAGGTGAACGAAACAAACTGTATGAAAGAGAGAGATTTGAAGCAGTGTGGACTGATGTGTCGAATAAGAGAAAACGCCTGGACAGTGATGTCGTTAAACATAGCAGAATATATTTTGAAATAAGAGACAGTGTGAGAAGTCTTATTGCAGATAGGTTTGGACACCTGCCCCAACTAGACTTTCTTTCATTACTTGATCCAACCAAATTTGAAGGGTACAAATTAAATTTTCTTAATTCCGCTCTAGATTTACTAAAAATGAAACACAATTCGATGTTTGATACTGTTGGACTAAAAAATGAACTGACAGTCTTATATTCCATGGGGGAGTTTTATGGAAAATACCCTCACGAACTGGCAGCACAACTCCACACGGTACTTGCTGACATTGCTTGCTTTGGCCACAACTGCATCGACCGAAACTTAAACGGATCAAATCATTCCAAAGGTCAACACGGATTGAGCAGCCTTAAACGGTCGCTAAGTAGCATGTTGTGCGCCGCTGAGGAGAGGAAACTTAAGATACTGGAGTTTTATTCATCCAACGGTCGAAATATGAAAGTCGCAATGTTTGTCTATTTTTAACTAGAAGAGTATTTTATAAGAGGAGACGGTTGTTAGGGTACGTTGGTCATACTGACAAGATCAGCTGCTCAAGTTGGCCATGGTCTTCACGAGGCGGTGTTGCTAAATGTGCACGAGCCAATAGGGGAGGGGAGCCGCGTGCAAGCCCAGGCGATCTGATTGGCCAACTTCAACACCTGATCAAATGACAACAGTAAGACATGTCGACCTATCAATATAACCAACGTTCTGACGCAGTTCACGTTATTTCCGCCCACTCTGTATGCATGTTCCACATTTCCTGCTAAACCACTGGAGCAATTTCAACCAAACTTGGTACAGCTATTAATTACTATCTGGAGAAAAGTACTGTGGTAAGATACCGCCAGCGCCATTGAGGGTGGGGAGGGGAAGGGGGTGACAGGGTGACATAAAAAATTAATCGAAAGTATTGTCGAATCAATAATTTTCGAGGTCGTCGACAGGAATTCGGACTATCCTGTCAAGTTCAGCTCCATCCGCGATAGGGTTTGAGAAGGATTGAAAAAGAAAGTGATGCAAAATTACCGATATTAGTGCTGAATCCCCATTTTTCGGGGTCACTAGGATGATTGGTTACAATTCCAGAGGCGCGAAAATAAATAGAGTGATCACTTAACTTTATTAGTCAGGGCTGCCACAATTATGAAGTTTAAGTTGAAACTAAAACTCAAAATTAAAGACATATGAATAACTCTAAACCTACAAAAGAGTTTATAACATATCAATCGTCACAACAAGGAAATCTACAAAGTAAACGTCCAAAAGACAGAGCCGGGTACGCTTCCTTCTGAAGAAAACAAGTACAACAACACAGTACGGGTGTGCTGTGTGACGTGACGTCTGCTTGTGATTGAGTGTATCAACGTATCAAACAGTACAAACTCAGTCGATGGTAGATGTACGAGAGGCCACCGGGCAAGTCGTTACGTGGCAAACATAAAGTGCTAGACCATAAAGGGAAATAGAGCGATACCTCAACATATCAGCAGAATGGTTTGTTGGGCTATTTTCCAGAAGGTATGACGTGGTAAGCGGGGAAAGAGGGATAGCTCAGGTAGCTCAAACAACAAATTACAAAATGTATTGATAACACCAATAGAAGAAAGCATTTAACAATCAGGGATTTTCACAAATACCAAGACTAAATTATCGTAATAGTTTTACTTTCAAAAATGGTTTTCGAAAAGTTTTATGGAGCTCGTAAAGGAAAACCTTTGATTGAGATCGTGACCAAAGTTTTACAATATTGCTTTGGTAATACAAAGAAGAATTTAAAAAGAACGATCATTAGACCATGCCTAGACCTAGGTACAATTACGTAAGATTCAAATAACATGTCCATATAAGGAAATGCTTATGAGATCGTGACTAGCCTCGTCTGAAGATAAAATATTTCCATCGACCTTTAAGAAGTGATAAACATAGAAATTTTTACACCTTAGAAGAATAAGTACAATAGTTACACACCAACATTCATAGTTAATAAAACGCGAAGGCCACTTTTACAAATTTAGAATCACCAAAATTATGAAAAAGAAAAAGATTAGAAGGACAGGAAAGGAAAAGACAGGGAATGAGAAATGCAATGTTAACAATGACAAGAAAAGAGAGAAACATAGGAATGGCGAGGGTGAGAAATGGTAAAAATCAAAGTTATTCTAAGACACGCACACAGGTCTTATGTCAAGGTTCCGTATCAGTCAGACTTTAACTTGATTCAACCTTGAAACGTTCGCCCAAGCTATGAGTCTTTTGTGCAAGATTTGTTACTAAGTCTTGACGATTTGAAGTTCATCAACTAAACAGTAAGAACTGCCTTGAATGGGCCAGAGTTCGAAATAAATAATAACGCGTGAGGGGCAAAGTTGGAGAAGAATAATCCAAAGTGTCTAGAATAACATATTGAAATTCTGCTCATCCAGCATAGCGAAGATAATAAAGACGTCACGTAGAAGATGGAAAAATTTTAAAATCGCAACGAACCGGCCGTCGGAAACAGTCTCAGCTCCCTCCGCTCACGTTAACACAGAATGCCTGACTGCAGGTTGCAAGGCAGCCGCGACTTTTATAGGGGAGAGAAGCTCGTGACGTATTAGAATGGAGGCCAGGAAGGCGGAGCAGCAAGCCGGCGAACCTAGGGAGCTCTTCGCCTCCTGTCTAATGTGTCACTAATGACCCTGATGCCCCTTTTAGTCGCCTCTTACGACGCCCCCCTGCCCGTGGGTGTTATTCTACCGCCCTCACACAACCAGCTCGTTCCACAACTGCTTAGGTCGAGGCTCACGCATCTACACAACAACAGAGTGAGTTGTGTTTGGGGACATACAGACACTACTTAAAAATATAATTTGATCATTTCAGTTATTTAATAGACAAGTGGAATGAACTGGGCAGTACGCTGTGCCGGTTACCCTATTTGAAGATCTGGGCTCATGGATAAGACAAGTAATTTACTGCCTAAGATGGGGTAGGAAAGCGACCATGGCCTTCATTAAGGCACAGCCTCAGGATTTGCCTGGTGTGAAAATGGGAAACCGCTGAGAACCGTCTTCAGCGCTGTCGACAGTGGGGTTCGAACCCAAACCAAGCAGCCACTCGCTCGGGTTTATTGTATCAACAACGTGCGTGCTCTAATCCCGTGGGGGTCGGAAAAGAACAAGGGAGCTCAGATAGGATAGAGCCTGGCACTGGTAAGTGGAAGCAATGCCAGGACTCAGCTGCATCCCCGTATGACAGGCAGCGGATACGTCGGTTCTTATGCTGAATAAGGTGCACGAGAAGACGAACCCTCATGCGTGTTCACCTGATGATAGCCATTGAACAGAAGACTCCACAATATGTGTACAGTAATTCTCGTTTCTTTCTGGCGAGCTCGTTTGTGGAACGTCCTAACGGCACTTTCCGTTCATGAGTTGTACATATTTCACCATTTATAATAATAATAATAATAATAATAATAATAATAATAATAATAATAATAATAATAATAATAATAATAATAATAATAAAGCTCTACTTAATAGATCAGAGTAACAAACAGACCTCCTGATCGGAGATTATCAGGCTGGATTCCGAAAAGGGAGATCCTGCGCAAAACAAATCCTAAACCTAAAAAACCATTCTACAGATTCGCAAAACCAAACAAACAGTAATAACCTTTGTTGACTTCAAAAAGGCGTATGATTCCATAGATCGGCAGACCCTGTTCAACATACTAGAGGAATTTCAAGTCGACAGGAAAACGAGGGAATTGATTAAACAAACTCTGACCAACACAGCATCAAAAGTTAAGTTCTTGGGAGAAATTTCTGAACCGTTCGAAATCAGAACAGATGTCCGACAGGGAGATGGACTATCCCCACTACTATTTAATTTAGTTTTGGAAAAAGGGATTCGTGAATGGAGAAAAGAAACTAAAGGTATAAACATTGGCAGACTTCTTAAAGACAAAATTCACTTTGATTGCTTAGCTTTCGCAGATGACCTTGCGATCCTTTCGAACAACAGACAAGAAGCAATCCACTCCATAGAAAAAAATGCATGAAATAGCCGCAAAAACCGGATTTCAAATTTTATTTGAAAATACGCAGTTTATGGAAGGAACTAAATCAAGATTCGACAATCAACCATTAATTACCAAATGTGGAATAATTTCCCAAGTAGACAAATTCAAGTATCTAGGTGAAATTATTCAGCCAGCAGGGTTAAATCAGGAAGCTAACAAAGAAAGAACTGCTAAACTGCAAAGGGCTTACCAAATCACATGGAACAGATACAACAAAAGATGTATATCAAAAAATTCAAAATTACGACACTACAATACAGTCATCAAACCAGAGGCACTTTATGCATCTGAAACACTGATCATTGGCGGCAGGTCACAAATGAAAAGCATTGAGAAACAAGAGAGGAAAATTCTCAGAAAAATCCTAGGACCAAAGTTCGAAAATGGAATTTTGATGAAAAAGAAACAACACGAAATTTTTCAATTCACAGAAAAAATCACAGATACCATCAGAAAGAGACGACTAAAATTCTACGGACACCTACAGTGATTGGATAACAACAGGCTGACAAAGAAAATTCTAAATCTAGCTCTAACCCTGAAAATCCGCAACAATTGGTTAGCCGAAATTCATGAAGATCTACAAGAAATGGGTATTGAGGACGAAACCATTCAAGATAGAATGAAATTTAGAAGCTTAGTAAACAAACATAAATTTGCAGAGAAACCAAGAAGAAAAAATACAGGCTGGACAGAAACACGCAGAAAGGAACACAGTGAAAAAATGAAGAGATATTGGGAAGAAAAGAAGAAGAAACATAGTGCAAAATAAGTTCAAACGCGCTGCGCAGTTGGGCACAACGAATCAAAAATAAGAAGAAGAAGAAGAAGAAGAAGAAGAAGAAGAAGAAGAAGGTAACTGCAGTAGCAGTGGTACGCAACACGTGCCTGTAACTGGAGAACGCGTGAGAACGAATGTCTTCCTGTCTGGACTGGAGTGTTTATAGACAAGCACCGCTAGTGTATGTCCAATCATCAGAACAGTTTCCTCTAGCGCTGTCCCATCACAGTGATGTGTTTCTTCAGACTCGGTCTCGGCCAAACAACTTTCGCTTGTCCTCGATTGAGCGTGGAGACGCGTACACGCACACGCAATGTGAAAGCGCGCTGACTCCTCCACCTGTTTGCCCCTCACCAGAGCGATGGTCTGAAATACCTGGTACGTGCATAGCTCGCTCTGTGTCTGTCGGCGTCCGGGTTCAAACCCCGCACAGTAAGTCCCATTTCTGAAGGGTGAAAAAGTAGTCCTGGCCTGCGATGTCGGTATGTGACACACCCGCTTTACTCTGCTATAACGAGCAGACGGCGTCGATTATTATTATTATTATTATTGTTATTATTATTATTATTATTATATGTAAATGTTATTGATTATCATGCGAGTTTACTTATACGAAGTTTTACATATCAAATGATTGTGTTTACAGTTATTGCTATATAATTTGCCTTTACATTGTTCAAAATAAAACGCGTGCATCTGGCGAGCCGAACTTCTCCTCGGACATTCCCGGCATTAAAAGCCATACGCCTTTATTTTTTTAAGTGAGTAAAAAATATGTTCTGTGGTATTTACTCGTTATATAGGTATATAGTTTTACCACAAATTCATCCATTTCGGGCTGTTAGGTCATCCTCAACCTTCTGCAGTGTCAAGGTAAACCAAAACAGCGAGATGGCGAATTACGGGGTTCCGCAGCGACACTGGTATTTACAATGCAAACTTCAAAAAAAGAGCAACGAACTCCCGTGATAAGAACTTGATACATGTAGGGAAACAACAACCAACAATAAGAGAGAAGAATGAGGAAAGTCAAAGATTGGAAGTGAAATGAAGGAGTATGAGGGAGGATTTGGAGAGGTTGAGGGAGATAATTAGGACTCTCTCAGAGGACAGGAAGGAATGTAGGCCTCCAAACAATGTACAGGATACAGTAAGTGTAATAGAGGGATTGGAAGGAAAGGGGGGGGGGGGGAATTGTGGAAGACAGGTGGCCTAATGTTTTAAGGGGAAGGAGATTGTAGGCTAAGGACTCCATTCAGGATCAAAATCCAGGACAGGTGTCGGTGAGAAATCGGTACGAGTCACTGCAGGTAGAACAACTGAGGGAAGATGAGGAACAGGGAACAGTTGCCGAGAAGTTTGGAAGCAGGAGAAAGGTAAGAGGTAGGAAAGCGGAATGTGAAGTAGTGGATAGGAAAAGACAGGTGGAACAGGGTCATGGGATGGAGAAAAGAGAGATGAAAGTAGCTTCTGCAGCTGTCAGGAAAGATAGGACTGACCAGGAGGGGAGGGGATCAAATGAGGTTCTGGTCATGGGGGATTCTATCGTTAGACATGTCTGGAAAGTGTGTGGAGGAAAGGGTACCAGAGTAGAGTGTATCCAGGAATTAGGTTAAGGCAGATGTTGAGGAAAGTAGAAGAGAAGGAAGAGGGAAAAGAGAAGGTGGTAGTGTTCCACGTTGGTACCAACAACGTAAGGCAAGCTGATATAAGTACCAACATAGTTGGGGACGTGTGGGATCTGGAAAATTCAGCACGGGTGAAGTTTAAGAAAGCGGAGATTGTTACCAGTGCAATACTGTGTAGGAGGGATACTGACTGGAAGGTGATTGGGGATTTAAATGAGACTATGGAGTGGGTATGTGGGAAACTGGGAGTGAAATTTCTCGATCCTAATGGGTGGGGAGGAAATAGGGATCTGCGCTCAGATGGCCTTCACTTAAACAGCAGTGGTACATATAAGTTAGGAAATTTGTTTACAAGGGTTATAGGGAGGTACATTCAGGGAAACAGGGTGGCCTAGGGAGCGGTGTTACGGGAACAGGGAACTGGAAATCAAGTAGGGATGACATAAAAATGTTAGTGTTGAACTGTAGAAGTATTGAAAAGAAAGGAATAGAATTAAGTAATATATTAGATATATACTTACCAGATATTGTAATAAGAGTTGAATCACGGCTGAAAAATGATAAAATGGATGCAGAAATTTTCTCATGGAACTGGAGTGTGTATCATAGAGATAGGATAGGAATGGTAGGAGGGGAGTTTTCATTCTGGTGAAAGAAGAATTTGTAAGCTACGAAAAAGTTAAAGATGACAAGCACGAAATTCTAGGTGTAAGGCTCATTTCTAAAGATAATAGGAAACTTGCTGTCTTTGGAATGTACAGACCAGGAAAGGCTAGCGCAGATGCTGATTCATAATTATTTGATAAGATAGTCAGCTATGTGGAAAGGAACATGATCGTAGGGGGTGATCTCAATTTACCAAATGTCAATTGGGAAGGAAATGCAAACTACCGGAAGCATGACCAACAAATGGCAAATAAGTTTATATGAGAAGGGCAGCTGATTCAGAAAGTGATGGAACCAACTAGAGGGAAGAATATTCTGGATGTGATGCTGATAAAACCAGATGAGCTCTATAGAGAAACCGAAGTAGTGAAAACCTATTGAAATAGCTTAATTTTGTGTATATCTGATTCATTTAGTGCTGTTTATATAGTGGTGTTTAGTGCTTGTTGGTAGAAATTGGGAGTAGTAATAATTATTTAAATTTTGTAACAAGTAATTCAGTTGGTCTTCAGTAAATTACGTTTTCTAGGTTAAGTAGGCTAGCTAGGTGCACCTTGTTTCGAATTTAGGTTTAGGTAATACTTTAGGTAACAATATTAACTTTAAAAATATTTGTAAATATCTGTAGGTTCGTTGGCTGTACTTACAAAGGCAGATTATCATAAGGAATAGTACCGTAACTTCTGCAGCAACTTCTCCGGTATTTCGTATAGATATACGTTCAAACTATCGCGAAGGTAATAATTTACTACATTAAAAAACACGATACGCCTGTAAACTTCCATTTAAAAAGAAATTAAATAGATTACACGGTAATAGTTAACAGTCGTATTGTTATTGACTATTGTCGCTCCTCATATTCAAATATTGCATTGTTGGCTACAGTCGTGAACAAAGGGTGTAGTGTAGTCAAGTAAATATAAATAAAAATCAGCTGACCTTGTATTCCATTCATTTGTACTTCTGAGTAGGTAGTTAGTATCCGTAATTTATATTTCGCTCCCTCGATCTTTCAGCATTTATGAGCGGTTAGCTAATAATAATAAAGTTCATATATCCCAGTAATTGCAGTTCAAGTCACTGGAGTAGTAGTAGTAGTAGTAGTAGTAGTAGTAGTAGTTTTGATAGAAATATTTGAGAAATTATTGTAGACAACCTCGTATTTTTCAGTAGGCCTAATTAAGGACACTTTTTTTTCTCCGTCCCGTGGAGTAGGGAAAATAATAGTAACCCACCAGCTGTAATAATCACATAACCACATTTCAGTAGAATTGTAGTGAAGATAAGGTATAATATATTAGATAGTATCTTGCCAGTTATATTCGTGTTTTTCTTCGTGTACTGCAATCCTTTTGATACTTAAGCATTTAACCAAACGCAGTGTAGTGTAGTGTAGATACATTGCAGTATAGATACAGTACATTTAGATAGTGCCGTATCTTGCCTGCTATATTCGTGTGTTATCTTTCGTGTATATCTATTAGACCGTAATACTAATAATAATTTGTCTAAGCATTTAGCTTCGTTGGTAATCTTTGAGTACGGTAGTTCTTGCAAATTTCATTTCTGTTGTGCTTAGTAGTGACATACGGTACGGTACCGGTATCGTAATTAGGATACGTCTGAAAGTAGTTTAAAAATTACTGTAGTGTACTGTACAGTAGTATACGAGTAATATCCTATTAGAATTGAGTGTGCTTATTTTATTATTGTAAAATATTTGTGTAGTACTGGTGTAGTAGAGGTGTCCGTAGAAACTCTTACTAAAATATTGTTGAAATTAGGATAGGCTTAATTGCAGTTTGGAATTGTGTAGTTCTTGTGTATTACTTTCGATATTCAGTAATTAACAGCAGCTTTTATCCTGTTAGGGGTTGTAGGATAAAAAAAATAGAGCACGACTAAGTAGTATTGTAGTGTAGTCGTATATTAATTACCTTATTGTTGTGTACTATCCCAGGCAATATATCCCTCCGTTCATTTATTTTTTTTGCAAATAAGTTATTTTATTTTTTTAATTTAAAAATTTCCCCCCGTAAAGAATGGCTAAGGAGCGCGAGTGTACTTATTGTGGGTGTGGTGAGGCATTGAGGGGTATGAGGGAGGAGTTGGAAAGTTTGAGGGAGATAATTAGAATTCTCACAGAAGACAGGAAGGAAGATAGGACTCCTTCAAACAATGTACAGGTTACAGTAGGTGTACAAGAGGGAGGGGAAGGAAAGGGAGGAGTTGTAGAAGACAGGTGGTCTAATGTTCTAAGGGGAAGGAGATTGCAGGACAGGTGTCTGTGCAAAATCGGTACGAGTCACTCCAGGTAGAACAACAGAGGGAAGATGAGGGACAGGGAACTGTTGCTGAGATGCATGGAAGTAGGAGGAAGGGAAACGGTAGGAAAGGGAAAGGTAGAGTAGAGGATAGGAAAACACAGGTGGAACAGGGTCATGGGAAGGAGAAAAGGGAGGAGGAAGTAGCTTCTGCAGCTATCAGGAAAGATAGGGCTGACCAGGAGGGGAGGGGATCAAATGAGGTGGGTAGGGTTGAGGCTCTGGTCATGGGGGATTCCATCGTTAGACACGTGGGGAAAGTGTGTGGAGGAAAGGGAACCAGGGTAGAATGTTATCCAGGAATTAGGTTGAGGCAGATGTTGAGGAAAGTAGAAGAGAGGGAGGAGGGGAAGGAGAAGGTGGTAGTGTTTCACGTTGGTACCAACAACGTAAGGCAAGCTGATATAAGTACCAACATAGTTGGAGATGTGTGGGATCTGGTAAATGCAGCACGGGTGAAGTTTAAGAAAGCGGAGATTGTTATTAGTGGAATACTGTGTAGGAGGGATACTGACTGGAGGGTGACTGGGGATTTAAATGAGACTATGGAGTGGGTATGTGGGAAACTGGGAGTGAAATTTCTAGATCCTAATGTGTGGGTAGGAGATAGGGATCTGCGCTCGGATGCCTTCATTTAAACCGCAGTGGTACGTATAAGTTAGGAAATTTGTTTGGAAGGGTAATAGGGAGGTACATTCAGGGAAACGGGATGGCCTAGGGAGCGGTGATAAGGGAACAGGGAACTGGAAATCAAGTAGGGATGACATAAAATTGTTAGTGTTGAACTGTAGAAGTATTGTAAAGAAAGGAATAGAATTAAGAAATTTAATAGATATATATTTACCAGATATTGTAATAGGAGTTGAATCATGGCTGAGAAATGATATAATGGATGCAGAAATTTTCTCACGGCACTGGAGTGTGTATCGTAGAGATAGGATAGGAAAGGTGGGAGGGGGAGTTTTCATTCTGGTGAAAGAAGAATTTGTAAGCTACGAAAAAGTTAAAGATGAGACACATGAAATTCTAGGTGTAAGGCTCATTTCTAAAGATAATAGGCAACTTGATATATTTGGAGTGTACAGATCGGGAAAGGGTAGCACTGATGCGGATTCGGAATTATTTGATAGGATAGTCAGCTATGTGGGAAACGACATGGAAAGAAATGTGATTGTAGCAGGAGATCTGAATTTGCCAGATGTAAATTGGGAAGGAAATGCGAACGACAGGAAGCATGACCAACAAATGGCAAATAAGTTAATATGGGAAGGACAGCTGATTCAGAAAGTGATGGAACCAACCAGAGGGAAAATATTTTGGATGTGGTGCTGGTAAAACCAGATGAAGTCTATAGAGAAACCGAAGTAATAGATGGTATTAGTGATCATGAAGCTGTTTTTGTGGTAGTTAAAAATAAATGTGATAGAATGGAAGGTCTTAAAAGTAGGACTATTAGGCAGTGACATATTGCTCATAAAGCAGGCATGAGGCAGTTTCTAAAAAGTAACTATGATCGGTGGAAAAAGGTAAATAAAAATGTAAACAGACTCTGGGATGGGTTTAAAGCAATTGTTGAGGAAAGTGAAAACAGGTTTTGTACCTTTAAGGGTGGTAAGGATTGGTAAAGATCCACCTTATTATAATAGAGAAATAAAGAGACTAAGAAGGAGGTGCAGACTGGGAAGAAATAGAGTTAGAAATGGCTGTGGAAGTAAGGAGAAATTGAAGGAACTTACTAGAAAATTGAATCTAGCAAAGAAGGCAGCTAAGGATAACATGATGGCAAGCATAATTGGCAGTCATGCAAATTTTAGTGAAAAATGGAAGGGTATGTGTAGGTATTTTAAGGCAGACACAAGTTCCAAGAAGGACATTTCAGGAATAATTATGTACAAGGGGAGTGTGTATGTGAGGATCTTCAAAAGGCAGAAGTATTCAGTTAGCAGTATGTAGAGATTGTTGGTTACAAGGATAATGTCCAGATAGAGGAGGAGACTAAGGCCAAAGAAGTAATACAATTTACCTATGATAACAATGACATTTACAATAAGATACAAAAGTTGAAAACTAGAAAAGCAGTTCGAATTGATAAGATTTCTGGGGATATACTAAAGACAATGGGTTGGGATATAGTACCATATCTGAAGTACTTATTTGATTATTGTTTGGTCGGAGGAGCTATAGCAGATGAATGGAGAGTTGCTATAGTATAAAAGAAGGGGCGATAGACATAAAGCTGAACATTACAGGCCAGTAAGTTTGACGTGTATTGTATGCAAGGTTTGGGAAGGCATTCTTACTGATTATATTAGACAGGTTTGCGAAATTAATAACTGGTTCGATAGAAGGCAATTCGGTTTTAGGAAAGGTTATTCTACTGAATCTCAGCTTGTAGGATTTCAGCAAGATATAGCATATATCCTGCATTCAGGACTCCAAATGGACTGTATTGCGATTGACCTATCTAAGGCATTTGATAGGGTGCATCATGCAAGACTACTGGCAAAAATGAGTGCAATTGGACTAGACAAAAGAGTGACTGAATGAGTTGCTATATTTCTAGAAAATAGATCTCAGAGAATTAGAGTAGGCGAAGCTTTATCTGACCCTGTAATAATTTAGAGGGGAATTCCTCAAGGCAGTATTATTGGACCTGTATGTTTTCTTATATATATAAATGATACAAGTAAAGGAGTGGGATCAGAGGTGAGGCTTTTTGCGGATGATGTTATTCTGTGTAGAGTAATAAATAAGTTACAAGATTGTGAGCAACTGCAACGTGATCTCGATAATGTTGTGAGATGGACAGCAGGCAATGGTGTGTTGATAAACGGGGTTAAAAATCAGGTTGTGTGTTTCACAAATAGGAAAAGCCCTCTGAGTTTTAATTACTGCGTTGATGGGGTGAAAGTTTCTTTTGGGGATCGTAGTAAGTATCTAGGTGTTAATATAAGGAAAGACCTTCATTGGGGTAATCACATAAATGGGATTGTAAATAAAGGGTACAGATCTCTGCACATGGTTATGAGGGTGTTTAGGGGTTGTAGTAAGGGTGTAAAGGAGAGGGCATATAAGTCTTTGGTAAGACCCCAACTGGAGTATGGTTCCATTGTACGGGACCCTCGCCAGGATTATCTGATTCAAGAACTGGAAAAAATCCAAAGATAAGCAGCCCGATTTGTTCTGGGTGATTTCCGACAAAAGAGTAGCGTTGCAAGAATGTTGCAAAGTTTGGGCTGGGAAGAGTTGGGAGAAAGAAGAAGAACTGCTCGACTAAGTGGTATGTTCCGAGCTGTCAGCGGAGAGATGGCGTGGAATGACATTAGTAGGCGAATAAGTTTGAGTGGCGTTTATAAAAGTAAGAAAGATTACAATATGAAGATAAAGTTGGAATTCAAGAGGACAAACCGGGGCAAATATTCATTTATTGGAAGGGGAATTAGGGATTGGAATAACTTACCAAGGGAGATGTTCAATAAATTTACAGTTTCTTTGAAATGATTTAGGGAAAGGCTAAGAAAACAACAGATAGCGAATCTGCCACCTGGGCGACTGCCCTAAATGCACATCAGTATTGATTGATTGATTGATTGATTGATTGATTGATTGATTGATTGATTGATTGATTGATTGACTACAATATAGAAAGCTCAAACGGGGCGAGTTGGCCGTACGGTTAGGGGCGCGCGTTTTTGAGCTTGCATCCCGGAGATAGTGGGTCCGAATCCCACTGTCGGCAGCCCTGAAGATGGTTTTCCATGGTTTCCCATTTTACACCAGGCAAATGCTGGGGCTGAACCTCAATTAAGGGCCTTTCCTATCCCATCGTCGCCATAAGACCTATCTGTGTTGGTGCGACGTAAGGGCACTAGCAAAAAAAAAAAAAAAGTAGAAAGCTCCAAAAATTGATCAACAATAACATTACATCGACCATTGTTTGTTGTGATGTGCTTTGTGTCTTGTGCTCCCACTCTTCTCCGATAGATGGGATTACTGCAGCGTACCGATTATAACAGCCTGCCTGAATATTGGCGGTAAGTAACTGGGGAATTAGATTCTCTCTCTTCTTTAGCATGCCTTTCCTCTGTTTCATAAATTTTCTGATACTACCGGTACGTAACACACTGGTTCATCATAGCATTCCAGCTATTCAATCTTTACTCTGAGGCGCTGATTGGAATGAGCAGCGTGCACACTTAACGGAATAATTGCAGAGGCCTGGCCATTCCAGCTCGAGAACTTTGGACTGTTAGATCGGCACCGCAGTACTGTTCGTTAAAAGTAAGAAAATGTGCGGTTTTACATATGATCCAGTATTTCATATGATAGCATTGCTTTTAATTGCGACATTCCTGCTGACGTCATTGTAATGACCTATGTTTACTAGAGTTGGTGGAAAACCACAAAGATAGTCTTTCTGAGAGTTCCATAGCGAAGCATGGGTACATCACCTCTACTCTTAATTTATAGAAGGTTCAAACTTACCGTAAATGGAAACAAGAAGAAAGAATTAATAAGGTGCTGCTGGTGGTGGTACCACTGGGCAACCATACTCTATTAACACTAATCTGAAAATCAATTGTAAAATAAAGGTATCGGAAAGGATCACGTAAGGCGTGAACATTAAATATTCCCCAGGCTCACAAACCTAACACGGTCGGGGTCGGAAAAGAACAAGATGAAAGTGAGGAACCCCACACAAGAAGCAATGTCGCCAACACATGTTCCCAAGTTGCCTCTTACGACAGCAGGAGCAGATATCGCGGTTGATAGGGTGGATCATGGGAGACTACTGAGTTCAATTGAACTAGACGAAAGAGTGACTGAATGGAATGCCGGGCTGAGTGGCTGGCAGGTTAGATCCTGGCTCAGTCCGGTGGTATTTGAAAGTGCTCAAATACGTCAGCCTAGATTTACTTGTACGTAAAAGTACTCCTGCGGGACAAAATTCCAGCACCTCGACGTCCCTGAAAACCAAAAAAGTAGTTAGTGGGACGTAAAGCCAATAACATTATTAGAGTGACTGAATGGGTCTAAAAAATAGAACTCAGAGAATTAAAGTAAGCGAAGCTTTATCTGATCCTGTAATAATTAAGAGGGAATTTCTCCAGGCAGGAATATTGGACCTTCGAGTTTTCTTATATATATAAATGATATGAGTAAAGAAGTGGAATCAGAGGTGATGTTATTCTGTACAGAGTAATAAATAAGTTACAAGATTGTGAGCAACTCCAAAATGACCTTGATAATGTTGTGAGATGGACGGCGGGCAATGGTATGTTGATAAACGGGGTTAAAAGTCAGGTTGTGAGTTTCACAAATAGGAAAAGTCCTCTCAGTTTTAATTACTGCGTTGATGGGGGAAAAGTTCCTTTTGGGGATCATTGTAAGTATCTAGGTGTTAATATAAGGAAAGATCATCAATGGGGTAATCACATAAATGGGATTGTAAATAAATTGTACAGATCTCTGCACATTGTTATGAGGGTATTTATGGGTTGTAGTAAGGATGTAAAAGAGAGGAGACCCCAACTACAGTATGGTTCCAGTGTATGGGACCGTCACCAGGATTACCTGATTCAAGAAGTGAAAAGAAAAAAAAATTCCAAACAAAATCAGCTCGATTTGTTTTGGGTGATTTCCAACAAAAGAGTAGCCTTACGAAAATGTTGCAAAGTGGTATGTTCCGAGCTGTCAGTGGAGAGATGGCGTAGATTGACATTAGTAGACGAATAAGTTTGAGTGGTGTTTTTAAAAGTAGAAAAGACCACAATATGAAGATAAAATTGGAATTCGAGAGGAGAAATTGGAGAAATATTCGTTTATAGGAAGGGGAGTTAGGGATTGGAATAACTTACCAAGGGAAATGTTCAATAAATTTCCAATTTCTTTGAAATCATTCAAGAAAATGCTAGGAAAACAACAGGTAGGGAATCTGCTACCTGGGCGACTGCCCTAAATGCAGACCAGTAGTGATTGATTAATTGATTGATTGATTGATTGATTGATTGATTGATTGATTGATTGATTGATTGATTGATTGATTGATTGATTGATTGATTGATTGATTGATTGATTGATTGATTGATTGATTGATTGATTGATTGATTGATTGATTGAAGCTACCAAACCCCAGCCCACAGCGAGAATAATGTACTCGGCCATCGAGGGTAAGAGAAGTAGAAGGAGTGGAGCTAAACGAGTTCACAGAGCTAGTGACCAAGCAAATGTACCACGACCGCTTCCTTCCCATTCCCAGTCCCGAAAACTTCCATGTGTTAGTGCGACGTTTACACACAAGCAAAATAAATTCTATCATAGTGAATTATAATAATTATTACCAACTAATCAAGTAATGTGTATACACGTGTCAAAGGCTTGGCTGAAGACTATTCTCTCATTATTAAATCTGTGTCACATGAGATGTTCTCTGTCGCTTCACCCACTTTGGGCCAGTGGCCAAAGGCCTCTTGCATCACGACTTATGAAGCAAAGCCGCCCACGGTCTCTAAGCAGCCTTCTTACCGTATATTTTTCCACGAATACAAAAATAAAATAAAAGCACAATTGCGAGTATTGCGCAATATCTCCCTCTCTCAACTCTTTTTCTGCCGTACCGTGACGTCACGCTGCATTTCCCCCGCGCTCTGCAGTCAAGGTTACACAAACAAAACAAAACGGCGGGAGCGAGTCTAAAACAAAACGAAATGAAAAACAATGGAGGAGCGAGGAGCGTGCTGGTATGCGTGACTGTGTTGGCCAGACGAGTGCAGCAGTCCTCTGTTACATCACATAGCGTGAGAGGCTCCGTCCACAGATGTAGCCTGTGACGTGACGGGATTGTCCCTTCTTCTCTAAAGTGTCCCGACGTAAAATACATCATCCCGTACACTTTAAAATAGCGTTTTTAAACGTTGTTTATCACATAGCTCTGTAATTACAGTTTCTTACAAATCATTGAGACAGGCGTATGGCAGTTTATAATCGTACATAGTGAATATTGGCTCGAGCCAGGGGCGTAGCCAGGGGGAAGGTTACTGGGGGTGAGACCCCCCTCCCCCGTGGAAAAAAGAAAATAATTAGAAACTGACAGTAAACAATAAACTCAATAAACGTTGCTTAAACTAGATAACGACGCTTTCCGACATGTCTATTAACTATTGCAATTTGCAAAGTTGGTATGGAGGTGATTCAGTGTCTGCATGACTGCCGCGCCGGCTCTGGTTGTAGTGTGTGTATGCTTCGAAACACAGCCGGCGCAATCAGCTGTCTCGATGCCTCGACACCACAACGCTTCGTGTGCCGTGTGTCGTGTGACCGTACATGTCAGCTACATCGATGCTTTGAAAGAGAAAAGATTTGAAACGGTGACAGTGCTCGCCTCAGTAGAAACACTCCGCTTCACACTCCGAACCGCAAGTCAAGTTACTCAGCCTGGTAAGGTATTTGTTGTACACAGAGAAAGGACATTATTGTTCTCAAAGCAGGGTCGTACTTTGGCAGGAAGACGCTCCCGTTTGTCGAGTGCAAACGTTTCGAAAATTATGTTTTTAAAATTCAAATTGAACTAGATTTTAAAGCTGGATTAGGTCAAATCTGTTAGGTACTATACAACAAACCAGATGAAGTAGACAGAGAATCTACCTGCCTACAGAACCCTATTCCAACAATAAATAGAGCTTGACGACGTAGAAGTGCAAGAGGGACAGTCCCTAAAAAGACGAGCTTCAACATCAGTACCAAGGAGCTCAAAGCTCTCAGAGGTTCTCTTCTGATACTAATTCAGACACCACTTATATTCGCCAGACAAAGATCATGGATTCATCATTTACAAAAGAAATTCCTTATATTTAACGAAGTTGTTATAGTTATTTACGCAGCCACCAAATGGATTTTGAAAATAAGATAAAAATAATACCGATATTCGACTCTTCTTAGATTAATTACTCATTTTATAATCATTAAAATTAGTTTACTTTATTTTTTTGGTAGGGGCTTTACGTCGCACCGACACAGATAGGTCTTATGGCGACGATGGGATAGGAAAGGCCTAGGAGTTGGAAGGAAGCGGCCGTGGCCTTAATTAAGGTACAGCCCCAGCATTTGCCTGGTGTGAAAATGGGAAACCACGGAAAACCATTTTCAGGGCTGCCGATAGTGGGATTCGAACCTACTATCTCCCGGATGCAAGCTCACAGCCGCGCGCCTCTACGCGCACGGCCAACTCGCCCGGTAATTAGTTCACTTAGTTGTTAACGATCTTACTATGCTTTCGTAACTACATAGTTACATGTACGTAAAACCGAGCGAGTTGGCCGTGCGGTTAGCTCTGATCTTGCATTCGGGAGATAGTGGGTTCGAACCCCACTGTCGGCAGCTCTGAAAATGATTTTCCGTCGTTTCCCATTTTCAAACCAGGCAAATACTGAGGCTGTACCTTAACTAAGGCCATGGTTGCTTCCCTGTCCCATCCACGTATCTACGTCGGTGCGATGAAAAGTAAATTGTAAGAAGAATCCGTAAAATTCGGACTCTTCTTAGATTTGGTTACTCATTTTATAATTCTTAAAGTTAGTTCACTTACTTAGACTACTATGCTTTTTAAGTTTGTTATTGTACATAGTGTTGTACACAAGGCACAACATAAAAGTTTATTGCTTCAACACATTTATACAATATGCACATGAAATAGAACGAAACTTTTCTTGAAGCTTGTTGAGTTGCACACGTTTAATGTTAATATAAGGTAGTAGGCTGACGGCCTGAATAATAGTTACAAATTGAGATTCCTATATACATTCAATCTTGTCTTGACGACACAGTCTGTTCAAATGAGAAAATGTTCTTGATAGTCGAAAACTATCGGTCATGTATAATAACAAGTGGAACTTGTAGAGAGAGTTCGTATTAGCAGAATGCTAACAGGAGGCGTGGAGCTTGCAAGGAACTTGCGTCTAGTGTTCATATATAGCAGAATGCTATTATTGGAGTCGGAGCACGGTAGGGGACTTGAGTGAGTAGCAGAATGCTTGGATGGGTGCTCGACGTGGCTACGGGATGCAGGATGAATGAGGCAATGTCCAGAGGGGAAACCTCACGGCCAGGAATCAGTCCACCTATTCAGAACACATTATTAAGGGGGTACCTCCGTGTCTGACTTGCGGTGTAGTCTGGTCCTTGGACACTGCAGGAGTCCTGCGGAGGCGAGAAACGTTGCTCCTTTTATAGCGCTGGCTGACGTCACCGACGATCACGTCAGCGCACTGCAGTCTACCTCGTGGTCTCTGGAAACATCCATGTGTCGGGCGGGCTGCGGAGATTGTAGGCGGTATTTTGTATTCTTCCGAAATGTAATTAATCATTTCATAATTATTCTAATGCGTTGCTGTTATGGTGTGCTTTTTACTGTAAACCGGATCCCATTTAGTATCATTGTAAGCGCTTTGTGAAGAATAACAGTTCATATTTCACCACGTCATCGCGAAACACTGCGCCGTGTGTCGACATCAGAGTCGAGAAGTGAAATATTCGATACCTCAAGGTTACACTCGTCTCCATGGCAACGAACAAACCCTTCGTCCATGCTTTGTTTTCACTTATCAGCTCTGGAGTAGAAACGTAACTGGTTACTGGACGACAGTATTAGGTCTTAGCGAGTGACTCAAAGTGCATTTAAAGTAGTAACATGTTGTGTTTAGTGTTAGCTATTGTTTTACCACATCAGATTCACCAAAATACGATTATGGATCCACCGGTACGCAAAAGGCAATCTAGTTCAGTCACGTTTTTCCAAAAGAAATCCAAAACGGAGGAAAGTGAACAGAATATTTCAAAGGAATGTATAAAACCTGAATCATCTGCTCAAGCTGAAACAGAACCGATTAAAAATCACCAACTGAAGGCCATCAAAGCTTGGACTTACCATCTGCATCCACTTCTAGTGAAAATAAAAACCTACAACCTGTTTTCCAGTCATTGACCGGGTCAGGGATGTAATGAATGAATCATATATAGGCTATTATTACGATGGGGTCGCCACTCCCAAAGTGATGCATTAATGAATGATAGATGCTACGAAATGAGAATGGAGAGTGTTGCTAGAATGAAAGATGACAGGGAAAACCGGAGTACCTGGAGAAAAACCTGTCCCGCCTCAGTTTTGTCCAGCACAAATCTTACATGGAATGACCGGGACTTGAACCACGGTATCCAGCGGTGAGAGGCTGACGCGCTGCCGTCTGAGCCACGGAGGCTCCCCACTTCTAGTGCCAGTGAATTATATGCAAATGCAAGGGACATAGCAAACTTTGTAGGAAAATCTGCTAAGATAAGACATCACACACACAGTATTAGTACCATTATCAAAATAGTGCAGCAGGGGCCTATTGGCCTTGTTCTCTGGTAACTAGTAAGAATAACAGAGTTTCTCTTTCACAAAAGAACAGTTGTACTTTACTACTCCATACTTACAAATTACCGCTGAATTTTTATGGGTGTGTTCCACGAAAGTACTAGTACTTGTAACTTACTACTGAATTGGGAAGTATTCTCTACTAGTGAAAGGACATTAATACGTAAATGTACTAGTGCTATTTAAATATGCTTATTTCAGATATATTTTGATAAGTATGTGGTCTGCCAGTAGTAATGGTGATGGTGATGAAAATGAAAACTACCGTCTGTACTGGGAAAGAATAAACTTCCAGTTTAACACTGTATTTCAATATAATGAACGTTTTAGGTTAAGCACAATACAAGTGGAAGAACTTTTGATGGATATTGGGCATACGAGCAGGAGTAAATCTCTCTCTGCTAATCAACAGTTACTAAAACACTACATTGGCTAGGAAATGGTGGTCAGTACCATAGCATTGCAGATATGCATGGGATGGCAAAATCTTCCGTCTGTAGGTCAATACATTCTGTGGTAGGTGCAATGAATGATATAACATTTCCTCAAATTGTTCGTTGGCCATAAAATACTGAACAAACATGTTCCGAGAAGGACATTCTTGGAATCATTAAGGAGGAGAATATCTCTTACATACGTCCAACTTTTCCCCTCAAAAGCTCTATGAGCCTTTCCAAAATGAAATATTTCCATCCAATAATTTATTTTGTCTTATTTTTTCAGAATATCGCTGAAAGCACCGAAACGAATATCTTTCCTTCTTTCTAGTTCCTTCAAAATGAATAACTTCGTTTCTCTTGATATCATTTTAACAATTCACGCAGAGTTTGCAATTTCGTAACAGTTGAGTTTGGTGGCCGAATATCGTTATTATCAGCAACTGATTCCTAATGACAGACCGATGTATGTCAGACTATCGTGGAACATATTCCAGGATCACGGAAGAACAAAATGGGTGATAATAACGGAGTAATTTCCTATCATCAAAAAATAACATGGTATCATTAAGAAATTCACAGGAATATTATTTCTTTGAATCTTCGCAGCATAAGTTACCTTAAAATACGATATTACAATAAATGAGGCAAGCATAACCTAATTCAACGAATGGAATACGAAGATAAACCAGCTATGACGTAGTTTATTTATTGATATGTCGTCATTTGTAAAAATTGTAACAATTCACTGGTAATATACAAGAGACTTTTAATCTTTTGTGGAACAGAAATATACAACTCCATACATTAAAAGAACCTACACTAGTCACAAGACCATACTTTTGTGGAATAGGCTCCAGGTCGAACTACAACTCTGAACTGCTAGTGGGTACATTATTAGACGTTCGGAAGTGGTTATTATTATCAGTTGTTACACTTTGATTATTAATTCCATAATTATAACTATTTTATCATAATCGGATAGTTACAAATAAAGTAGAAACATTCACATTCACTTATGTAAATTTTTCAGATGGACGTTGAAACTAGGCACAATGTTCTGACTGATGTTACAACTTCAAGTTTCCAGGTAGTGGCAAGAGGAACTTAAAATTTCAACTCCATTGATCAAATAGGTGGAAGTGGCTAATCGACGATGGTGCTTAGTGTAGATATTTCTTCTCATGGAGCTGGAGTAGGGCATCAGCCCTTGGGAAGACTTGTTAAAGCTAAGTTCAATATGTGGAAAGGTGCCGTTGAAGAGTTCAATAGGCATGAAAAAACCGAGTACCACAAGAATTGTGTATTACAGGCGAGCCAATTCAAACTTGTCGCTGAGAATAAGCAAGACCAAATCGACATACAAATCGACAAGAACGTGAAAAAGGAAATTGAAGACAACAGAAAGAAGATCACTCCTATTATCGAAACTAAGGTTTACCCCTTAGAGGACATAGAGACGATGGACCCATTATATTGAATGATGAAGAGCCTACTGAAAATGATGGAAATTTTAGTACTTTTCTTCGTTTTCGTGCAAGAAATTGGGATGAGTAATTAAGAACTCACTTGCTTGCAAGCAGCCGCAATGCTATGTACATTAGCCCACAAACTCAAAACGAGATCATTCACGTATGCAATGACATCGTGCGCAGAGTGAACAGATCACAGTGCTTCACTATACTGGCCGATGAGACAAGTGACATTTCTGGAATGGAACAAATGTCACTTTGTGTTCGGTATGTCGACCCTGAACTCTCAGACACTCAGAGAGGACTTCCTCCAGTTTGTACCGATCACTGACGCCACTGGAAGAGGTTTGGCTGCCAAAATAATTGATGTGCTTAAGAAGATAGGAGTCAACTTAAATTATTTAAGAGGGCAAGGATATGATGGAGGTAACTCTATGAGTGGGCAGTTTAATGGCGTCCAAGCGATAATGAGGGAGACCTACCCATTGGCTTTGTACGTGCACTGCAGCTCACATGTTCTCAATCTTGCTATAATACATGCATGCTCAATCCAAGAAATCAGAAACTGTTTGGGTACTATGGGGATTATTTGTTCATTTCTTAGGTTTCCTAAAAGGTTAAATGCACTTAAAGAATCGATAGATGCCACTGTTCCTGGAAGTGAAAAAACGAGGCTTAAAGCATTGTGTCTAACAAGATGGGTGGAGGGCCATGACTCAATTGCAGTATTTTTAGAACTGTTTGATGCCATCGTTGCAGTTCTTGAAAATATAGTACAATGTAATAATAAAAAAGCCTCTACTAATGCTCAACAATTGTTGTGTGCTGTGCACAACTCAGAATTCCTTGTATCCATACATATACTAAACAAAGTATTTAGTATAAGTGCTCCTCTTAGCAGATTTTTTCAAAGTGAAGAGTTGGACATTGCAAAAGCATTTTCATATGCTAATGTTGTGGAGGACAGGATTATCACGATCAGAGGAAACACGGAAGAGGAGTTCGTAAACATATTTATGCAAGCAATGAAGAAAGCTTCTCAATTGGACACACGAATTATCATTTCTCGTATAGCAAAGCGCTAAAGGCAGAGGTGCAATGTAGAAACGTTTGGTAGTCCAGAAGAATATTTTCGCATATCCATATTCATACCTTTTTTTGACAATTTCCTACCAGAACTGAGAGAACGTTTCTCAACTCATAAACTGACTTTACAGCCTTCTCCCTCCAAGTGACAAGAAAACACCTGCTAAGGAAGATGAAGAGGCAATTAAAGTCTTAAGACAAAAGTATTCTGTGGATCTCCAATGCGGTGAAGATAGTGCAGTGCTTGCTTTCATCTCTAGAGAAGAACCCTAAAGGTGCTTTAGAAGCCCTTGTGTTATGTGATCAAGATAAACTCCCTGCAATCTACTGCTTGTTGAGAGTGTTTGCCACCCTACCTGTCACCACTGTAGTCAGTGAGAGATCATTTTCAACATTAAGACGCCTGAAAACTTACCTCAGAAATACCACAAGTGAAAGTCGACTCAACGGATTGGCTCTCTTGAACATTCACAGAGACATAGTTGTAAAACCAACAGATGTGTTGAATTTATTTTCTAGGAAGCCTCGAAAATTGGATTTAAGTTTGTAAACTGAACATACCGTTCGAGATAAAACTGCTGACATCGATCATATTGTTCTTATTCTGTATTTTAAAGTAAGAATGTTGTATCACATACAGTAATCCACTCTTGTATCAGTATCCTTATGGCAGTTAAGCACTTTCATTATGTTATATCTTAATTTTGTAACTGTAACCTGCCCCCCCCCCCCCCGCCGTTGGACGATCCTGGCTACACTACTGCAATAGCTCTCGTCGTAACATATTTATATCCAAAACCAAATTCTAGGCCGAGAAACTAGTGTACATACTTGTTAAAATTTGCAAAATTTCTGAAAACTTTTCTCTTCATTTCTTTGCACTTTGCATTTCTGTACCAATGGAGAAACATAACAGGCTTGAAAAGCGAGAAGATTCCTAACTGCTTACTTTTCACTTTTTACTTTGCAAGCTAAATCCGAAAAGTGATGGTGGAATAAAATCTGAACTGAAAAGTGCGAAGTGCAAAGTGAAAAGTTGCAAAGTTTGTTGGTGGAACAGGCCCCTGGATGAAAAAACACGTAAGGTAGGCGAAGAAAAGTAGAGTCTCAAGTCACACAATGCACGTGACATATACTCCGGCCTATCGATGTAATCCGAAGGATGCGTGCTCGTAGAAGGTCTCCCGGAGAGGCGCCTTGCCCGAAAACGATAATGGTGGTCGTCGATAGTTGCAAGGAACGGAAACAAGAAAACAATAATGAAGACAACAAATGTAAGAGGAAAAGGATGGGAAGAGGAAAAATATAAAGGAAGAATAAAGAAATATAACAGTACGAAATACGTGTGGCTTCACAAAAAATTTGTGTTTCATGAATGCCATGAAAAGTCCCAAATAGACCCATAAGGGGGGATTATCATGGTGAGCAGGCCTGAAAGTGATAGATGGTGGAGGGGAGGTGAGCGAGCAAGCAGAAACTTATTCAGCAAACAGAAATATCAATGCAGCCAAGTACTTTCAAATATAGACAATAGAAGAAAAAATGGGAGAACAATAATTGGGAAAAAAACCTTTTATCAAGGACTAGGAGCGAGAGGTACAGGATCACCCCCTCCCCCTTCAAAAAACTATTGAGAAAACTTTATCAAAAGAGAAAAATGAGCATTTTTAATATCTTGAGTGTTAGCGGCGGATTGAAAGAGAGCAGTAGTACGGGAAGGCAAAGAAAGAATCCGAAATGGGCCAAGCCATCGAGGAGAATGCTTGGCAGAAATATTGTGAGAAGCAGAGACATTGGGATGATTCTTAAGTAAAACGAGGTCAAAACGCTTGAAGGTAGGTGCCTTAACACGAGAGTTACAAGTTCTTTATGCAAATCTCTAGCCTGTAACAGTTTTTGAAAAGCATCGTTCAATTGAGATTGAGTAAGTAAATGAGGAGGGCATCAAGCACGGATGACAAGTTCCAAGTTAAAGCCAATGGTGTGTGCAATTCACGACCGGGAAACAACTTTGCGGGAGTATAAGATGTAGAGCTATTCTCGGTAGCATTAATGGCAAGGACAAATTGGGGTAATTCCTTATCCCAAGATTTATGGTCGTGGGAGTGAAAGATAGATAGAAAAGATTTCAGATTTTGATGGTATCGCTCAACGATATTTGCTTGGGGGTGATACGTTAAAATGCAGATTTCTTAATACCATTAGAAAAAATAATCATAAAAGGGCTTTAATATAAAAAAGGTAGCTTTATCGGTAATCAAAACTTTAAGGAAGACCTGTTGTGGGAAAAATTTTATTATGCAGAAGAATAATAATTATTTGAGAAGATATACTGCGCAACGGACGCACGATGAGGAATTTGGAAAAGCCATCAAGTAGAGTGAAAATGTAGGAATTCCATTGTGAGGATTTAACTAAATGTCCTTCAATGTCGATATAAAACTTTTCGGAAGGAAGAGTAGCCGGAGAAGCAGCGTAAGTGCAATAAGTTTGGTGATTAAGAGGCTTATGCTTGTGACAAAGCTCACAAGAACGTACCCAGGTGATAACATCTCTCCTCATACGAGGCCAAAAAATTGAGAAAGCAAGCGGGAATAGGTTTATGCTATCCCAAAATGTCCCGCAACAGGTGAATTATGAAAGTATTTAAAGACCATGGATTGTAAATCAGAAGGAAGAACAAGACGAGGAGTAGCCTTGAGAGTGGGTTTAAAAATAAGTAATTGATTTTGTAGACGAAAGGGCCGGAAACACCAGGGGTAGAAGGATCTAGAGTCACCATTTTTGTGATCTACTCAAGACTGAAAAGAAAGGGCAAAGGGCGTAACGGAATTTACGGTAAGTTGATAAATTTCAGAGTCATGGGAGAGTTTCATTCGGAAGATTTTGGCGTCGAATGAACTCTCCACTAAGCTTGTATCGAATTTCATAGGGGAGAAAGTAGTAATGTGTGGCATTACGCTATTCAGTGACATTGTGAATTATAGGATTCCTACACGAATACTTGAGGAACTCTGACGTTAATATTTAAAGTTTATAAACTGCTAAGAATTGTTCGTCAAAATATAAGCTTTATATATGAGCTTTTAAATTGAATTAAAGCTCCGGCGAACTTGATGATACACCGCGGATAGCGATTCACGGAACACCTTTAGTTATTCTCAGCCGTAAAGGAGAACGGACTTCACTTTGTATTGCAAAGTCGGATCTTGGTTTTTCGTGAGAGGTTACTGTACACTTGGAGCTGGTACTATAGTAAAACGAATGCGAATAGTGACTCCATAAGTGTTTAAAATGGGGTAACTTTGTAACAAGTTAGATAATTACATATTTCATATTAAGTTCTAAAGTTATATAGAATTAAATTTCCGATGGTTTGTGTCATACCGACTATGATAACACAAATATTCATGAATTTGTGTTTTTGTTGCTAAGTCCATATGAACGCCGAGCCACGAGAAAATGGGTGTACCGGGATGAACACCTCAACGCCGTGCATTTAAATGAAGCGCCTTGAATTCAAGAACTTCGGACTTTTCTCCATGATGTCATGCACTCTGGTGTAAAGTGGAACTGCTAAAAGTTTAAAGAAACTTTGTATTTATAGGTTTTCTGAACTGAATTGATATTTTCTTTGTTTCGATACTTCTGACTTATCCCGTCAGCTTTCGAGTCAATCAGAAATTTTGTGTATTTATTTTTCAGCCAATTATATTTAACTTGTACCTATTTTGTCTACCAATAAAGTGAGGGGGTGTGTCTGGTTTTTGTCCAGAGCCTTCTCGAAACTTTCTCACGCCTTTTCCAGTTAACTTGTCTTATTGATCGTCGCGTCATTGAGTGTGTGTGTTAAGAGAGGAGACGGAGGCCTCATCCATCGGCAGGCAGAACATCAGCTAAGGTAATGGTAACTCTGTAGGTATCTCTGCCAGCTAATTCGAGGGAAGGTTTCCAATATTTAATAATGTAACTGTAAAATTCCGAAATTGTGAACTTTTCTTTCTTCCTCTTGTAAAAGTTCAAGTTAGTCAAGAGTACTTAACTGAAATCCGGGGATAGAGAGTGCGTTACCCTCTAAAACTCCCCTTCAATTTAATTTGGAGGTGACTACGATTTTGTAACTGTTTTCACTTTTGTAAATGGTAACTTATCTTATCCATCTAGTCACCTCAGTAGTTTAGGATTAGCCCCGGAATTGTCGGGCCACAAGCCCAAGTAGGGTTTTAATCTTGGATTTCAAGGAGCACAAGTTTCCGCCTCCATGCCGTTTGATTTTCGGGCCAGTAATTGAACCTGTTATTTTCCACGAAGGCCCGGTAGAATGCGTACTCGATACTCCTGTGTGAACTTAAAAGACAATTGGTATGGTCTTGTAAATTGTAGGTTGTGTCTAGAGAGGCGTGAAAGTGTAAATTTTACTGATCTAAGACGCTCTAATCACAAATGTAAAAGTTAATCCTGCCTTGAGTTGGCTGTAGAGGTTTAGGAGCGCAGTCACCTTGGTAGAATTATACAGCATAGAGGCTCTTTGTTGTAATTTGTGTAAATACTGAATGTTGCCTTTGAAAGGCCGTAACTTTGGAGCAAAGTGCTCTTGAAAATGGTGTAATTTAAAAATCCTGTAAAAGAAATTGGGAGATTTGTCACCTTGACTGTCTATCTAAACGCCACAGTAGTGATGTAGGTACTTTTGTAAATAAGGAGCCTGGAGCTCAAATTGTAATCAACTTTTTCTAGGATTTTCTGTTTTTTCTATTTCGGACCAAACTAGATATGTACCTGTAATCTTGTTCTGTCGCCTAGCGCATTGTTTTGTTAAAATTTATTATCTGAAAAGAAATAACCTTCATTTTTAAAGTTTTAAATTAATCTTTTGACTGACCCATGTCGTTCACCGCAAACACGGTAAAGAGTCGGGGAATAACAAACTACAGTTCACCCTCGATGAAACTGTAGTTTAGGGTAAGGCGCCTAAAATATAATTTTTAAACAGCTGTGTTATGGGCCCTATCGAAAAGTACTGCATAAAAAAATTGATAGAGAATACAATTTCCGATCATTTATGTTTTATTCACTTTTACCGTACCGACTATGATAAAAGTGGTATTTCAGAGTCGGAAGAAAACTAAATGTGAAGGCCCACAATATTAAAAGCGCATAACATTGACCATTGTTTTTGTGATGTTCTTTGTCTCTGATGCTGCCGCTCAACTCCGATACTGCTGCGTATCGAATATTGGCGGGAAATAGCTGGGGAGTTAGAAAACTTTCTTCTTCAGCATGCTGGTACGTAACATACTGTGCCCTTTTAAAGGCATCCAATGCGGTGGTCTTCTTTCTTGATATGTGCACCGGCTGCTCCTGCAAATAATGACATTTAAAAATACCTACCGCCTCATGTAGACTCTTCTCCTCAGGCGTGGTGCGTCCGTGGATCCCTCGGGTTGATGGGCCACACGTCGATCGGGGGTTGAGGAAGTGAAAGATGGGGTAAACTAAACAATTAAATGACGCTACCCAAAGACTGAATTAAAATTTAAATAAATAAAATGGTTTATTGAACAAAATTTGCAAAGTGAAAAATGAAGGTGAAATGGTGTGAAATAAAATAATGTGAAATGAAAGTAAAATTTAAACAATTAAAAGATCTGCATTACAATAAATTAATTATCTGCCTTAATAAATTTCGACTGAAGGTCGATTAGATTTTAATATTCTGGAGTACATCGAACCATAGTCTCCATAACGATGACGTGACCACATTCAAATTCTGGTCAGAAATACTGCCTCATTTGAATAAATGATTTACAATACCTTGGAAAATGTCCTCTCAAAATAAATTCAATAATTAATTAATTAATTTGTTAATTCATCAAATTGCCATTGACTTTAAGGTGTCTATCAACTATTTTCCTCATATTCAACTCCAGTTGGGAAACACCCAACTCTAAAATAATAATAGAATACACTAACCATGTGTGAAATAAAAGAAAAAGAGGGAAAAATAAAACAACCATGAATATGGTACTTTATCCGTTATATAACCTTTGCCACATATTTAAACTGCTCGTGGCTGAAAACAAGAAAATTTATTGAACTGAACATCTAAGTGCTACCACCACTCATTTAGTTTGTTAAACCTTATTTACTTAACTGTGATAGTCTGGACGCTTAAAATTCTTAAATTAATTAGGCCAAGTGCCTCAAGTTTGCATCTCAAATGAAAGCGATCCCTTTACATCGTTAACTTTACCTAGTTTGCTACGGGCATTTTCATTGCGAATGCATGTTTGTGTGGTACCAACTCTAGATGGAGGCAGATCCCATCGTATTTATGTGACTCATTTGCGGCATTTGTGATACAACTGCTTATCGCTTCATTTGCCTAACTGA
Source organism: Anabrus simplex (assembly GCF_040414725.1). Classification (NCBI taxonomy): domain Eukaryota; kingdom Metazoa; phylum Arthropoda; class Insecta; order Orthoptera; family Tettigoniidae; genus Anabrus; species Anabrus simplex. The sequence goes on along the minus strand of NC_090275.1, from coordinate 126,707,253 downwards.
AATGTAGTGGATTTCTAATGCTTCGTGATTACTGACTGTCTTTTGGTATGAGCATACCACTACTATGGTTTTGACTATGAACTAATTGATGATCTCTTACCCTAACACATGAAATCTTATTTACATAATGAATATGTCAATGGAGAAACATTGCTCCCAAGAAATACTGAAATTAAAATAACCTGACTACACCTATTTTATTTACATAAATCAAATACAAACACTATTCACGTATCAGATTCTAAAATAATACGGTGACAAAATATATACAAAGAAATGATATCATAATAAAAATCTAGATCCCAAAAATCGCTGCTTAATAAAATTTTAAAATAAAAATACTCACTATCGGAGTATAAAATATTACCCTGATTCAAGTAGCAAAATGATGTGAATTTGATGGCAATCTTCTAACCTCAGAATAAAATTGTCTGGACATGACCCTATTCAATCTTTACGGACAATAATTATTGGTATTACATGTCATCAATGATTATACATGACTGCCGAAACACACATTGATCGGTCGCTCTGTTCACAATTTACCTCGGACTCTAAATTGCATATTCCGAGCATTTATTTTCCCTGGAAACTATTTGAAACAATACAGGCTTTCCGCCTACAACCATTACACATGTCGTCGCATATTAACACTTTCGGTTAAATCATTCATCTCTCAATTCTATTTATTCATCAATATTCTCGACGTAGTACCTCATAGTACGGCCTCGCTCATATCAGGCGGGCGAAATAACTGTGTCGTTCACACATCCATTTTTACGACATTATTCGGGGCATGGTCCAAATATCACATTTTACATTTCTCAACGCAGATCATCAGGGATATTACTATTACTTTGCTCGTTATTTTGATCATCCACCGTTTCACATATTATGAAATATCAGAGCTAACTTATCAATGGCTTCCTGTCACTAATTATTTACCTGAAATAACGAGAATGCCTCTCAAAAACACGGCTATCGAAATTTGTAACCACGTTACATAAAGAAATTAACTTTCGCGTATCAACCAGATCGTCGCTAAGTACAAAGTATGAGAGCTACCGGAAACGGTCATCTGAATAATGATTACATAACATGAAATAATAAACTGAATGCGCTAGCAGCAAAAATAAACATTTAAACTAACATGGCGGCATCTACACAATCAAAACGTCAACAAAATATACCGCTTCTTACCATGTTATTAATATTATTATTATTATTATTATTATTATTATTATTATTATTATTATTATTATTATTATTATTTGTTACCAAGTTTTTGTGGTAGGTAGAGGTGAAAGAAGGTGCGGGTGGTGAACAGGTCTCAGGCTACGAAGTTAAAATTAATTTAAAATTTAACAAGGTTATATTTTCTTTTCAAAATGCAGAAAAAACAAAAATGGCAGGTACAGAGTAGCAAGGCAACAAAAGTACAATTACAGTATTTACAGGATTTGGGCTTCGAGCCCCGAACTCACAATTCTTGGGCAACTAGCCCAACTTTACCCCAAAACAAGATTTAACAGAGGGGCAGAAAACCCCATTCATGCCCAGGAGCACTTGCTGTAAATTACACAGAAAAGCCTCCTCGAGGCATACAACACTCAATTTTCGAGAAAGAGCCACTCGCTCTCAACTTTAAGCCTATCAAAGGCCACACCAAACTCCACCTTCAAGTTGTCCTCTAAGGACATAGACACAGGGGTAAAATACCCAACCTACTGAGGCCTATTAAGTGAGAAAAGGTTAATTACATGACCTCTAAAATAACAATTTGAGAGGAGGCGATCTGCACTCCTAATACATTTGGTTTAAAACCTAATCTGGCTCTAGGCCGCAAATGCAAGGGCTAATCCCATACTACGGAGGTGACTTTAGAAAAGAACAATTTACATTACATTAAGGAAGAATCGGTTGTGAGAAATAAGTTCACCTCAAAACAATATGAGAGGGAGCTCGAGAGGGTTAAGCACTCTCTATCCCAATACGTAGCTTAAAAGAGAATAGATACTAAGAGTCTTTACATTTTAGGGAAAGGTTACATGGTGAAAAAGCTTCGGACCCGCCCCGAGAGTTAAACTGCTCAGCTAGCAAGAAAAGAAGTTATTAAACGGCCATTACCTGGTTGTTGAACTGCTGCCCGAAGAAAGAGGCGCTTCCCGCCCCTGCTATGTACTTTACACACTGAAAGATGGTAGAGAAGTGGCGCAGAGACCCTAAAATCAGCAGTTTATATACTCTCGCGGAAAGTTCGAGGCGTTTCAGGAAAGAAAACACCCGCCCACAATCATTTTATTGGTTAGGGTTAAGCAGCATATCCAATTTGAAGAAGAAACCCCTTATTGGTCGTAAATTAATTAAAGAAATTCGGGATTGGCTAAATTCAAAACAAGGGGAAAGAAAGGGGAATACAGCCAACTTAAACAATACCGGAAAGAAATTTAACAAGAAACAAACTTTTGAAATAAAAATTTCTCCAAAAAACTGTTCTTTCACCTTGCACTAGGGTGCACTATTGTAGTTCTTCAGTAGTGTCCTCTAGAAGAGGAAGTTCACACTTCTTACTACATGCAAAACAAAAATACGTCGAAAACGACCCAGTTCAGAAACTATAAGATTTCCAAGTAGTGACATCTTCTGAGAAACTTGAAAATTAACACCTTAAATAAAGTTCAGACTTCCTCCAGTAGGGGAGTTTCAACAGGCGCAAAATTTGAATTAGCGGCGTGGAGGCGTTCCGCCCGGTACATTATTATTATTATTATTATTATTATTATTATTATTATTATTATTATTATTATTATTATTATTATTATTATTATTATCAGCACTTAAAATCTGCACTACACTGTATGTAAATTTCTTAGTAAAATAGGATTCTCATATGTCAAAAATGACTTACTTCAAAATGATCCAGAAATAAAATGAAAAACATTAACTTAAGGAAACTGCGCAAATAACACTCGCTAACACTTATTTATTATCATTATTATTATTATTATCCTAATTTTTATAATTACTATTATCGTGACACTATGGCATTTATATTTCGAGTCACCAAATATAATTGTCGTAGTCTCACGTTTAACTCAAAAATGAAAATGATATCAAACTATAATTAATACCATCCGATCCGTGAATTATTTAAAATCCTATCTAAAATTCTAAACTACATTTTTGATCATCGATTGTCCATAGTCCTACCTATTTACATATTTACATTCTGCTCATTTACCTTATTTGTGCTGGAGGCAGGTCAGATCATCCTCCGGACTCCGTCATGATGAATTTAGTACTCCATCTTCAAGCTGATGTTATCCAAGAGGTCACACACGCAAACTTGATGCATTTTTACAATAGCGTTGCACACGTCCATATTTATATTAGCACTCGCATTTTTAACACTCCTACGAAGAATATTCAGTGACACTGCATTGAGCACCTGACGTGAAGTTGAAAGTCTAGACTCCGCTACCTGCCTGGCCTCCTGCTGTAGTCTCCTTCACCCCTCTCAATTTGTTTGTGTAAAGGATTATTGGTTATTCACCTTCTCTGACCATAACACTGGACTCAAGGTCTTAGTGCGGCAGCATTCCACTTGTGAAAACCAAGTTTTTCTCCCTGTAACTGGCTTGACTAATTCTGCTCCCAAATATCTCACTTGCAATAATAGTTCTATGAGAGTGTGGAAAAATTTAAATGTAATGTTCCCGATGATGTGGAGAATTTTATAATAATCGTCCTCCAAAATATGACTTTTCCACAAAATATACAAGCTACACGTGAACTAGGGAAATGTTATGTAGCTACGTGTTACGAAGAAATTCATTGTTCATTCCGGTCCTAGCACGTTATAAGTTCATTCAAGGCAAGTGTTGAGAATATAACTACCATTGTCATTCATTAATTTAATTGCCTGATTATCTCTGTATAAAGCAAAGTTCAATAAAAGTTTGTCAAAGTGTTCATTTCGGCTAAGATATTACTCACACAAATAAATACATTACTCACTCGGATGCCAACAACTGTACAAGACGGAAATTCTCCAAGACTGAAAGTTCGTACAAGACTGAAGATTCACCCCAAGACTGAGGTTCACCACCCTGGTGTCGTCGTTTTTGTAAACAGTCCTCCCCCCACTTCGAAAATAGTTCTGTGGAAGGGATGTGGCGTAATAATCCTGCACTTGGGACCGATTTATCATATGTCCGCACGTTAGAATTTTAGGAAATGTGCTCTAAACATTCCTAATTTTGGTCCGTTTTACGTGTTACATTGCGTTATGAGAAACGATCACAGGTTAATTTATATGATGGCGCGCGTCACTGGCTCTATTTTCTACAAGAGTATGGCGCCTTGCCGCCATGACTGTTAATTTCCTGGGCGATACCACTCTTCCATGTAAAATTGAAAATTCGTTATTTAACCACTGATAAACCACACATTTGCACTGATAAATCCTCAAATATTGTTTGGAAGTCAGGACACAATATTTCACAGCTACTTCGGGCACCAAATCGCGAAATACTAGCTGTAGATTCCCGCTATGACAAGACATTAAAATTTGCAATTTTGTGATTGGCTGAGACGTTCGCGCTCTTAGTAGTTTGGATTCTTCCATTTTCTGCCAAGGGATGACGGGCATTATTCGTTTCTCACTCGCTCTCCTGGGTAGGGCAAATTCCGATGTGCGGATTCACGTGGGAACTGGATAGAAAGTTTCCACTTCTCGTCGGCATCATAAAACATAATTGGACGTACCACTCAGGCTAGCTACTTCCTGTTCGTGCCTTAAGAAGTATTCTGTGGATATATTTTCAGTCTGAACGGCGCCTGACTGTTGCTTTGTGAGACTGCAAGCTTTTCCCCGCCTACTGCAGTATTACTACATGCGAATTTTTAAAGATTTAATTTATACATTCATTATGCACATTCGCTTATGGGTGCAATACTGGTTCATCATAGTATTCCAGCTATTCGATCCCTACTCTGACCCGCTATTTTGAATGAGCACTTAGTGGTAGTATGACATGGTCTACTTTAGGCCTATTCCAAATTATAGCACCACAATTCACTAAATAACTCAAAATTCAGCCCTGAAAACAGCCGTTTCTTGAGAAGAGCTTCTTTCTCTTCACTTTCATTAAATTCTACATTCATTTTATTCCAAATTAGCAGTAAAGAGGGGGTTTATCCTCTGGCTTGGAGGAAAAATTTGTCTCCAAGCCAAATAGACTTTTCCGCCGCTAGTGTAGTGAATTGAGATCTTCCGACTCATCGGGTACTCCTAGGAAACACGGGCACATTTTTTGCCCTGGGTCTCTCCGCCATTCGACCCACCCCCCGCTCTTCACAGATCACGGCTGTCTGCAGCCTGGAACTTTTAATTGTTAGATCAAATGTGTGGTTTTTCATTTGATCGAATATTTCAAATAAGAGCATTGCTTTTTGTTCCGAGGTCTCTGTGGAATAGCAGAGGTGAAAGAAGGTGCGGGCTGGAATAGGTCTCAACTACATAATTAAAGTTAATTTAAAACTTTAACAAAGGTTACATTTTCTTTGCAAAATCAACAAATAACAGATAACAACATTCAACAATTTCCACTAGGTGAAATAACAACGAAAGGCAGGTACAAAATAATTTTTCCCGTTCAGGAATTTTTTACCAGGTTTTGGGCTTTGAGCCCCACAATCACAATCCTTGAGCGATTAGCCCAACTTTACCAAGGTACAAGAATGAACAAAGGGGCAGAAAACCCCATCATGCCAAGGAGCACTTCCTCCTAATTACAATGTTAAGGAAAATAGCAGACCCGCTCTCAATTTTACAAGCCTATCAAAGGCTACAACAAACTTCACTTCTATCTGCCCTTAAGGCACACAAGGAAACAGGGGTAGTTAATACCCAACCTACGGGGCCTTCGCATGAAGAAAACAAAACATCAAGTTAAGTTACTGGCCCAAAGCAAAGGGGATGGAGGCGTAAATTTGCACTCCTAACTCTACATATTAAAACCTAGGTGGCTCTAGGCCGATATACAGGGGCTAGTCCCGAGCTAAGGAGGTGACTCCTCTGAAAGATTTAAACACTTTAAGGAAGAGTAAAAAACGGTAGAAAAGCGTAGTCACCTCAATTTCAAAATGAAGGGGAGTTCGAGAGGGTGAAGCACTCTCTATCCCCGAATTACAGTTCAAGAAATAGTAGTTTTTACATAGACAGAAAAAGGGATTTACATTTTAAGGAGATGGATTACATATTAAAGGTTTCGAACCTTCCCCGAGAGTTAACCTGCTGAGCTAGCGAAAAAAATAAAGAAGTTAAAAGGCCATTACCTTGTAGAAGAGTCGCTACCCGAAGAACGAGGCGATTCCCGCCCCCTGCTACATATTCATACAAACAGAGTAGATGTTATACTAATGGCCCCGAGACCAGAGAATCAGCAGTTTTTATACCCTCGTGGAAAATTCAAGACCTTTCAAGAATGAGTAGACACACCCACCCGACTGTATTGGTAGACTAAGCATTACACATGGAAATTTGAAGAAGAAAACTATGATTGGTGGAAAATTAATTACAGAAATTCGGGATTGGCTGAGTTCAAAACTGGCGGAAAGAAAGGATTAATATTGCCAATCCACAAACCACAGAACAAAATTTAGTAGAGGCAAAACTCAAGCATACAAAATTTCTGCAAGGGAGTTCATTCCATTGCACCAGAGTGCGTTATCATAGGTTTTGGTAGAGACATCTGTTAGAGAATGTCCAAACTTCTTGATACGGAGCAAACAAACACAAATCGAAATAGACACAATTCAGAACACTTCAAAATTACAAAATTTACAGTAGTGACATCTTCTGAATAACCGTTGAGTTAATACAGATTTTCAAGTTCAGAGTTTCTCCTGTAGAGGAGTTTCAATTGGGGCAAGATTTGAACTCGCGTCGCGGAGATGTACCGCCCGGTACACTTTTAATCGCGCCATTCTTACTGACGCCTTTGTAATGGCCTTCGTTCCTGAGGATGTAAACTGGCAGGTGGAGAGTAAGTATCTGCCATTTTAATGAAATTCCCCAACCTGATTGTGACTGATGGTAGGCAAGCGAGCCTGCCCTTACAATGAAAATGAGAAAAGACGTTTGGTGATTTTCCCCACGCGTATCTTTAATACAGTCTTGTTCACGTATACACTACCTAACCTAGAATTCTGTGAACACGTAGCAAACCTCGCGTACATCAGCTAGTTAAAGGGTTGCGTTTCAGTAGTAACAGTTATCCAAAGAATTACTACGTCCACAAGTACGTAGACCGCTGATCGGCTTGGCGCACGGCTGTGGTAATAAAGCGAGGAAGAAGACGAAGATACCACGGTATCGGTTTAGTGTCCACGCTAATTCCACATAGGACAGGAAACATATTCATGTTAAAACGGATTGTTAATGAAAAACTGTAGTTTGGTGAGAATCCAAAAAGAATGAGCGATATGAAGTCTCACTTCCGCTCATTTGGCCGACGGCACAGACAGGCCAATCCGCGTTAGTGCTGGGTGACCATCCTAGGGGGTAGTTATGGGGGAAGGACCTTGAAGGTCTCGCAGGACGGGAAAGAACAAGAGTTGACCAAGGGAGGCGTAGCACAAGTCAGGCAACTGCCCGATGGACCCCATCCAAAGGGGTTCCTACCGGTTAGAAGAGAAACAATTGAATTCTTTGGCGCTGATCGAAACGCGATGAGCTCGAACCTCGGTTATTCGAGACTGACTGATGTCGTGATCCAACACAAACAGTGGACGGGTAGCACATAGCGATAAAGTGTGGGTTACTTATCGTCCGCGCGACATCTGGCGGAGGAGTCTGTTAAAGGTCGAAGGTTTACCATTCTAATGAAATAGGTGCTGACTTTCGGGCTGCAACAGAGTAGCCTAAGTGAAAGTGATGACAGTGCGTAATGTCGGGAACCAGGAAGGAAACTCCCAATTAGGCAGCTTATCCCAGCTATTTCTCATGTCACTAATGTTCGTGGTGGTGTTGATTATTGTTATAAGAGAAAGTAGAACTGGGCAGCCATCCTCTATTATAGCAATACGAAGAAAAATGGAAGGGGTCTGACATTTCGAAAATGAAGGTGCCAGCAAAATAAAGAGGAGGGTCATGAAGGGCGTGACAATTAAAGACTCCGAAGGAGTTGACCAGACTCAGATAAGAGCCCCGTGGTTGAGAACTCCTCGCCTTTTACGACACTTTTAGAGAAGTCCACATATGAAATGAATCATAATTCTACTACTGAGAACGTAGGAGTAATAGCTAAGTGTGTTGCAAGCTCGACAAAGCGAGGCCACGTTGCAAGTGGTAATGCTTAAGCCCCTCATACACTATCCAATCCGGTACGTCACTTCTTCCAACTTGGTCGGATGGTTTTTTTCGGGGGAACCCCGAATCTCGTTCCCCCCGCGTGACCATCGGCTCAATATAGATGGCCTTCGACATGCTATTATTTCTAAGAAGAAAGAGATAGCAGGGAAGAGTGGGAAGTGATACAAGGAGTATCTGCCGGTTTCCATGTCAGACACGTTGCTACGGCAAAGTTTGTATTGGTTGGATAGTGTTAAGGTGTGGTATTGAAGGGTCTGGGGAAAACCACATAGGCAGAAAAGAGAAATAGCCTACATGTAAAACCTGACATCTTGTGATAGCACATGCAAGGATGTGGGCTGGAAAAAGGTGCAGTGATAGTGTTAGTTGGGAAAAGGTATCATGAACCAGCAATCAATGAACCGTCTGCCAGGGGATCAGTCCGTCTGGGTACTGATGTGACTAGCACGGCCCGTGCCGGCTGCGGAGCCATTCGTCGAGTACCACTAGGGCCCGCTGCAGGGCACCACCTCCTTGGGGTCCCTCGTACCCAGTCTCCGATCCCGGAGAATGAGGCCAAGCCCGCCGAGGCGGGAACCTCCTGGAAAGGGGTGCGTCATGACGCCGGGCCTCCGTCCTCTCTGCGCGCGCCATGGCCCGGTAGACTGGGCAACTGCAATGGGAGGCCGCGTAACCCCCAGCGCAGTTGGCGCACACCGGTGCCTCCTTAAGTGCTGCGCAGGCCGTCTAGTGATGATCACCACCACAACAGTTGCACTTCACTTGGAGCCCACTCCTCTCGTGCCGGTGGCAGATGAAATATTTCCAACTACACTTCTGTATTTCAATAAATGTGATACTATCAGAATAGCATGATAGAAAATTAATGTGTATGTCAAAAATAACGATTATAATAATAATAATGATAACAACGCTCCTGAACATTAGTTTACAAATGAAACCAATGTGGAAAATTATTATTATTGTTAACTTGACTAGAGTTCCGGCTCGAACGCGCGTGCGTGGAGTATCAAGGAGTCCAACCGGTCAGCTGTGAAGAGAAGTAGGTTATTCGGTGAGTGTGTCTGCCAGTCGCCGGACTTCAGTGGAGCTTGACACGCTGTTAAGATAAGTCCTTGGTTCGAGAGCGGACGGCGATAATTAAAGATTGAATCGTGGAAGTTGGATTGTATTAACTTAGTTGGACCATTCAAATATACTACTCAGAATATTATTCTTGTCAACGTACGTAACATAGCGAACGTCAAGTTAAGTTGAGCTGCCTACCGTGTGTAATATTTAAACGATATCTACAGGAAGTGTTGTGTGGCAAATTTACTAATCTTTCTTGTAATAGTTTCAGCCTGAAATTCAAGAGGATAGTGATGAATATCATCATGGTGTTGTCACATACTACTATATGTGTTGGTGCTGAAATGGAAGCTTAAACCCATGTGACCAGCTGACAGGCAACAGGATGAGAGGAAGGCACCTATGACTATATTATTCCAGAGGACGACCAGTTATTCGACATCGTGAAGACGCCTTAAAGCTAAGTCGACACAATTGTCTAAGATAATCTGTTTGGTAGAAGTGTAGTTACGTAGTAGTAATTAGTAAATGGTCTGGCAGTATATTTTAGTTATGTTGTTGTAGTACTTTACCATATTATAAAGACAGTAGAAGATCTTTATATTTATTCTTGTCAGATAATAACGTGATATTGGAACGGCGTATACGGCTTATGTGGTATAGTAAGTGTGTCAGGTAGTGACAACTCTCGGAGTGTATCTTTCAGCTTTATTATAGCCACAATTGGTGGGAATAATGTTAGAGCATTCGTTTATGTAGAATAGATGTTTCTAGATGTACAGTCATCGTACAGAGATGAGATATAACCGTGCATGGTATTTATTGGGTGTATAATCGTAAAATATTGAAACTTAAAGTCTTAAAAGAGAAATGATTCCGTTATTTTGGATCAGAACCCGTGTAGATAATCCTGCGGAACAGAGATAGTTGAATCCAGATATGAGAACCGGTAGGTGGATTGAATCTTCGAGAATTATACACGCGTAGAACTTGTTATGTGATGTTAGATTGAGTTTGTGATATCCCGGGGTGGATCACAAATGTATAATTGTATAGTAGGAATCGTTATTGGAGATTTTGCTACGGTTAATGTCATAATTTAGTCTTCGAGAGAAGTGATTTTGTAATGAATAAGCGAAGTAATTCTTCGAGAGTAGAATCACGCCATATAGTTATTGAGGCAAGTGATAAGTTGATAGTGGATTATGATAGATATTTGCGTGATTTAGGATATGGAACCTACGTATGTTTGAATTTGTGTACGTTTTCGAAGAGGTAATCTTAATTAGATTTATTCCGAGTTTTCTATAATTCACGACTTTAATGTTCACGATAATTTACAATGGTTCTAGAACACCATTCGAGACTTTGCCTGAACTCGAGATTTCCAGAATATTCGAGGATTTTCATCCAGGTCATCGGATTAAACTTTAGAAATTTCACGATACCTTCAGCTATGATAAACTTATACAATGACACTCCGACAATATGATCAAATTATTCAGTAATACTCCGATAATATGATCGTCTTTATGTAGCCACATGTGTAGATAATGTAAAATAGGGTGTAAATAGTAGTGTATTTTTGTATTATTGTATGGTTATGGTGTTTTGGAGTTGATTTTCTTTTGTCTCAGATATTGTTACACGATGCGGATGATGTTAATGTCTTCGTTATTTGCATTTAGTAGTTGTGATATGGCATTGAAGAAATTGGATTTTGAGTTAGGCAGACCATTTTAAATGCGTATTGCATTTTCAGACTTCAGTAATTTATCTATTTAATTTTGTTAATCCAGTAAGTGACTGGTAATGGAACAGATTATTATTTCGTTGAGCCGACTCAGTTTTAAACTGAAATTGAAGCATCAAATTATGTAATTGTAAAGAATCGTAAATTTTGAATCGATAAGTGGAAATTTAATGGGGTTTTGAGCAAAAGTTAATTCAATTTTTTTTCTTTTAATATTTCAGAGCTGATCGTCTGAATCCAGAACTTTCAATAAATCAAACGGAATCTGTCTATCTGATCAAAATATTAAATGAATATGTAATTACGATTTGCTAGGACAAGATAGGGTATGAAATCATGTACCACCCCATTTGATTATTTCTTTTGTACTTCAAGAGATTCATTTTTAATTCGTTAACGATCATTCACATCATCACAAGTTAGGAGGATGACAATTTGAGAGTATTTTGTGATTAATAAACCATGCCATATATTAATTTTATTCTGTATTTTATTTGTTATATGCCACAATTCAGTCATATTTCCTATGCATGCCACATCCTTCGATTTGTTATATGGGCGTCTAATTTATGAACTGAGCACACCTGAGGTGTCTCGGTGTTCTCCGACTGTAGCAATACGTATGTATTACTTAATTATGATCTTATATTTTCCTCTTCCAATTAATTCTCTAATTAACGTTGAGTTTTAATAAACTATCATTTATCACTTATTTGGATTTTGACTCATGGTAGTGTTAGTTTAAGCTTGTACTGATTTAGGTGAATAACGTTTTCAGTTCAGGGCATAGTTATTCGCCCTTCCTGGTCGCGGTTCACGTGTAGTTTCCTCTTCTATCCTCGTCGTTGTCTATGTATTTATGTCAGATTGAGGGTGGGTGTGGCTCACAACATACCATATAAGTTCTGGGAATAGGAGATTGGCGTTCGGTTTTCCCATTAAATTTGAGGTTAATTCTGTTATTGAAATAATGCGATGAATTCATGTGTTAGAACAAAATATATTCTTGCAATAATTTCAATAAAATAGTGAGAACTGCTGCGATTAAAACAGATGAGAATATGAAATTTTGACATTGCAACTGAAAGAAACTAGGCATGAATTTGAATTCTTCTTGACCGGACATTTAACAATTTATACGAAATATATCCCTCACTGGTTCACTTGACTGTACCTTCAACACTTTGAGTGTAATAATGACGTATTCCTTAGATCTGGTGTTTACTGTAGATGTGTTACACCTAATTTGGTGATGTATCCATGTGACTGTTCTTCTCCATATCATGTGACTTCTTGGTAAGTCTGTATGGTATGACTTCATTGCAAGTGTATCCTTCTATGACTCCATGGTAAGCCTTTGCGTCCGTATCTTCAACTAAGTGACCGACTGAGGCCTATCTCGTTCAGTAAATGACCAACTGTGGCCTGTTCTTCCAATAGAATAATGACAGACGCTACAAGATACAGCCACCTTTTATAGACATAGGTTGACGCACCTACGTAACCTCCAGAAATAACAATGATCTACTCCCTCCTCGCGACAAATATTACACACTATGGCGAAATCGCCGGCGGCTCCCAGTAAGTAACTCCCAGAACGTGAGCTCATCGCTAAACACGCACGATGACGTAGCAATGACTTAGCAGTAACACCAGCGGTATTGCACAATGTAGCAATGTCACATCCAACATCTGATACATAGCAATTCTTACTGTACATGTTTTAGCGTTAATCTACACATACGTATATATGCATACATTTAACTACAATTACGCAAGCCACAAGCATTGCAGAATCGAATTGAATAATAATTACAGCACAATAATAGTAATCTTACAGATAAAATAACAATAATTGTACGGACATAATAATAATAATAATAATAATAATAATAATAATAATAATAATAACAATAATAAAAATACAGATATCACCTTGTAACGGGATTTGAACCGTTACAGAGTAAACAATAGCAACATGTTGTCCATCAATAGCTCTCGCACAGTTTGGGAAGTTGCACATTTCATGAAATTCCAAAGCAATATCCAGCCATTCTATTGGTGATCTTGGAAACTGAAATCAATAATAATGAAACAAACCGATAATTATTCTCGAATCAAAAATACATTGTATAAATTGTTATAATAAGTAACATATTAGATATATTAATTTAAAAAATAAAACTCGTTGGTCTACTTAGAACCATATTTTGTACTCTTACTTTCTTCCCTTTTCATAATAAGACAGGAGAAAGCATTGTATTCGTAAAAAAGACTTCTGTTTATGTTGGCAAAAATCTATTTTAAGGTCCCATGAGCCAAGAAAACGTGCGCTGTTTAAGCTTGGTACACATACACAGACAGACATATATATTATACATACTGAACCCGAGTGACTTAGGCCCAAAGTCAATCATGATTTGATTGATAAAATAAAATATGGTACATTTATTGAAATACAGAAGTGTAGTTGGAAATATTTCATCTGTGTAATGTCGAAATATGAGCGAGGAAGGACGACAGACTGGAGCCTGACGGATTAGCTCGACACAACAACATTTAGCTGCTTCACAGCAGGGGATCTCATTAGTTGGCGAACAGGGAAATACAAGTCCACAAATAAGTCTTGGTCAGAAAGAGAAAGGGGGTAGGTGATACAAAGGAAGCTCGCAACATGAGTAATGCGCTGGGATATTTTTGGCAGGACGGAGATTCCCGTGACGTCATGGAAAGCTACAGCGGTTGAGAGGACATTCGCTAGCCTAGGTTCGGGCAAGTGGAGATTTAAATCACGTGACCATTTGCCGGCCAATCGCAAAAATTTGATGGAAGACCCAGGGATACCATCTTAAGGAATGATGGATGGGATATTCTCGTAACTTCAAACGTAATCAGTAATAAATTATTGTGAGTACACGGATCGATGTAATGAATTTATTAGATGTCACGCATGGAAAAATAATCAATAATTATTGGCAAATTAAATAAATTGGAGGCTGGATTTCTTGGAAACCAGACAGCTTGAATGTCATTGGCTGGACGAAGATCACGTTGTAAGGGACGCTTCCGAAGGCGCGAAATGTGAGGAGCTAAATCCACCCGTATCTCCTAAATCTGTGATCGCCAGGAGTTCATATTTAATCCAGCAAATATGCTAGCGGAGTGGATTAATTTGATGTAAATTTTAACGTCCAATTCGGAGTGCAAGTACCGATATTAAAAATCCACCCCCTCCCTCAGGGGTATGAAGTCAATGAATCCGCGAGGGAAAGCTTCATCCATATATACGGGACAAGGTATCCTCGCCAACACACTTGAAATGAATCTCTGGAGCTGAACCATCGGTCGCAGCTAACTTAGAATTCTACGGGCGTACAGTAACTCAACATTTAATGGCGCGAGCATCCGCCAGTGTTTAGAAAATGTGATCGCGCTCAAGCAACATGAACTGGAAATAGTTAACGTAGGACAGTGTTTGTCACTTAAAAATATCAGTGAAGTAAATCAATTGCACTGTAAGAGAGTAATATAAATTGCACCGCAATAAGTACGTAAATAACAGACTGTGTGACGAACAGTACTTTAAGGGAATAATAGCCTGTACTTTGCAATATCGAACCGCTATCATGAACACTTCAAGAAGGCCGTATGAAACGGGCGTATCGCGTCGGTCGACATAAATCGCGACGGGCGTAAAGTTTGACACCTCGTCGTACGTGTCCAGGTCCATTGTGCGGTAATTGGACGAAGATTAAAATAGTGTAAAATATTAAATTTTTGGGTCTAGGATATTAATTTGTTGTATAAAAGTTAAAGTGTTCAGTGTTAACGTTGTCAATGGTGAAGTATCGTGATAATTAAGGTATTAGTGTAAAATGGTAATGTGCCAGGAAATCCTTTGTGGAACTACGCCATCAAGAATGGAGGAGTAAATAGCAGAGAGGGGCTGAAAGGAGCCTCTCATCTGCAAAGCTGTAATGGAATACCGAGAAACTAAGATGAGTACATAATGTAAATAATATTTGGGAAATGTTATCGTGATGGGAAAAATGGGAATAATTTTTTATTAGACTTGGTTACCTTCTGTAACAAGATGAGTCGCTTAACGACCCCATCCTAAATTTGTAGTACGGACAGTAGTAAATAATAACAATGTAAATAATCGGGTCTTTTTATGTATTCAGTTTGTTGGAGATGTAAATTTTGTAGATATAGGGTAGTACGTTAAGTCATGCATGCATTCATAATTTCTTTGTAGTCAAGAATAATTTTCTTTACATTTGATTTTGGTTATGATAGTTAAATAGACCCGATATGTCCTTTTCTGTTTGTCATTTTAACGAGCGATGTAATGACATTGAAGGAAAGTCCAGCCTCGTCATACCAGTTGTGTTTTGTTGTTGATTAGTATGTTCATATTTTCAAAGTGAAGTTGTTAAATTTGGGAGAAGCGATAATAATAATAAAATTTCCAAGTAAATCATATCTGAATTGATTAGTGCCAAAATAAATCGAAATTGTAAAAGGGGTTATGCGTTAAACATATTAAGAGTGGACTACCGTGTAACAGGCAAAAATTAATTTTTTAAATTAATAATAATAATAAATATAATAAAACGACTTCTTTAGAAGAAAATTTACTTTTTTTAAAAATTTGGATATGATAATAATTAATGTGATATCGGAAAATTTTAGTGAGCCGTGCGTAATAATAAATTCAAGTGATCAGGTGTCGAGTTTATCGGGAATCATTTAATGACGGGATGTCGTTTTTAATTCGGAATTAAAGTGTGTGGTAATTTAACTTGATAAATTAATAATATTGAAATTTAAGATCGGTGCTAAGAATCCGTACATGTTAATGAACGTGTGGTTTAAATTACGGTCCAATATTTTCTTTACGAATAAATGTCGTGTCTTAAAGTTGCAATTCAATAGCCGGAACACGGAGGACTAATATTACAAAACCATGATTGTCAAATTTTGGTAAATATAATTTCAAAATGTTACGATTATTTGTGGAGAACGAACTACGGCGTAGATCGAAATGAGATAGAAAAAGTTAAAGAATCTGCAGTCAGATAATAAAAGGTGGTACGATGTCAGAAGTGAATAAATAAGTCAGTTGATAATTCTGTGAGAAATAAATGAATCAGGGAATATTGAGATAGAAAGGGATATAAATTCCGTACGAGAGACACTTAGGATGTAAATGAGTGTAAAATGTACGGGCAGTGTCACAGAGAAATACTGAGTTACGCAGCGGGTAGAATTCGAACCCGTGACAGCATGTACGAAATAAATAGACTGCACAGCTATTCGTCGAGATACTACGGATCTAAGGATAATGAGAGTTCAGAGTCCACATAAATGATCGGATATTGTAATCATTGTAATGACGAGTGATGACAATCATGATGTCGTGATAATAATAATAATAATAAATATTGCAGATAAAAGGTTTGGACCGCCTTACTTAAATGAGCGTTGATAAAGATGTTAAACGGGAATATAAATTATAATATGCAACCGATAATAATAATAACAATGTAAGGACGATGTTAAATCATCGCGGTCAGCTTAATAATAATTGTCATAATAATAACAGTAATGATGCCGTTGGTTGATCAGTGAAATAATTATAATTGAGACCGATATCCTAATATATTTTGGCGGAAGTGACCGATTCATTAATAATAATAATAACATCTTGAGTGACGTGAATAATAATAATAATATCTGGAGTCACCTATTCATTAATAATAATAATAACCACAAGAGGGATATAATAATAATAATAATAATAATAATAATAATAATAATAACAGTAATAACCATTTGTGTTTGCATCCCGCATAATAATGACGATATTAATCAAACGTGACAGTGCCAGGAACCGTTGAGTAATAATAATAATAATAATAATAATAATAATAATAGTAATAGTAATAATAATAATAATAATAATAATAATAATAATAATAATAATAATAATTTCAAGGATGGTAATTTCGTGGATAAATGAATATTCTGACGATAGTGAATTAATTAATTAATTGGTGACAACATCCCTCTATTCGTATGTTGAATAATAAGTGTGAGAGATATTATAGTCATTTGTTACCTCGTTATCGTATGGTCTCCGCACGGTATTTCCCACCGCTTCTCGTTATCTCATCTGTGGCAGTAGTCTACTGAGGCTACTTTGTAACATCTCAGATCATGTGTAAATAAAATATAAATGCTAATTCAGTGGTATGGCATCAGCTGGACATCGTAAGATAGGAACTGTCCGTGTAATCCATTTTTCGTAATTCACGAGAAACATTACCCAGTCCGAGTACCGGTCTCGGAAAAATGTATATAGCCGGGGTACATCATCTTAGTTAAATCGAGAAGCCGACCGTAACATGGGTTATGCTCGGGCTCCCGATAGAAGAAAGCTATATCCTTGAACAACGGTTCGATTCAAATGGAATCGACCCATAAGTTATACTCCCATTGTAATTTCTTTCAGAAGCAACCCAGCAAGATATTGATACCACTTGCGGTATAGCAAGTGATTTATTTATGTAACATGTGTGGGAATTTAAATATCACTGCCAAATGTATCAAAGTTTCGTACGCCGGGTGGCGTAATAAACTGTTCCTTCTGGCAAATTATTTCAAAGGAAACCATTCTTATAATCTTTTTATTGTAGTTAGATGAGACCCATTTTAAAGTTAACAGTCACTTCCTAGTCCTATCATGGAGTCCTTAAATTCAAGTTTACAATCGAGCCTTCCCCATTTTAATTTTAAATTGCTCCGTTCATTCCCGTGTTCATTGATGCCGCTATATTTATATTTGATGACTTAAATAATGAACCGACACCCCTGAGATAAATGCTAGTCTGGGACTCGGGAGGTGGACGGGTGCAAAATGGCTTGCCCAACGTGGTGCTTTAAGAACGGCAGAGAGGGCCCAAGAAATGAAGGGAAGAACTACGAGTCGTGTTGGTTGACATCAGTAAAATGATGACCAATTGTAGGACATGTTACAGTTGGGCCAGAAGCAAAAACGGATAGACCAAAGTGAGACTTTACTGTGTGCCCACTGGGAAGCTTGATAGCATTCTAAAGAGGCCAATATTATTGCTAATCAATTGTAAAATTTTTATACTTTTTTCAAATGTTATATTTTTAAATTTTGATTTTAATTAATTGATGACCGCATCACGGTCAAGTGCGTGTTCACTTGTAACGTAATATCATACTAGAGTAAGGTTAGTTTCGAACGGGGCTATATTTGGCTAGTTTATTAATATAATCCATTGCTAATCTCTTCAAGTTAAGCAATGATTCAAAATTCAATAAGCTCGAAGATTTGATGTTTCTCTTTTTCCCATATGAAATTTAATATTATTTTGGTAATTCAGGACTCCATTTAAATGTCATTGGACATGAGATGAATATTATAAACAGCTGTTTATAAAGGCTTGAATTGGTAAAAATATTACTGAGCACCAGTTCAAGTTATTATTTAAAAAGAGGTTGAGATGGTATAAACTAAAATTAACGTATTTCAGGGCAGGAGATTTCCAACTTCATCGTTGTTTTTAATTTTGTTGTTGTTGTTGTTATATTGGAGCGGTTTATTGTGAAATCTTAGGCGCAAGCCAGCATTCAAGTTGAATGACATGGCAAATGTAAACAAAGTTTTATAGTCAATTTTTTTGTTAAATGAAAGTTAGTGTAGGGGTATAACATCATAGGATAGGGCCTAGACCCAATAGCGTATTCCTTCGTGTGCAGCAAGGTGAGAGGCCGATCGGCCCTCTGCTTTCTCAAGAAAAGTTATAATGTCTGACGACGGTGGGGAGCGACCCCAGGACATAGTGGTAGATGGACAGGGAGAGATGAAAGCTCTCACGTTAGAGGACGTGATGCGAGAATTGCGAGCCAATAGGATTTCAGATAAACAGGAAATTATTGAGCAAATGAAGGCTAATAGTGTTTCAGATAAACAGGAAATTATTTATAAGATAGACCAAGTTCAGGCCGTGAGTGTTTCACTAGAGAATAAGATCGACCAAGTACAGGCTGCGTGTGAAGTTAATAAAACAGAACTGAAGGCACAAATAGATGCAGTTCAGGCCGCGAGCGTAGCGATGGGAGAAGAACTTAGGGACAAATTAACACAAGTCCAGGAGGCATGTCACTTCGCGAAAGACGAATTAAATGGGCACATGGATTCATACATTACCATCATTAATGAAAGGGTTGACCGCGTTAGAGATGAGGCTCAAATGGAGCGAGCAGAAATTAAGGAGAAATTGAACGCTAGTGTCAAGGAACTCGCCGCTCTACGATTAACTGACAGACAAGACATAGAATCACACATAGAGGAAATTCGGGATGAATGTCGGAAGGAGAATGACATCGTCAGGGGACAAGTAGAAGAAAAATGCGCGCAGATAGCTGGCACCTTGGACAAACATGACAAGGGCATGAACGAGTTACGTGGGGAAGCTACACGTACACTTGTAATCGTAGCAGGACTGAAAAACAAAGTCGAGGAGCTAACTGTAATTTTAGAAGACCGTAGCCAGAGAATAACTAAGTGCGAAGACGCAAACCTAGCGTTATTCCAGCGGACGGAAGACCTAATTGAACAGGGCCAATCATTTGCCGACACGGAAGTTTGCTTATTAGAACAGTGCAAGGCGTATAATGGGCAAAATTCCGGCACTAAAGAAATGTCAAGTAGTAATCCCGACGGAATGGATGACATCCGAAAAGACTTGGAGATATTGAAGGCTAGGTTGGAACCGTCAGCGTCTAGCCAAGACTTTAACCTCCAATACCGTGAGTACGAACCCCATGATAACCAGGGGATTCATAATAAAGGGGGCCTATCCCAAGCTGACACGAACGGTTTCAAGTTTGAGAACAGAGATGAGTCGTCTACGTCATCGAATGCTATCCCGACATCGGTGGTACACGTCATTAAGATGTCTGATGACAAGCCACCCAGGTTCGATGCCCGTGGGCATATCACCCCGAAAGGTTTCATCCGGGAAATCGCCGGTTATATAAATGAAAATAAGATACCAGTAGAGCGACAACTGCGAACGGTGGAGAAATTCCTAGACGGAGCACCAGCTGTATGGTTCAGGGCTTTCTTGTATACCTTTGAAGACTTTGAAGGATTTCGGCGGGCTTTTCCCCAAAAGTTCTGGAGCATTCAGGAACAGCAGGAGTTAAGGTTGGAAGTCTACTCCAGACGATATTCAACATCTTCACCCACGAAATTCTCAGATTACTTTGTGGCACAATTTCACAAGCTACGAGAGCTTGATAATTCAATGAGCGAAACAGAATTGATTAGCGCCATTGGAAAGCAATTGCCATTCGAGGTCCAACGAATGATGATTGCGTCAAATGTCCAGACGGCTGTCCAAGCGGAGGCTTTGTTGCGCCAATTAGACCTCACAACGCATCATTCGAACCCGAGACAAATTAGGAACAGGGACCAACAGGTGAACAATATCGAACGGACAATCGAACCGAAGACCACTAGTACAAAGAACCAGGGAACTAGTACTGACCCGGAACCTCGTCGAGCATATAATACGGAGTGGAAGCCGCGACAATGGACAAGACCTAGGAATTTTGCGGAAGGCAACCGGCAAACCAACCAAGGTCAATTTCGGGCTGACAGGGGATACCGTGGATTCCAGAGAAATAATTATAGGCCGTATCCATCTAGAAATCAAGGGAACCCGAGATATTACCAGGGAGGATCTCGTCAGAAGAAGGATGACAGATATCAAGAGTCTAGGCGGTACATAGAAGAGCTGAACAAGAGAAAATGGAAGGAGGCGATCCATGATCGAGGCCGTGATGAGGAAGCAACAGGAGCGGAGAGCTTGCAATTCCAAAGAGCAAGGAAAGGGGGCAGCGACTTGAACCCAAATGCACCGACGTTCGATTCGGGACAAGGAAACAAAGGGATGTGACTAGAAGCAGAGGATGAACGAGAGGAAGCAGATGACGAGCCGGAAGAAGATGATGTCGAAGAAGAGGAAGAAGAAGAAGACGGAAGGGAAGAAGAAGTCCAAGTAATCCATACACCAATTGAAGCAAGGCCATGTCCAGAGTGTGGAGAGATAGACAGCGACGTGCAGGAATTTGTCAATACGATCCATCAAATCGGAAGACAGAACGATGAGTTAAGATTCAGGAACCAGATGCTGAGAGATGAAATCAATAGCCGTCGCAGAACAGAGGATCCGATGTCAAATCATGATAGTGATGATATGAACACATCATAAAAAAATCTCATGATGCTCACTAGATTTTTTTTACCTGGGCAAGAGGAAGATGAACCCGAGTGACTTAGGCCCAAAGTCAATCATGATTTGATTGATAAAATAAAATATGGTACATTTATTGAAATACAGAAGTGTAGTTGGAAATATTTCATCTGTGTAATGTCGAAATATGAGCGAGGAAGGACGACAGACTGGAGCCTGACGGATTAGCTCGACACAACAACATTTAGCTGCTTCACAGCAGGGGATCTCATTAGTTGGCGAACAGGGAAATACAAGTCCACAAATAAGTCTTGGTCAGAAAGAGAAAGGGGGTAGGTGATACAAAGGAAGCTCGCAACATGAGTAATGCGCTGGGATATTTTTGGCAGGACGGAGATTCCCGTGACGTCATGGAAAGCTACAGCGGTTGAGAGGACATTCGCTAGCCTAGGTTCGGGCAAGTGGAGATTTAAATCACGTGACCATTTGCCGGCCAATCGCAAAAATTTGATGGAAGACCCAGGGATACCATCTTAAGGAATGATGGATGGGATATTCTCGTAACTTCAAACGTAATCAGTAATAAATTATTGTGAGTACACGGATCGATGTAATGAATTTATTAGATGTCACGCATGGAAAAATAATCAATAATTATTGGCAAATTAAATAAATTGGAGGCTGGATTTCTTGGGAACCAGACAGCTTGAATGTCATTGGCTGGACGAAGATCACGTTGTAAGGGACGCTTCCGAAGGCGCGAAATGTGAGGAGCTAAATCCACCCGTATCTCCTAAATCTGTGATCGCCAGGAGTTCATATTTAATCCAGCAAATATGCTAGCGGAGTGGATTAATTTGATGTAAATTTTAACGTCCAATTCGGAGTGCAAGTACCGATATTAAAAATCCACCCCCTCCCTCATGGTATGACGTCAATGAATCCGCGAGGGAAAGCTTCATCCATATGTACGGGACAAGGTATCCTCGCCAACACACTTGAAATGAAGCTCTGGAGCTGAACTGTCGGTCACAACTAACTTCGAATTCTACGGGCATACAGTAACTCAACATTTAATGGCGCGAGCATCCGCCAGTGTTTAGAAAATGTGATCGCGCTCAAGCAACATGAACTGGAAATAGTTAACGTAGGACAGTGTTTGTCACTTATAAATATCAGTGAAGTAAATCAATTGCACTGTAAGAGAGTAATATAAATTGCACCGCAATAAGTACGTAAATAACAGACTGTGTGACGAACAGTACTTTAAGGGAATAATAGCCTGTACTTTGCAATATCGAACCGCTATCATGAACACTTCAAGAAGGCCGTATGAAACGGGCGTATCGCGTCGGTCGACATAAATCGCGACGGGCGTAAAGTTTGACACCTCGTCGTACGTGTCCAGGTCCATTGTGCGGTAATTGGACGAAGATTAAAATAGTGTAAAATATTAAATTTTTGGGTCTAGGATATTAATTTGTTGTATAAAAGTTAAAGTGTTCAGTGTTAACGTTGTCAGTGGTGAAGTATCGTGATAATTAAGGTATTAGTGTAAAATGGTAATGTGCCAGGAAATCCTTTGTGGAACTACGCCATCAAGAATGGAGGAGTAAATACCAGAGAGGGGCTGAAAGGAGCCTCTCATCTGCAAAGCTGTAATGGAATACCGAGAAACTAAGATGAGTACATAATGTAAATAATATTTGGGAAATGTTATCGTGATGGGAAAAATGGGAATAATTTGATTAGACTTGGTTACCTTCTGTAACAAGATGAGTCGCTTAACGACCCCATCCTAAATTTGTAGTACGGACAGTAGTAAATAATAACAATGTAAATAATCGGGTCTTTTTATGTATTCAGTTTGTTGGAGATGTAAATTTTGTAGATATAGGGTAGTACGTTAAGTCATGCATGCATTCATAATTTCTTTGTAGTCAAGAAAATTTTCTTTACATTTGATTTTGGTTATGATAGTTAAATAGACCCGATATGTCCTTTTCTGTTTGTCATTTTAACGAGCGATGTAATGACATTGAAGGAAAGTCCAGCCTCGTCATACCAGTTGTGTTTTGTTGTTGATTAGTATGTTCATATTTTCAAAGTGAAGTTGTTAAATTTGGGAGAAGCGATAATAATAATAAAATTTCCAAGTAAATCATATCTGGATTGATTAGT
Organism: Anabrus simplex; assembly: GCF_040414725.1. Classification (NCBI taxonomy): domain Eukaryota; kingdom Metazoa; phylum Arthropoda; class Insecta; order Orthoptera; family Tettigoniidae; genus Anabrus; species Anabrus simplex. The sequence goes on along the minus strand of NC_090275.1, from coordinate 126,683,573 downwards.
GCCAAAATAAATCGAAATTGTGAAAGGGGTTATGCGTTAAACATATTAAGAGTGGACTACCGTGTAACAGGCAAAAATTAATTTTTTAAATTAATAATAATAATAAATATAATAAAACTACTTTTTTTAGAAGAAAATTTACTTTTTTCAAAAATTTGGATATAATAATAATTCATGTGATATCGAAAATTTTTAGTGAGCCGTGAGTAATAATAAATTCAAGTGATCAGGTGTTGAGTTTGTCGGGAATCATTTAATGACGGGATGTCGTTTTTAATTCGGAATTAAAGTGTGTGGTAATTTAACTTGATAAATTAATAATATTGAAATTTAAGATTGGTGCTAAGAATCCGTACATGTTAATGAACGTGTGGTTTAAATTACGGTCCAATATTTTCTTTACGAATAAATGTCGTGTCTTAAAGTTGCAATTCAATAGCCGGAACACGGAGGACTAATATTACAAAACCATGATTGTCAAATTTTGGTAAATATAATTTCAAAATGTTACGATTATTTGTGGAGAACGAACTACGGCGTAGATCGAAATGAGATAGAAAAAGTTAAAGAATCTGCAGTCAGATAATAAAAGGTGGTACGATGTCAGAAGTGAATAAATAAGTCAGTTGATAATTCTGTGAGAAATAAATGAATCAGGGAATATTGAGATAGAAAGGGATATAAATTCCGTACGAGAGACACTTAGGATGTAAATGAGTGTAAAATGTACGGGCAGTGTCACAGAGAAATACTGAGTTACGCAGCGGGTAGAATTCGAACCCGTGACAGCATGTACGAAATAAATAGACTGCACAGCTATTCGTCGAGATACTACGGATCTAAGGATAATGAGAGTTCAGAGTCCACATAAATGATCGGATATTGTAATCATTGTAATGGCGAGTGATGACAATCATGATGTCGTGATAATAATAATAATAATAAATATTGCAGATAAAAGGTTTGGACCGCCTTACTTAAATGAGCGTTGATAAAGATGTTAAACGGGAATATAAATGATAATATGCAACCGATAATAATAATAACAATGTAAGGACGATGTTAAATCATCGCGGTCAGCTTAATAATAATTGTCATAATAATAACAGTAATGATGCCGTTGGTTGATCAGTGAAATAATTATAATTGAGACCGATATCCTAATATATTTTGGCGGAAGTGACCGATTCATTAATAATAATAATAACATCTTGAGTGACGTGAATAATAATAATAATATCTGGAGTCACCTATTCATTAATAATAATAATAACCACAAGAGGGATATAATAATAATAATAATAATAATAATAATAATAATAATAATAATAATAATAACAGTAATAACCATTTGTGTTTGCATCCCGCATAATAATGACGATATTAATCAAACGTGACAGTGCCAGGAACCGTTGAGTAATAATAATAATAATAATAATAATAATAATAATAATAATAATAATAATAATAATAATAATAATAATAATTTCAAGGATGATAATTTCGTGGATAAATGAATATTCTGACGATAGTGAATTAATTAATTAATTGGTGACAACATCCCTCTATTCGTATGTTGAATAATAAGTGTGAGAGATATTATAGTCATTTGTTACCTCGTTATCGTACGGTCTCCGCACGGTATTTCCCACCGCTTCTCGTTATCTCATCTGTGGCAGTAGTCTACTGAGGCTACTTTGTAACATCTCAGATCATGTGTAAATAAAATATAAATGCTAATTCAGTGGTATGGCATCAGCTGGACATCGTAAGATAGGAACTGTCCGTGTAATCCATTTTTCGTAATTCACGAGAAACATTACCCAGTCCGAGTACCGGTCTCGGAAAAATGTATATAGCCGGGGTACATCATCTTAGTTAAATCGAGAAGCCGACCGTAACATGGGTTATGCTCGGGCTCCCGATAGAAGAAAGCTATATCCTTGAACAACGGTTCGATTCAAATGGAATCGACCCATAAGTTATACTCCCATTGTAATTTCTTTCAGAAGCAACCCAGCAAGATATTGATACCACTTGCGGTATAGCAAGTGATTTATTTATGTAACATGTGTGGGAATTTAAATATCACTGCCAAATGTATCAAAGTTTCGTACGCCGGGTGGCGTAATAAACTGTTCCTTCTGGCAAATTATTTCAAAGGAAACCATTCTTATAATCTTTTTATTGTAGTTAGATGAGACCCATTTTAAAGTTAACAGTCACTTCCTAGTCCTATCATGGAGTCCTTAAATTCAAGTTTACAATCGAGCCTTCCCCATTTTAATTTTAAATTGCTCCGTTCATTCCCGTGTTCATTGATGCCGCTATATTTATATTTGATGACTTAAATAATGAACCGACACCCCTGAGATAAATGCTAGTCTGGGACTCGGGAGGTGGATGGGGGCAATGCAATGAGGCATTTTGTGAAAACAGTTCTTTGCTCGCGGGACCTTAAACAGATATTTTCACAAAAATCTCGAAATAGATTTCTTCCGCATACGTAACTTTTTCTATAGGCCTAGTAGTCTATAGGTGAGAAATTAAATTAACATTTTAATAGCTTTCCCCATGTTTTAGTTAGGAAACATATTCACGTGCTGTAACTTTTGTTGATGATAATAATAAATAAAATCATGAATAAAAATATATAAATAAAATTACTCAAAAACTTAATAAAATTAATAAGCATAATTAACCGAAATGTCCGTAGTATGGGCGCCAGAGTTCACCAGAATGGATCCCTCGAATTTAGATAAGAGCATGATAAACTATATTTCCCAGGGCGTGTACATAATGCTGCGTACTGGTACATCTGCTGCAGGCCTTACTTAACCTCCTGAAAACGACTAATTAGGTAGGAACTGCACCTAGGTTCATCAATAACACTGATTCTAAAATAGCTAACTATATTCTTAACAAATTCCGTGCATGAGCACCTCATCAACATACAACCTTATACATATAATATACACATAAAATATTGCTGGAAGACTCCATATGTACAACAACAACAATAATGAAAATCGTGGGAAAACGAAAGCGAGGACTAAGCTACCATTTGTAGACGGTCCGATGAACAATGTACATGTATGAAGATAAATACCCTTCACTGTCTCTTTATCAATTCGACTTACCGATTCTCATAATCGGCAGTTATCACATCACACAGATACTGTACCTTGTACTACTGTGTTCACATATTTTAACACTTGTTGTAAAGATATATACACACGTCTATCGATCCTCAACATATAAATTTATGGAAAGTCTGAGATAGCTTTCACCAACATATAATGCTAGGCCGCCACAAGTGCTACAATACTTAATGCGCAAGCACTCTCCACAATCATCCACTTTCCACGAACATAACAAGACTATGCTCCACGAACGTTTGAAGTCCAGTCCATTGCTGCCGTGTCACTCCAGTACCGTGTATCAGCACTACTTCCTTCTCGTACAGTGTGTCAGTTGTCGTTCCTTCATACAGTGTTACTGCTTGTAGTTGCAGTAGTTTTCTTCCTTCTCGTTCCTTTACAATCACCCTTACAATCACCCTTACAATCTCCCTTACAATGTCCCCTTACAGTGTCCTTGGTTGCCGCCGTATGATCAACCTTTATAGACATCAACATCCCCCTCCTCTCAGATGAGACGTCTGGATTGGTGCTTGCCCACCAATCATGAGTGAACCTCTAGTCAAGACCAAGCCCTGAACTACTTCTTCCTCCCAAGACAATAACAAACTCTGGAGTTTTACATGAATCATCGAATTTCCCTGGTACAACAACAAGCTTATCTCATCAGGCTGGGATATATACATGACTCATGAATTTCCCGACACAAGTACATCACAACAGACACTGGGGTAGCCATATGACTCATTCAAATTACCAGAGTTATTAAAGCAATGTTTTCCCACTCATGCAAAACAAATTACTCATACCTACATATGTGGATATCTTCCAGCTTACCAATATAAATGGCAAAATATACAAATGAAATATAATAATAATGATAATAATAATAATAATAAATCGAATACTGACAATAATATCTCTAACTTCTACATATAATTCGGGGGTGTGATATATGTACTATCACATAACGCCCCCTTGGTGAATCGATGATATCACATATTATGATTCACCATAAAACAGAACTTCGTACATAACCTTATAATGGCATAACTGAACACATAATTTACTGTAATAATGATATATACATTGCGTCTACTGCATTGTATTCGCACACACGAAATACAATTTGTCCAAACAATAACATTAATATGGCTATATACACAAAACTCTGATTGTTTCATATACCATTGAACACAATCCCTTCTTGCTACTGTACACATAACTCATCATTGATAATATATACATCCAAGGTGCAGATCCTATCTCTTATATCTGCGAAGGCTATAGATATTAAATGTCCCAAGGACCTTGTTGTCAGTGGTTAGGAGCCTATAAGCACACTTGCCTATTCTACTTTCCACAGTATACGGACCCTAATATAAATGAAAAACTATACATAAACTTAACATTGTCATCGATAAATGAGGAATGCGTACCGTAATAAAATCTAACTACGTCTAGAATCCACTCTATCTCACACACAAACATTCATACCATCCATTCACACAAGAATCATACAAACTTTCATTCGGAACATTCATAAAAAGGAAATCCCTCTTTCTGAAATGAGCGGTAATCTCACTACGTTTACTCTTCCACAAAACCATAATTAATGCAAGCAAACAAATCACATACTTTTTCACACATTCCACATCGATATCACACAGCACGTCATTCACACAACTCTCAGTCTTAAATAAAACGTTACACACTCGCTTGGATAGACTTTCCTTCATCTCACGCACACTTCCATTCTCACACACGCTCACTCTATTACTGAAATTCTTACCATAATACACTTTGAAATTGCTGTCATTACTACTTAATGACCCAACAATTAATCCATCTTCACCACCTTCCATATCAGCTCCCACTTGCACTACTTTAACGCCAACAACACTGCTACTTTCGACTCTCTTATCAGAAGTATCATTAATCTCAAAGTCACCATTTTCACACATAATGGACCTAACTTTACTCTCCTCACATACACTTAAATCAACAAAAACATCCTCATGATGTATACTCCGTGAACACTCTTCACTTACTAAACAACCTTCATCAACACAAAAAACTCCACTTTCAATTTCAGAAACTTCCACAAGATTATCGATCGCAACACCGCTATTACCATCACCACTAGCACAAAGTAAGATATCCGACACATCTTTCTTACTTTCATCACGCCCCCTATACACAAAATCACCCTGAACACAAAACACATGGTCATACAATAATTCCTCTTTCACGTCTACCTCGTAACTTACCTGTTTCATCGCGTGAATAGGAATTTCGGTATCGGACTGCCTATCTGACCCAACTAAGAAGTCCGATTCCGGTTTAAATTACTTGACGTGGACTGTTCACTATTATCATGTATCGGCACTTGATCTGGCGGTCTTTGATCCGTACGCCCCCTACTTTCTGATTCCCCTTGATTAGGTCTTCTGCCATAATATTCCTGGTGATTACCTCCTTGGTTAGAGTGTCTGTTTCCCCTTCCGGAATTACCACCCTGATTCCCTTGCCTAGAATGACTGAAATTCTGATTATTCCTATCTCCCGCTACCTGATTACCTTGTCTCCCATTATCCCCGTAATTTCTACCTTCACTTTGCCTAGTCCTCCCCTGCCCTTCCAAAGCATCAAACCTCTCTAACAGCTGCTCTAATTCCTTAATCGTAACAATATTCTGCATACATGCAGCTAATCCGACCTTCTCAGGAAAATGCCTCAACATCTGGCGGACTGTATCTCTCTCCGATGCTAGACCTTCAATATTCTGGCTGATCAGAACATGCGCCAAGAAATATTCCGTCATAGACGCACCTTCCTGAGGTCTATATTTGCCAAATAGCACGCGATCTCTTTCCCTTCCCTGAATAGCATCACTCCAAAATTTAGAACTAAATTTCTCCCTAAATTCCTCCAAACTCTAAATACCCTGTCTATAAACTTGAAACCAGGATCTCGCTTCTCCAACAAATGCAATATCCAACACCTCATAACCATACTCCATTCGATCAAACCATCGTCAAGATTCTTGGAAAACCGTTTCTCCACCGTTTTCAAGAATTCCATCGGATTAAACTGCCGACCATTAAACTTGGGTAATTCAGAGTCCTTCGTACAAGATACGTACCTATTACATATGCTGCTACCTAATTGGATTTGACTGATCTCCTGCCTTAATTTCACATGACATGATTTAATTCCTTCTTCCACTACCATTCTGGCATTTTCTTCTACTGACTTGAGGTCATCTTTTACCGACTTAAGGTCTTTCTCCAATTTCTCATCCTTCTCATCTATACGCTTCGCTAAAACGTTCTGATTGGATTTAATTCTATCTATTTCTTCGACTTTATCTTCCACTATTTTTATTCTCTTATCACATTCCTTGCTGTTTTCAACAAATTCTTTCCTAACTACATTAAATCGGCATTCAATTTTCTCAGTCAATTCCATGCATTGAGCTTCTACCTTATTATTGACTTCCTGAATTTCCCTGCTTTGAAGGTCAAACTTCTGGTTGAATTTATCTATTCTACCATTCACAGCACTACTTAAACTATCAATTTTACTAGACAATTCAACACTCACTAAATTTAAGTCCTTACTTTGATTCTCAATCTTACTGGACAATTGCGTACTAACTGAATTTAATTCACTATTAATACTGTATATTTCATTACTTAAAAAACGCAATTCACTCTTCAACTCTTTACTCTGACTATCAATCTTGCTAGACAATTCAACCTTATTATTATCGTTTTTACTGGACAATTCAACATTATTATTATCGATTTTACTGGACAATTCAACATTATTATTATCGATTTTACTGGACAATTCACCCTTCAGCTCTTCATTCTTGCTATCAATCTTACTGGACAATTCATCACTCTTACTGTTTAATTCAACACTCTGATTATCGATTTTACTAGACAATTCATTAAATAGCGATTTAATCATACTAAAAGTTAAAGCCTCCCCTTGAACCGTTTCCTTAACAACCCCTACGTGCTGAGTTTGAGACGGGTTACTCGGTTCCTCACCCATCGTTGCCAATTGATCCTTCCCACTATCAGCCATTTTGCTACTCTTACTTAAATTAGATAAACTCAATGTGGTGAATTCTTTTGCCTTCTCTTCTCCTGATTCTTGGTACCAGCAACATTAAAAACCTCTCTACTTCTCAATTTTATAATACTGGACTCGCTACAACATTTCTTCATACTCCAAAATACACATGAAACATATAAAACACTTCAATGACATAGTTTGCAGAATTCCAACCACACCTGACAAGTGCACCTACGCTTATAAGCCTAACAGATGTACCAATCATTCAGCCACACGTTGGGAAGCCAATTGTAACTTTTGTTGATGATAATAATAAATAAATTCATGAATAAAAATATATATAAAATTACTCAAAAACTTAATAAAATTAATAAGCATAATTAACCGAAATGTCCGTAGTATGGGCGCCAGAGTTCACCAGAATGGATCCCTCGAATTTGGATAAGAGCATGATAAACTTTATATCCCAGGGCGTGTACATAATGCTGCGTACTGGTACATCTGCTGCAGGCCTTACCTAACCTCCTGAAAACGACTAATTAGGTAGGAACTGCACCTAGGTTCATCAATAACACTGATTCTAAAATAGCTAACTATATTCTTAACAAATTCCGTGTATGAGCACCTCATCAACATACAACATTATACATATAATATACACATAAAATATTGCTGGAAGACTCCATATGTACAACAACAACAATAATGAAAATCGTGGGAAAACGAAAGCGAGAACTAAGCTACCATTTGTAGATGGTCCGATGAACAATGTACATGTATGAAGATAAATACCCTTCACTGTCTCTTTATCAATTCGACTTACCGATTCTCATAATCGGCAGTTATCACATCACACAGATACTGTACCTTGTACTACTGTGTTCACATATTTTAACACTTGTTGTAAAGATATATACACACGTCTATCGATCCTCAACATATAAATTTATGGAAAGTCTGAGATAGCTTTCACCAACATATAACGCTAAGCCGCCACAAGTGCTACAATACTTAATGCGCAAGCACTCTCCACAATCAGCCACTTTCCACGAACATAACAAGACTATGCTCCACGAACGTTTGAAGTCCAGTCCATTGCTGCCGTGTCACTCCAGTACCGTGTATCAGCACTACTTCCTTCTCGTACAGTGTGTCAGTTGTCGTTCCTTCATACAGTGTTACTGCTTGTAGTTGCAGTAGTTTTCTTCCTTCTCGTTCCTTTACAATCACCCTTACAATCACCCTTACAATCACCCTTACAATCTCCCTTACAATGTCCCCTTACAGTGTCCTTGGTTGCCGCCGTATGATCAACCTTTATAGACATCAACATCCCCCTCCTCTCAGATGAGACGTCTGGATTGGTGCTTGCCCACCAATCATGAGTGAACCTCTAGTCAAGACCAAGCCCTGAACTACTTCTTCCTCCCAAAACAATAACAAACTCTGGAGTTTTACATGAATCATCGAATTTCCCTGGTACAACAACAAGCTCATCTCATCAGGCTGGGATATATACATGACTCATGAATTTCCCGACACAAGTACATCACAACAGACACTGGGGTAGCCATATGACTCATTCAAATTACCAGAGTTATTAAAGCAATGTTTTCCCACTCATGCAAAACAAATTACTCATACCTACATATGTGGATATCTTCCAGCTTACCAATATAAATGGCAAAATATACAAATGAAATATAATAATAATAATAATAATAATAATAATAATAATAATAATAAATCGAATACTGACAATAATATCTCTAACTTCTACATATAATTCGGGGGTGTGATATATGTACTATCACAGTGCCTCAACTCTATTGGCAGCATGAAGTATCTACTTTTTAGGCCAATAAGTACATTTTGGTACACCAGTAAAGTCCAGGCTACCTAATCTATATTTTTTTTCAGATCATAGACACTAACCCAACTTCTTCAATCAAACGTAATTTAACACAAGAACCTATGGTAGTGAAAAAGCCTCGTTCTAAAAAAAACTTAAATTGAAAGTAAAAAGGAAAATTTGATAAATACAGCTTTACAACAGAATGAAGATGAATACGATGCAGTATCAACTAGACAATCCACGCAGAGAAATCCAAATGCGGTTTCTTGAGAAGCTGGATGAAACTACCACTAATTACACTTGGATTACAACACCACCAGGACGTAGTAGTTGTAGCATAGTCAACAATGACAGCCCTTACTTCAACCCAATAAATTATCAAGAAGAACATTCAATGTCAAAGGTTTCTACAGACGTTTGTTACAAATAAATTACTGTTTTTCAGTTTTATTAATGTTAAAGTGTTAACCTGTGTTCAGAAGCACAGGTCAATCTGTATCACTCAATTGTATGTAGAAAATCATCGAATTTTGCAGAAAAAAGTGTTTTTTATTATTATTATTATTATTATTATTATTATTATTATTATTATTATTATTATTATTATTTCAATTATCAGAATGATAAATTGATAATATTTTTAACCTTCAGTATCAAATTTCCGAAAAAATAATTATGCAGTCGTGCATTAAAAATTACGGTGTTTTTAAAGATACACGTACATTAGAGAAATGTAATGTTTATTATTATGTAATTAGAACGATTTTTTTGGTTTATTACTATTAAAACGAGTTTATCAGTTTTAAACAGCATTTTGTAACTTTAAGTTTTTGCCTGTACATGGTATAAACAAGTCACTTACCTTTAACCATGTCTCTTTCAACACTTGGTAAATGGCTCTGCAAGTTTCGGGGATGATTGTACCAAGTGATTGAGCCAATATTATCGCAGAAACTCCTTCCAGTTACCAAGAAACGCAAGCCTATCATCCACTGGTACAGCTTCTCTTAATACTGTATCTTTTTTTTTTGATCAAAGGTGTCACTAGTTCAATTAGGTACTTATATTTAACTTCTGCCATTCGTAAATAATTCTTGAAGTCGTATCGGGTTGTTTTCTCTTAGTTCTAATATTAAGTTCATGTGTGAGTATTCATTCCTTTTTTGTAGCCAACTTTTAACCCAGCACTTTCGAGGTTCCCCCCCCCCCCCTTTTTTTTTTTTTTTTTGGACAAATACCCCAGCTTCATCCAACAGTAATATTGCGGTAGCCAAACGTTTCTTCGCGTCCATTAATTCACTTCACAAACCAGTAGCAATCAATACAATTTATTACTCACAAATTAAAACAGACAAAGTGATAAAGTGTATGTGATTCTACAAAGGTTGTTTCGATACTGGTACGACGGTGCGTGGGAATGCGACGCACCAGACTTTTGTTGAACAAACATCTGACGTACGAGGTTGGGGCCTTGAGCGGCAAACCATGTTCGATAGTGTATGGAGATTCGCTGACCGAACATTTGTGTGCCCCAACTTCGAGCAAACCTTATTCGGCCTGGTTCGTCGGACCGGGTTGGATAGTGCAGGGGGGGCTTACTGTTTTGAGAGGCAACCATCCTATATTAACATGGCGTGTGGCGCCCTACAAAGTCGGCCCCCAGAACCCGGGACCCCAGCCACGACATCCTAACTTAATACTGTTCGAATCAGCGGGCTGGGGAGGAGGAATCGAACTTCAACGCAATTTACTTTCAAATACATTTTACAGAAATAAATGTTTGGAACTTTTATACAACGAAAGTAACGAAATCGCTCTAGCCCGTAGCAGACGACTCGCCAGCCAGTCTGTTGAGCACCATCAAATTTCGCTTTCAAATTTGTCAAATTTTATCAATGATTAATCAACATTGCTGAAAAGATTTGGCGAAGTTTGAGAGCATTTTCCTTTAACATGGAGGACGTTCCTGGACGAACAGCGATGCCCCGCCATTAGAACTCACATTAATTGATAACGGAAATTCATATCTCATAACTTGAAAGCATAATAGAAATTCGATAGTAATAGTAATAATAGTAATAATAATAATAATAATAATAATAATAATAATAATGATAATAATAATTGTTACGGAGGTTTCCGTGGTAAGTAGAGGTGAAAGAAGGTGCGGGTGTGAATAGGTCTCCAACTACGGAATTAAAGTTAAATGTAAAATTTAACAAGGTTATATTTTCTTTCCAAAATTCAGAAATAACAAGAATGGCAGGTACGGAGTAGCAAGACAACAAAGAACAATTACAGTATTTACAGGATTTGGGCTTCGAGCCCTGAAAACACAATTCTTGAGCAACTAGCCCAACTTTACGATATACAAATTTCAACAACGGGGCAGAAGACCCCAATCAAACCCTGGAGCACTTGCTCCAAATTACACCGTAAAGCCTCCTCGAGGCATACAAGACTCAGTTTCCGGAAAAGAGCCACTCGCTCTCAAATTTAAGCCTCTCCCAGGCCACACCAAACTCCACCTTCAAGCTGTCCTCAACGGACATAAACACAGGGGTAAAATACCCAATCTACTGAGGCCTATTAAGTGAGAAAAGGTTAATTATATGGCCTCTAAAATACCAACTTGAAAGGAGGCTCTCCGCACTCCTAATACACTTTATTTAAAACCTACTTGGCACTAGGCCGTTAATGCAAGGGCTAATCCCATAATACAGAGGTGACTTCAGAAAAGAACAATTTACATTATATTAACGAAGAATAGGTTGAGAAAAATAAGTTCACCTCAAAACAATATGATTGGGAGCTCGAGAGGGTTAAGCACTCTCTATCCCGATATGCAGTTTAAAAGATGAAATAGATACAAGTTTCTTTACATTTTAAGGAAGGTTACATAATGGAAAAAGCTTCGGACCCGCCCCGAGAGTTAAACTGCTGAGCTAGCAAAGAAAGAAGTTATTAATTGGCCATTACCTTGTTGTTGACCGCTGCCGAAGAAAGAGGCGCTTCCCGCCCCCTGCTATGTACTTTACACACTGAAAGATGGAACAGAAGTGGCGCAGAGACCCTAAAATCAGCAGTTTATATACTCTCGCGGAAGGTTCTAGGCGTTAGGGGAATGAGAACACCCGCCCACAATCACTTTATTGGAGAATGAAGAGAAACCCCTACACAAGATGAAGAAACACATTATTGGTGGAAAATTAATTTCAGAAATTCGGAATTGGCTAGATTTAAAACAAGGGGAAAGAAAGGGGTAATATTGCCAACTTAACCAATGACTAAAAGAAATTTAACAAAGAACAAACTTTTGAAATAAAATTTTCTCCAAAGAACAGTTCTTTTTCTTCGCACTAGGGTGCACTATTGTAGTTCTTCAGTAGTGTCCTCTAGAAGAGAAAGTTCACACTTCTTACTTCAAGCAAAACAAAAACACATCAAAAATGACACAGTTCTAAAACTCCAAAATTTACAATTAGTGACATCTTCTGAGAAAGTAGAAAATTAATACCGTCAATAAAGTTCAGACTTCCTCCAGCAGAGGAGTTTCAACTGGCGCACCTTTTGAATTAGCGGCGTGGAGGTGTACCGCCCGGTACAGACCTCCCCCCCCCCCCCAAATGTTTCTCCAGGGGTGACACATGAAATTTGTTTGAAAACTAGGTCCAAGTTTTGATGTAGATGTGGAGATTAATTGCAGAAGTATTTTTAAGATTTTCTTAATATGGTTTGATTCAGTTTCAAAATTTTTGTTGTTGCAGGTGAAGTAAAGTCTTTATGCTTGTAGAAGTTGAATTCAGAAGATAAACTTTAATTTTTAAAGTTGAGAAAAAAAAATTCTAAGTCCACCAGGTATTGCAGAAAAATCCAAGAGAAGGTAGTAATGTCGAACTGGAATGTCCATGTAGTTGATGTAGACTAAGTTGAATGGCCAGATCGGCCGTTGCCGCTTGCGTCCAGGAGAGGCCGCTCGGACCCCTCAAATACCCTGAGATACCGCTCGCCCGCACCATGAGGGGAGCAGTGGTGTTGAAACACGCCGCGCCCGCGGTGAATATATACAGGCTGCGGGCAAGTAGCAGGTCGTGCGCCGCACATCAGCCTTGGCCGGGAGGAGAGCTCCGGCTCGCCGTGCACATGTCGTCCTCGCTGGGGTCGAGGGGGCCCATCCTCAAACCCAGTCGCGGCACAGCGCCGCGCGGCTGCGGGGGCACTGAAACATTAAAGCTAGGCGGCAGAATATTGTTGGACCATCATCTTTTTGAGGGCACAGACTTTGTGGAGAGGTTGAGGGGCCAGCGGCGTGCAGATATCCATGGCATTTAATATAAGCAAGCCACAGTGTGTATAGCAGGAGACGGGAGCGTGGTAATGGCCGTGGTAAGGACAGAATGGCAGTTTAACGAATCGGGGGAGGTTTACAAAAATGCTTAAATATAGAAAATATTATAGAAGGGGCAGAATGCCTTAAAAGTGAAAACTCAAAAAAAATATAACCTTCATATTCCTTTCAAGATAATATGAAGCACGTTAACACAGAAATTACACCGGTTTCACCTGGGACAGGTGAACCCTAAATATCCTCTCGGTGGCTGGATTACTTAATAATAATGTGACCGGCGTAAGGAAATCGAGAATGATACAAGGCCCATGGAATCTGGGGGCAAGCTTGCCCGCGGGAACAAAATTCTTGACCATAACTTGGTCACCTACCTTCAAAGGGGTGGGTCTCCGTCCACGATCATACCTTTCCCTAACCTTTTCATGAGAGACTTTAAGATTGGCTTTAGCTTCTTCCAAAGATCTTTGATGTTGTCCGGATCTATTGTCTCGGGTAGAATGTCATTCAGAGACCAGAGGTTAGAGAGCGGCGTGTTGGGAACAAACTTGAACATCAAAGAGGCTAGAGTAAACTTATGTGATTCATGAACCGCCGAATTCAAAGCAAAAGCTAACCAATGCAAGGACGTGTCCCACCTGGAATGATCTTCATGATGATAGGCAATAAGCGCGGACCTGAGATTACGGTTAACCCGTTCAGCCAGCGATGGTTGAGGGTAATAAGCAGAAGTAGTTACATGAGAGATAGACAAGTCAAAACAGAATTTACGAAAAAGGTTTGATGTGAACACCTTAGCATTATCAGACACAACATATTGACACGGACCAAAAGAAGCAAAAATAGAATTTAGGCAAGTAATGGTGGACTGAGCGGTAGCCAGCTTAGTCGGAAATAACCAGGAAAATCTTGTAAAACCGTCTACACATACAAAGATGAATTTGTTGGCATTTCCCTTCGACTGGGGGAAGGGTCCTACATAATCGATATACAGGCGTTCCATGGGGCGCGACGCTTGATGCGAAGACAGAAGGCCTACCTTGGTGGACATGGTGGGTTTACTAAGCAAACAAGATTTACAAGCTTTTACAAGTTCACGGATTTCACCGTCCATACCCTTCCAGATGAACCTTTCACGAATCTTTTCACGAGTTTTAAAGATTCCAAGATGCCCCCCTAATGGGGTCTCATGATAGTACTTGAAGATCATAGGTACAAGAACAGCTGGAACGACAACTTTCATCATCTTATCCTGCCTCGAAGGGCAACATAGAACACCATTCCTCAGAACATAAGGGACCACACGTTCCCCAGAAGAAAGGGTTTCCATTATCGGAGCCAGCGTCGGATCTTCACGTTGGTATTTCTAGATATCCCTAAAAAGCATGGGGGCATCTGTTAAGATGGCATTAACATCAGATAACATGGACTCGGGAGGAGATGAACTATCGACCGGTTCATGGTTCTCAATGTCGTTGGAAAACATACGGCTGAGTCCATCAGCGACAACATTTTCGGTACCTCGGATATGCCTGACATCGAATTGGAAGGCAGAAATACGGATGGCCCAACGGGCTATACGACCAGTACGACGCGGCCTACCTAAGACCCAGCTTAAGGCTTGATTATCTGTCTCCAGGTCGAATTTGACATGTTCCAGATAGAGACGGAACTTCTCTAAGGCGAATAAGACTGCCAAACCTTCGAGCTCATATATGGAGTATTTTTCTTCTTGAGCCGATAGAGTCCTAGATGCATAGGCGATGGGTCGCCTCCCTAGTTCAGTCTCTTGAAGAAGGACTGCAGCTACTGCTGACGACGACGCGTCCGTTTGGACGATGAATTTCTTTGAGAAATCCGGCATAGCAAGGACAGGGGCATTACAGAGAGCTAATTTAAGATCTTCAAAAGCGGCTTGTTGAGAAGGACCCCACTCGAATTTGATGCCTTTCCTACGAAGAAGGTTCAAGGGCGCCGCTCTATAAGCGAAGTTAGGAATAAACTTCCTGAAGAAATTCACCATACCAATGAACCTGGCGATACCTTTAACGTCCTTAGGAGGTTTAAAATCACGGATGGCCTGTGTTCTGGAATGATCGACGGCAACACCATCAGGTGACACAATATGCCCTAGGAATGACATAGAGGGCTTAGCAAAGGCAACCTTGGACAACTTGACAGTTAACCCAGCCTTACGAAGGCGATCGAGAACTTCTCGCAGATGATCTAGATGTTCTTCAAAAGTTTCTGAAAATACGACGACATCATCCAAGTAGTGATATAAGTACTCAAATTTGATGTCGGAGAAGACCCTATCTAGTAGCCTAGTGAGTACAGCTGCTCCCGTGGGGAGCCCGAAAGGCACGCGGTTGTATTCGTATAAGTTCCAGTCCGTGGCAAACGCTGTAAGATGTTTAGACTCTTCGGCAAGGGGAATTTGATTATAGGCCTGATTCAAGTCCAAGATAGTAAAGAACTTGGCCTTACGAAACCATGAAAAACAAGAATGAAGGTCAGGAAGGGGCACAGATTGTAACACCACCTTCCGATTGAGAGCCCTATAATCAATGACAGGCCTGAAGCCTCCTTGGGGTTTCGGGACTAGAAAAATAGGTGACGAATACGCCGACTTAGAGGGCCTAATAATACCGTCCTTCAACATCTGATCGATGATTTCTTTCAGAGCCTTCATTTTAGGTGGAGAAAGCCTATAAGGTGGAAAACGGACAGGAATCGAATCCGTGACCTCGATTTTGTATTCAATAAGGTCAGTAACACCAAGAGTATCAGAGAACACCTCTGGAAATGACTGACATAATTTACGAATAGCATCAGCCTGCTCCTCAGGTAGATGTCTAAGGTCTAACAACATCTCATCCTGGGTAGGCGAAATAGATGAGCATGATACAGAATTACACTTTAACAAAGGAATTTTACAATTGAACGCAAATTTGAATGTGCACGACTTACTCTGAAGATCGAGCACAAGACCAGTGTGAGAAATAAAGTCCGCTCCCAGTATGATGGGGCAAGACAAATGCTTAGCCACAAACAGTTTGGTTTTCCATGTAAATTTAAAAATACGAATTTTGACCTGTACGGAACCTAGAATTTCTAATGGAGATGAATTAGCCGAAACATATTGAACAGGAGATGAGACATAGTCAGGTAGTTTACAAACAGATTTCAATTTAGAATACCATTCAGCCGAAATAATCGAACAAACACTGCCTGAATCTAAGAGAGCTGTTACAGGTTCATTATTTAACTCAATCTTAAGAAAAGGAACCGGTGCGGGGGTATCCGCCGCAATCCTAAGACACTCCTTGGGGCATTCAAGGGATGGATTTGAAGATTGAAATTTCCCTGATTTTTCGATCTGTTTACCCGGGGCTGAGTCTCGGGAAGATGGATTAATCGACTCAGCCGAAGGCACTAGTCACTTTATATTGTTGTTGGAAATTGCACCAGAAGTTGAGCAGGAGGGGGTGCTATTCGAATTGGGACAATTCTTGGCAATATGTGAGAAAGCCCCACATTTAAAACAGCCTTGTGATGAACCAGCTCCATTCCTTGTCACACTAGATTTGAGCAATGGGCACTTGTTCCGAAGGTGGTCGGGCGACCCGCAATCATAGCATTTACGGGGTGTGACTGATCGATGAGGTGGAGGCCGAGTATTACTAAAAGAAGGCGGGGGTTCTTTCGCGACACGCAATGAATCGGCGTATCTAACTCCTTCCGCTGAGACGGCCAATGCCTCAAGTTCAGAGAAGGTTTGCGGGCACGCCGCGAAACACAAATATGACCTATAGGATGGTGAAATGCCTTCCACAATGGCTTGTACAATCTGGTCCTCCGGAAAGTGAAGAGCAAACACCCTAGTATAGAATTTAATATCTTGGATGAAGTCAGCCAAGTTTTCATCCAAACGCTGTACACGATAATAGTACTTCTGAATAAGGGAGGACCTTGCCCTAGCCGGGATGAAGTTAGCTAGCAAGTGGGCGTGGAAGTCTTCAATTGATGATTGCTCGGCAATGGCTCTAACTATTTTGTCTGAGAGAATACCTATTGCATAGGGATAGGTGATTTGCAAAATCTGACATGGGGAAAGAGAAAACACAAGGGCATGATCCTGAAATTCAACTAGAAATCTTAAAAATGAAATTACTTCACTGGTGGTATTAACTGAAACCTTAGAGATACCCCTGAGCAACATTGCCAATGGATGGGGCAAACTACTGAACCCAGGTGACATAATCGGTAAAGGTTTAAGTGGCAAAGAAGTTAATTCAGAACATGCATTATTCAATGAGTTACGGCGTTCAGACTCGTTGTCTAATGGGGCAGAGATAGTTTGAGCAGCAACGGTTATCCTATTGACTTCTCCCTTAGGAGGCTTTTCCTCGCTCCCAGCATTCATCGGGGCGGGTTGATCAGTTTTGGGAGGAACTTCCCGAGTTAACAATTGAGTGACCTTGCTAGATAATTCAGAAATATTTTCAAGCAGCGCACTAGCTTCCTTCTTCTGAACGTCATTCAACTTTAGAGACAACAGATCGTTAACTCTATTTGAAAAATGAAACAGCCTAGCTTGCACACGCTTAATTTGATTAGGAGAAGGATCATTTTCATCAAAAAACTAACTACAGAAGCTAGCCCAGTAGTATTCTCCGTGATCGTGGAAAGAGAGTCGTCAATTTCTTTCTCTCCCAAATTGGGGATGGAAATGGGCAAATCTAGGGACTCTCTAAGCTTGTTTGTGTCCACTGCAACCGTGCCTCCAGATTGTACATTTCTGATAGTTAACTCATAGATCAACTCTTCCTTGCGCAAATAGTTAAGATGGAGAACATCGCGAGGGCCGGGCATGGTGACAGAACAATTTTGAAAACCTCAAAAATTCCAGCAACTGAGAAAATGGTTAGAGTTCGGAACAGAACAATATTTAGCCATCAAAAGGGGCTAAAATGAGACCCATTCAACCACGCTCTGCTACCACTTGTTACGGAGGTTTCCGTGGTAGGTAGAGGTGAAAGAAGGTGCGGGTGTGAATAGGTCTCCAACTACGGAATTAAAGTTAAATGTAAAATTTAACAAGGTTATATTTTCTTTCCAAAATTCAGAAATAACAAGAATGGCAGGTACGGAGTAGCAAGACAACAAAGAACAATTACAGTATTTACAGGATTTGGGCTTCGAGCCCTGAAAACACAATTCTTGAGCAACTAGCCCAACTTTACGATATACAAATTTCAACAACGGGGCAGAAGACCCCAATCAAACCCTGGAGCACTTGCTCCAAATTACACCGTAAAGCCTCCTCGAGGCATACAAGACTCAGTTTCCGGAAAAGAGCCACTCGCTCTCAAATTTAAGCCTCTCCCAGGCCACACCAAACTCCACCTTCAAGCTGTCCTCAACGGACATAAACACAGGGGTAAAATACCCAATCTACTGAGGCCTATTAAGTGAGAAAAGGTTAATTATATGGCCTCTAAAATACCAACTTGAAAGGAGGCTCTCCGCACTCCTAATACACTTTATTTAAAACCTACTTGGCACTAGGCCGTTAATGCAAGGGCTAATCCCATAATACAGAGGTGACTTCAGAAAAGAACAATTTACATTATATTAACGAAGAATAGGTTGAGAAAAATAAGTTCACCTCAAAACAATATGATTGGGAGCTCGAGAGGGTTAAGCACTCTCTATCCCGATATGCAGTTTAAAAGATGAAATAGATACAAGTTTCTTTACATTTTAAGGAAGGTTACATAATGGAAAAAGCTTCGGACCCGCCCCGAGAGTTAAACTGCTGAGCTAGCAAAGAAAGAAGTTATTAATTGGCCATTACCTTGTTGTTGACCGCTGCCGAAGAAAGAGGCGCTTCCCGCCCCCTGCTATGTACTTTACACACTGAAAGATGGAACAGAAGTGGCGCAGAGACCCTAAAATCAGCAGTTTATATACTCTCGCGGAAGGTTCTAGGCGTTAGGGGAATGAGAACACCCGCCCACAATCACTTTATTGGAGAATGAAGAGAAACCCCTACACAAGATGAAGAAACACATTATTGGTGGAAAATTAATTTCAGAAATTCGGAATTGGCTAGATTTAAAACAAGGGGAAAGAAAGGCGTAATATTGCCAACTTAACCAATGACTAAAAGAAATGTAACAAAGAACAAACTTTTGAAATAAAATTTTCTCCAAAGAACAGTTCTTTTTCTTCGCACTAGGGTGCACTATTGTAGTTCTTCAGTAGTGTCCTCTAGAAGAGAAAGTTCACACTTCTTACTTCAAGCAAAACAAAAACACATCAAAAATGACACAGTTCTAAAACTCCAAAATTTACAGGTAGTGACATCTTCTGAGAAAGTAGAAAATTAATACCGTCAATAAAGTTCAGACTTCCTCCAGCAGAGGAGTTTCAACTGGCGCACCTTTTGAATTAGCGGCGTGGAGGTGTACCGCCCGGTACAATAATAATAATAATAATAATAATAATAATAATAATAATAATAATAATAATAATAATAATAATTGTACAGGGAGGTGCACCCCAACGCCGCGCATTTAAATCTAGTGCCTAAAAGAACTCCTCTACTGGTGAAACAGTGAAACTGAACCTGCATCAACTTACAAATTTTCTCAGAAGATGTCACCACTAAAATATGATGTAATTTTGTTATTGTGAAGTTTCCTGAACTGGCTGTATTTCTACTTGTTTTGTTTGCCATTCATCAAGAAGTTTTGACATTCTTCCATAGAGGTCACTACTAAAAACTATGATCATGCACCCTGGTGCGAAGTGAGAGAACTTTTGATTTAAAGAAGTTTTGTATTCATAAGTTTCTTTCCGCCAGTTTTGAAACCAACCAATCAATAATTTCTGTAATTAATTTTCTACCAATCACAGTCTTCTTCTTCGATATTGAGTGTAACTTTTAAATTAACCAATAAAATTGAGAGGGTGTGGCTAGTTTAATCTTGAATGGTCTCGAACTTTCCCCGAGGTTTATAAACTGCGGATTTTCACGTCTCTTGGCCAATTGATCGTCAGTTTATTAAGTGTGTGTGTCAAAGCAGGAGGCGGGAGGCCTCTTTCATCAGGCAGCAGTACATCTTTCTTTCTTGCTAACTCCGCAGTTTAACCCGAGGGAAAGGTCCGAAACTTTAACTATGTAACCAGCTTTACTAAAATGTAAATCTTCTTTCGGCTAATGTAAAAACGTCGTAAATACTTTAACTGTAAACCGGGGATAGAGAGTGATGTACCCTCTCGAGCTCCCCTTCATCTTGGTTTGAGGTGCAACGTTTTGTTTCTGCAATGTATTAAAGTTATTTCCATGCGTGCAACCTCAGTAGTTTGGGAATAGGCCCTGTTTCTTCAGCCAAGCGCCCTATAGGTTTCAAGTTTTTGGAGCTCAGTCTTCGACTCCATTCAAATTGTACTCGGGCCGTTTATTTAACCTGTTCTTTTTCACTAAGATCCTGTAGGTTGTGTACTATATACCTCTGTGTAATAAGTTTTCTATTTTATTAAATAGTACCTGGTAAGGCCAGAGATTATTAGAGTTTCATGCTCTGTTGCCTTGAGCAGGCTTGGAAAACTGAGAGCACGTTAGCTCTGTTTCAAGTGTTGTAAAAGTGCCTCTGGGAGGCCGGATATTGCAAGTGCTCCATGTATTAGGGGATTTCTGCCTTTTGTTAATTTGTGCTCTTTTGTAAATTTGAGCTAGGAGCTCAGGAAAAGTAAAGTGAGGGCTTGAAGCCCACGATCTGTTTATACCACCAATCCTGTCTTTCCTAGACTTGCTTAATGATTGCTACTTGTATCTGTAAAAATGGTTAAACTTAAAAGTTCTGAAAATATAACCTTCAGTTTAAGTTTTAAATTCAATTCTTGACATTGTAGTTAGACCCATTCACCCCAGCACCTTCTATCACCTCTGCGATCCACGATAATCCACGGAATAATAGTAATAATAATAATAATAATAATAATAATAATAATAATAATAATAATAATAATAATGTGCAAATATTGCTGACCGTACTTACCGTATGTTTATAAAAGCTGTCCACTCTCTTGCAATTTCCTCGTACGCTGCCGTTGTATTCATTTTTTCACACTCTACGGATAAGCTGGGGTGTACACGCACAACATCCCTCGGCCATGTGGAAGCCATTCTTGTTGTTTTGATTCCCAGCATGCCTAGCGTTATTACTAGAATTCTATTGGTCAGTTCTGTCAGAAACTTGGCAATTCTTTAATCGATTAGAACATGTTCTAAGTCACTTTCAAGGCTTGTGAAGTTGATCGTGTACAACAATATGAAAGTGCTAGTCATGCCAGTCCCTGCTATGAATGGTGTAGAAATGTCGCTCATGTGGTTGGCTGATGCATGGATTTCAGTGGGCTTGGCAGACTCAGATGTAATAGCAACTTCTGCCTCGGTGAGGAAAGCAAAAGCAAACTAGCTCACTCCTCATTTTCCTAGGACGCCTCTTCAGTGATGGTGGAGCTGTTGAGGATACAACCAGCCTTCGGGCTCAGGACTGAACAACAGTACGGGTAAGTGGCGTGCGCACACATTCCTAACAATTTGTTTCACTGTATGCTGCTAATTATAATTTTTTTACAGGTTTGATTATTTTATTTTAACGGCTCGATGACGTACGCTTATTAAAAATGATTGTTTAAATTTTAAAAAATAGGCCGTCTCACTGTCATTTCTGGTGCGCGGTGAGTGAACCACAAGGCCATATGCACCTCCGGAAGTGGAAGCACAACAATTGAACATGTCACTTCAGTTGCGTGATGTAACGTACAAGTTGAAATTTGACCTTGAGAACAAGCACGTACTGTACAATCTTATTTCACTGAATGATGGGGACAAGCATATGAGGGGCGTAACGTTAGTGTAAGGTGGTTCGTACATATCTGCCGCAAGAATTCATTCATTAACTTTTCCCAAATGTAATTCTGTAGGACGAAGGTGACATCACGATGTTTTTGTGAAGTGGTTACTGGACGCTCACTTCTAGTCACATGTTGCATTTGGGAGCTTTCGTATTTTTACAGCAAGTAAATGCGATCATTTTTAAAAGTGAAATGTAAAAAAAACTATCTACGAAACGGTATGACCTGTGCTCAGACACTTCAACATCGAATATAACTTCTTCCGATGTCAGGGAAAGCATAGCCCTGTTTTGTTAGACATACACTGTAGTTATTTCATTCCCTTCACAACATTTAGTTTTCAAAATAACATGTATTACAAGTTAGGGAAAATCCTTCCAATATATTGAAGTGGTATCTGAATCTGATACACTTCAAATTTTAATGTGCTTTTGCTAGGATTCATACAACTTATTTCAGGGGCCCCGGATATGTTTCCTGCCCCTGGTCTAGTATATCCCGTTTCTTTGACAAACCTCTCCAGACTCCTCCTACATCGAGTTACCTTAATGTCCATCTTACCATTGATGTTGGTAAAATGTATGAAGATTTTTGGACCCTTGATATTTCATGAGATGCTCTAAATGAAAATGAGATAGAAAAAGCTCGAGAATGCAAGGAGGTTCTCACGTTTTACTCGTGCCTGTGTCCCGTTTCTCCAGACCGGATGCCCTTCCTGACACACAGCACGAAGGCTTGACGTCTCCACCCGGAGGACGAATCACTTTGAATTGGCGCGCAATTGGCTTGCTTAAGACCAAGAGACCTAAATCTGAAGAAAAATGTTGTTGTTTGAGTTCATAGACTGGTCTGATGCAGCTCCCAATGCCACCCTTTTCATTTCCATATAACTACTGCATCCTGCCTCTACTCTAATCTTTTTGTTATATTCTTGCCTTGGTCTGCCCTTACCGTTCTTACCATCTACACTTCTCTCAAAGAGCAACTGATCGATCACATCTCACCAATTCTCTTCACTCGTAATTTGATGATGATTTGATCAATCAGCACTCTTCTGCACCACCACCTTCCAATATCTCTCTTTCTGTTCGAGATATCGTCCATGCAGTGCCCCGCTACGTCCTGTATCCATGTTCGAAGTGAGCCTTCCTTGCTTGTGTCAGTCTGCATTTCATGTCCTCCTTACTTCTGCCATCGCTAGTTATGCACCACATCGCGTCCAGTGTCTTCAGCAGCTCAGGTGATATCAGGGTTCGGTTATAATATTACATTAGTGGGATCTGAAGAGAACTGGTACAGTGCGCACGAAGTTACAGTATATCCTTTCATCACATGGACGTCTCCACCCTCCGTAGCTGGTTAATCGACATAACGAGCAAGAAAGTGCATCTCCCTTACATCTACAATCTTATACTAGCATTACTATCTACGAATAACTTCACCACCAGTCTAACTTATCTCTATGGTTTATTATAATCTAATTTACTTTGCTAACTGAGATTATTTATATCACAATGGTATCAACTGTCATGTTAACTTCTCCTTAAACAATCTTGTTTCCAAATGCATCTTCCAGTTCATATGAAAATAAACTTATTTTCACCTCTAAATTGTTCACTTAATATGGTTACATATCAGGATAACCTTCGAATGAACTACTAAGTTTCTCGTTCTTTGCTAAGCAAAATCTTGCATTTAATAACCTAACCGTACTTTCCTTCACATACCGGTACTCCAAATGTATATCATAACCTTTTAATCACATTATCTCTAACAGAACACCAGTCCTATCCTTTCTTCATTGATCACTGCTCGATTATGAGAATACTATGCTTGTTTATCCATATGGTGTAACATCCTTCTTACATACATTCAGCAATCTAAATCCCTTCAACAGCTCAACTACGACTATCCATGAAAACGTTATTCATTTCATCCATATACTATGAATATTATTATGTGAATACACATACGAGATGTTTATAGTAAATAACTCCTAGCATGCATATGGTTTCTATCTGACGGACTTGGCTTGCTATGCACACTCCTTTAGGTTAGATAGGTATTCATAATACTCCTTTAACCCTTCGATGAGATTTCCTTCTACTACCTGTACTCGACCCAGTCTTACGCTACTCATATTCTGCGTTATTTCCAATTCTTCTCTGCCTTCCTAATATCTGTACTCTTCAACAACTATTCATTTCGTTCATTATAACACGTAGCTTACTTATTTCAACCCTGATCCTTCCATAACTTATCCATTCCTTCTCCAATATCTTAATCTCTTCTTATACATCGTTTCCCTGGACGTAAAATGCTCAAATATAGCTATTTCAACCACACTGGATCCATGATATCTCATCACGACGATATTTAACTTTCTTCCCTAACATAACATTATTTCATACCATACATCACCAATGGCAAACAGAAACATATACCTCCAATATAAAGGCTATCTTTGCTTAACTATATATATGTATATTGGCTTTCATCTTAATATTAGGATGCTTTATTAATTCATAACATCTACTTTTCTATAGAAAGATTGTTTTATGCCGTAGTAAACTTTACCTAACTCATACTATCATTGCAGGATTTCCATTGCATTGTTCTATGCTTTATACACATTGAAAGTTACTCCAATCTTATATATCGATTTTCATTAACCTTTAGGTTATATAAACTGGTTCTAACAACATTACAAGTACATCTCTAGGGTTATGTATATTATATACTTTTTTTATTCATAAATTCAATTAAGAATTTCGGATCAAGAAACTTACCTTTTCATTCTGTGGTCCAGGATGATCTAACCATTCGGTCGATCAGGAGCCAAAGTCAGATGGTTCCGCGTTCAGATCAGGTAGGCTGGCTCCAGCGTAACGAAAACATCTCTAGGAATGTCCGCTGCCCAAAGAATGTTCGTCTGCCTCCAATATCAACTGAAATGGCTCTTTAATATATTATGAAGGCTATTATATTCCTTCTGAGTTCATGTATGTTTAAAAAAATTGACTTAATATTCTGTCCGTTTCGTTACGCTCTTTCTTGGCCGTGTCTTGGCTGCTATGCTCACGTTTGATAACGTATTTAGCATTTCTGATTTCTCTCTTCTTATTTAGTGAGAGTTTAACTTCTTTCTAACATATATACTACTTTCTTCTGTATTTTCTTCCTTTCTCGATTGAAGATTACGTATTTTTACGTATTGTCTGCGAGTAACGCGATTGACGAATGTGTCATCCATTTGCTCCTTAAAAAAGAATCTGATTCCCATTTCTTTGTTTTCTACACCGCCATAGCGATTATGCTCTTTTAATAATAATGTTATTTGTTTTACGTCCCACTAACTACTTTTTTAGGTCTTCGGAGACGCCGAGGTGCCGGAATTTAGTCGCGCAGGAGTTCTTTTATGTGCCAGTAAATCTACCGACACGGGACTGTCGTATTTGAGCACCTTCAAATACCACCGGACTGAGCCAGGATCGAACCTGCCAAGTTGGGGTTAGAAAGCCAGCGCCTTAACCGTCTGAGCCACTCAGCCCGATTATGCTCTTTTAACATCGGCCCTATGGACCTCTGAATCATAAACATTCGCTCTGTTTAATATCATTTTACGTAACGTTAATTCACTCCTACTCGGCGAAATCTTACATTACGCAAAGTACAGTTATTTTACTGCACAAGTAGCCATATTCATCTAATTCCTTGAAGACTTCATTTCCTAATCTAATGCAGTATTTGCTGCATCACTTGAGTTCGTACGACCGCACTCCATTACCTTTCATTTGACATGTATTTTAATCTTGTACTACTTAACCAAGACTTTAATACTGTCCAGCTCCTAGGCCCCGCAAAGCTAATACAGTCGGGGTCGGATTGAGGCAGGTCCGATAGGTTAGATGAAGGCGGGGTGCCTGCCACAAGTAAGTGCAACATGCCAAACCACATTCCTGACATCGAAGAGCCCCTTGGCCTCGCAAAGCTAATGCAGTCGGGGCCGGATTGAGGCAGGTCCGATACGATAGATGAAGGTGAGGTGCCTGCCACAAGAAGTGCAAGCAGCCAACCCACTTTCCCGACATGAAAGCCCATTGGCCTCGCAAAGCTAATACAGTCGGGGCCGGATTGAGGCAGGTCCGATACGATAGATGAAGGTGAGGTGCCTGCCACAAGAAGTGCAAGCAGCCAACGCACACTCCCGATATGAAACAGCCCCTTGTCCTCGCAAAGCGACTACCGTCTGTTCCAGACCAAGCAGCTATTCTCATAGGTCCCGAGGGACCAGTGAGGAATTTTAGCCCATCGACCTCGCTTTCGGGCCTTGAGTGCTTTTTCTTCATATTTTTCTCGATGACTTCACTTTGCTGGTTGTAGCTGGATTGCAATTTCTAAGTCTTCACTGGTCAGGATATGACCTGGCCCCTTGCGGGGCGGTTGGAGAGGTAGACGTTGATACTTCGTAAACGGAGCCCAACGTAGTCAGAAAAGGAGGGTCACCCATCCATGTGGTGACCACTCCCGATGTTGCTTCAAAATCATGACGCTTGTTTAAATTTACAGGACGAGGTAGGTTGGGAAAGAGGAGGTTATTTTCTTGGTGTTGCAGTTGGCTTAGGAGTTGAATAACTTGGCGGGCCCGCCTGAGGGAGGTCCGATACGATAGATGAAGGTGAGGTGCCTGCCACAAGTAAGTGCAAGCAGCCAACCCACGCTCCCCACATGAAAGCCCCTTGGTCCCCTTCTAGTCGCTTTTTACGACAGGCAGGGCTCTATTCTACTGTTCTCACCCCCAGAGGGGTCCGACTCGTTGGCTGAATGGTCAGCGTACTGGCCTTCAGTTCAGAGGGTCCCGGGTTCGATTCCCGGGGATTTTAACCTTCATTGGTTAATTCCAATGGCCCGGGAGCTGGGTGTTTGGGCTGTCCCCAACATCCCTGCAACTCACACACCACACATAACACTATCCTCCACCACAATAACACGCAGTTACCTACACATGGCAGATGCCGCCCACCCTCATCGGAGGGTCTGCCTTACAAGGGCTGCACTCTGGCTAGAAATAGCTACACGAAATTAAATTAAACCCCCAGAAGGAACATCCATTAAGACCAATCCATCCTCAAGAGATACAGGACCTACAGTGTTATATGGAAAACTAAACGAGATTTCCCCTTTGAAAAATACAAGTCGAATTTTGACAGGAATTCGAAGCTCAACTCCTCTCCTCTAATGTTTCATCTTCTGCAGCTGCCAAGTCACCTCATTCTGAAAACAGTAATAATTATGATTTTTTTCTTCAAAATTACACTTTCACATCATTTATTTTTATGAGAAGGGGTAAGCAAGTGAATATGAACTTCCTGGACGTTTATATGTATACAGATTAATCTATGTTGTTCTGTACATTCCCTTCATAATCTATTAACCAGATGTCTGATCTAAATATAGCTCATATCCGTTTAGCAGATAAGGTCGTTGTGCCGATGTTTGCTCCTTCAATCTTACGACGTTTATATAACCTAACCATACCAGCCAAACGTACTGGTGCTGCCATCTGTTAGTGACTTACACAACTTTCAGCGCTCGCTCGCTAGGGAGCAGTGTCGCCAACATCAGACAAATGACACCATATCCTGCGGGCGGTTTGTTTTATATTTCTAGTTAGTGAGGTCTGCTGTAATTATTAAAGGGTGTTTATACAATTTATGTTATGCTTAATTTTGAAGGGCCTGTGTTTAGATCATGCTTTGTTTCTGCTGCACAAAATATTTTCCACAAACTGTCCAAAATAGACTTCTTTACCCTTTTTTAATTTAGAATTTGCTTTATGTCGCAGACAGAGAGGTTTTATGGCGACGATGGGATATGAAAGGGCTGGGAGTGGGGTCTTAATTAAGGTACAGCCTGGTATGAAAATGGCAAACCACGGAAAACAATCTTGAGGGCTGCTGACATTGGGGTTCGAACCCACTATCTCCCGGATGCAAGCTCACAGCTGCGCTCCGCTAACCTCACGGGCAACTCGCCCGGTTCTTTACCCTTTTCTTTCATCTCTCATATCATGACCACGACACATAAACCGCACTATAAGCGCTCTTTTATAACCACTGCGTGCAAGCCTTGCGCAGTGGATTCTACTGATCTGTTGGAATCGATGGTATAAATGAACAAACAGATAAATTCAGAGTGGACACTTCTGTTTAAGTGTAGATTAGATACCACGTTAAAATTAATAACACCGGTAATAATACACAGTTTTCATGAAAATTGCGCGCTTAGAATATGTTTTGTTAT
Organism: Anabrus simplex; assembly: GCF_040414725.1. Classification (NCBI taxonomy): domain Eukaryota; kingdom Metazoa; phylum Arthropoda; class Insecta; order Orthoptera; family Tettigoniidae; genus Anabrus; species Anabrus simplex. The sequence goes on along the minus strand of NC_090275.1, from coordinate 126,654,910 downwards.
AAACAACACAAGCATGTAAATAATATTTGATTGTGTGCCCTTTCTCACTAACCTTTAAAATAACTGTCACTCAACTACCGAAGGAGAGGTTATTGCTTTATTAATATCACGATGTATTTATAATTACTACTATTAGTATTTTATTGTAATAGTCCGATTCCTTTGCTGAATGGTGGGTTCAGAAGGTCCCGGGACCGGGCTGGGAATTTTAATCCCGTCTGGCGTGTCCTGGCTCGCGGACTGTGTGTTTGTTTTTCTTCCAACACTTTCCTATTCACATTGAAACAACACACCACACTACTAACCACGAAATTTTACCGTTCTCTATTAACACTGATAAGAGGGAAAACGGAAGAGGTCCTACACTTCGAAAAATGATGGTAACGGGAAATGAAAGGGGAGGGTCGTGAAGGGCGGGAGACAGTCCTAAGTGTTGTGACAGCCAGTACAGGAGGTGCTCCTTCTCGCTCTCGTGTTCGTGTAGACCGCTGCATGATCACCGTACCCCTACTCCCTTCCCTAGAACCAGGGACCCTCCCTCAGAGGACTATAGGCCTCGCAAACCGAGATGAAGGCCTAACTCAAACTCCACTGCTCACTTTCAATTTGTGATTCTCTGGGGCCTGGCCCTGCATTTGCATTGTATGAAACAGCACTCCTGTACAGTATGCAGTAAAACCTTTTCAGGACGTTGCAAGCTCAGAATACATATGTTAACTCATTCCGGGGAAAGGCCGCATCGCTGCACCGAATGTAGCAAGTCCTTCTATGAAGCCCCCCACCTGAAAAGGCATAACCCTGCGTGAGACACTCAACCCCGACACGGCGCGTCCCAATGACTGATAGGAAACGTCCTGTAGATATGCAGGACAGGTGCGAATAAAGCATGGTCAAATAAGCACCCGCGGACCAAATGAGGCTAAAAAGAAAATGGTCAACGGTCTCTAAGGCGGAAGAGGAGATCTCCCAACGGCTTGGAGGGCGGAAGAACTAGCCAAGTTGGTATTATTCTTGGATAAAAGATATGGACCGAATACCCCCCGGGATAAGGGGGCCCCCTTTACTAAGTGCCAACGGCCTCCAAGGAGGGCGGATGAGCGGGTATAGGGTAGGGCACTCTTTTGCCCTTGGAGTGGGAAACTGCTCCTAAAGGCGGATGAACCAATAGGGTCAACGGCATAGGATGGAGAAGGCCAGAGGGAAACCACTCTATTAAAGATCCACTGGATATCCCTTGTTATGCAGCAATGATGGTGGGCTTTGGAACTAAATGTAATTCCGGAGGTAAAATAGTCCCCAATTCGGATTTCCGGCTGGGGCCAGGGACAAAGCGTGGAAGAAACACAAGAAATATTATTTTAGGAACTTGGAATGTACGATATCTCAACGTCTGTGGTAAGTTAGAGAACTTAAAAAAGGAGATGGCTAAACATGACATAGACATATTAGGACTGAGTGAAATAAAGTGGCCTGAGAAGGGGGACTTTTGGAGTGATAACTTTAGAATTATATACTCTGGAGAAAAAGGAAGCCATGCAGGTGTGGGAAAAACATAGGTGTGTGAGTTCAGAGCTATGTACAATACAGTGATAGAATAATTATGGTGAGAATAGAAAATGAACCAGTTGACATGATAATAATACAGGTGTACATGCCAACAACGAATCATACAGATGAAAAAGTGGATCAGGTATATGATCAGTTAGAGGAGTTGATGGATACAATTAAGGACAACGAGAACCTCATTCTTCTTGGAGACTGGAACGCCTCTGTTGGTGAAGGAAAAGATGGGAAGGCTGTAGGTCAGTATGGTCTCGGAATAAGAAATGACAGATGACAACAACTAATAGACTTTTGTAAAGCAAAAGGACTAATAATTACAAACACCTTGTTCAAACAGCACAAGGGAAGAAGGTACACCTGGACTGCACCTGGAGATAAAGCGAGATACCAAATAGATTATATTATGGTAAAGGAAAGATACCGTAACCAAGTCAAACAATGCAAAAGCTATCCAGGGGCTGATGTAGCGAGTGACCACAACCTAGTATTGTTAAAATCTGATTTAAGACTAAGAAAGAAGAGAAAAGACGCGAAAAAATATTGCAGATATAATGTGAGGAAACTAAAACAAGACAGAATCAAGGAAAACTACCAAACACTGGTAAAACAGAACGTCGCAGAAATACCCAATGGCACAATAAATGAGAAATGGACGGGCCTTAAACACTCTATCATAGAAGCTGCACATCAGGCAATAGGGAAAACGACGAAACAAGCACGAGAACCATGGGTTACAGATTATGTGCTTGAACTCATAGAGGAAAGGAGGAAATTTAAAAACTCAAAGTGTGAAGAAGGAATCGCAAACTATAAAAGACTCCGAAACCTAGTCAACAGAGAAGCAAAGAAGGCTAAGGAAGAATATATAATGAGACAATGCAAAGAAATAGAAGAAAGAATGGAGAAAGGAAACATGGAAACTGCTTATGAACTGATTAAGAAACAATTCAGGACAGTCAATGGCCGTAGTAACAGCATATTAAGTGAAAATGGGAAACTGTTGTCTGAGAGCAAAGAAGTGGGAGAAGGATGGAAGCGATACATAGAAACATTATATGAAGATCCTACTGACATAAATGAACTTGAAAATGAAGACAACATAACAAGTGACCAAATGGGACCCTCTTTAACAAAAGCAGAATACCTCAAGGCTGTGAAAGAACTGAAACCTAATAAAGCGCCAGGATGCGATGAAATAACTGGAGAAATGATACAGAGACTAGATGATGAAACACACGGCTATATTTTTAAAATGATCACGGAAATATATGAAACCGGAGAAATTCCAGAAGATTTTAAAAAGTCTCTCATTATCCCTATACCAAAGAAACCTGGAACTCTAAAATGTGAAGAACATCGCACCTTGAGTCTGTTGTCGCACATGTCAAAAATATTGACAAGAATAATATATAACCGAATAAGCAATAAAATTGAACCACACTTGGCTGAAGATCAGTTTGGATTTAGGCGGAATAGAGGCACACGAGAAGCTATTCTAACACTACGACAGGTTATAGACAAAATGCTAGACGTAAGGAAACCTTTGTTTATTGCATTCGTGGATTTAGAAAAAGCTTTTGATAATGTGAACTGGAATATGTTAATGAAGATTATGACTAGTGTTGCTCTAGATTTTAGAGATAGACGAATAGTATACGAACTCTATAACAACCAAAGAGGCATCATAAACATAAATGGTGAAGTATGGGAGGCTTATAGAAAGAAAGGAGTACGACAGGGATGTAAGTTGTCACCAGTGCTGTTCAACCTGTATATTGAGAAAGGAATTGAAGAATGCAAAGAGGAAATGGAAGGGATAAAGATAAATGGAGTAGAAATCAAAATGATACGATTTGCTGATGACATAGCTGTCATAGAGGAGAACGAAGAGAAACTACAAAGTGCATTAATAAGAATGAATAAGATATTGAGAGATAATTATAACATGAAAATTAATACAAAAAAGACCGAAATTATGGTATGCAACCGCCAGCATATTGCAGTCGACATCAGAATTAGTGATGTACCACTAAGGCAAGTAAATGCCTTTACCTACTTAGGAAGTAAAATCACTCCAGATGGAAAAAGTTCAGTCGACATAAAGAGAAGAATTTCCCAAGCAAAAATTGCTTTTTACAAGAAAAGGATACTACTTACATCAAGGAATTTAAATGTGGAGACCAAGAAGAGTTTTATTAAGTGCTATGTCTGGTTCAGAAACGTGGACTATTAGTGCACGTGATAAGAAACGTTTGGAAGCATTTGAGATGTGGTGCTGGAGGAGGATGGAAAAGATCTCATGGACAGAAAAACTCACCAATGAAGAAGTTCTTCGACGAATAAGTGAAAAAAGAACCTTTTTAGCAACAATAAGAAAAAGAAGAGACCAGTTAATTGGCCATCTCTATAGGCACAATGGATTCATAGTTAATGTCATAGAAGGAAAGATTCAAGGTAAAAGAGGAAGAGGAAGACCCAGACTGCAATATGCAAGACAGATCAGAGATGACGTAGGAACAGGCTCATATGTGGAAATGAAGAGATTAGCGGATTACAGAGAAGAGTGGAGAAGACGAATTGCTGCCAACCAATCTTAGGATTGAGAATTAAGAAGAGAAGAAAAATAAATAACAATTTATTTATATTTTCCTTGCTGACAGCATTTTTTAAGGTACACGATACAAACGAATGTTTAATGTTTAGGATATTTCCCACTGATTTGTCTTCAGGATCGGAAACGTGCATGCAACATTGCGCTCTACTTGCAAACAGAACCTTCATGCACAAACTGTTGGAGGGATGCGTTCAACTGGTTAGTCAACGAACCATACGACTTCGCGCCTTTTACTTGCTTCTACTTGGAACTGCTATATTTGATCAGGGATGCAAGAGGGAAGGTGATCAATCTCTCCTAAAGACGTTGCTGTGCTTGGTGAGTACTTCCTTCGTGTCTCATGTAACTTGAGACTCTGAATACCCAGCAACCACTTCACGAGCGAATTGAAATGGGCTTTGCTAGGCGATGTAACTTGATGAGCATAAAATATTTATTTATTTATTTATTTATTTATTTATTTATTTATTTATTTATTTATTTATTTATTTATTTATTTATTTATTTATATTATGGATGACGTGGCCGTGCACCAGCATTTACAATTTTAATTTCAAGACTTTATCTTTCATTTTCAACGTGTCATTCTTCCATCTATGAACCAGCAAAAATGTGTCTCTAGCTATGCCCGTGTTTAAAGAGATCGAAACGAGAATGCGTCAGACTAGGAATTTGTAAGTAAAAGCTCTTATCACACTCTTGTAACTGAAGTTGCATGGCTCTTAGGAACAAATATCGCATATCAGTTGGCTTGAATGCTCAATGGCTGAATCAGGCCGGGAAGTGAGGGAAGAGGTGACACAAGTTTCTAGTTACTTTACGTCGCACCGGCACAGATAGGTCTTATGGCGACGATGGGATACTAAAGGCCTAGGAATTGGAAGGAAGCGGGCCGTGGCCCGGTGTGAAAATGGGAAACCACGGCAAACCATCTTCAGGGCTGCCGACAGTGGGATTCGAACCCACTATCTCCCGGATGCAAGCTCACAGCCGCGCGCCCCCAACAGCACGGCTAACTCGCCCGGTACACAAGTTTTTAACATGATGTTTATCACAAGCGCTAATTGTGATACGAAGGAACGGTGCGTTCTGAAAGTTTCTTAAGGTCCGTTTTTGTTGTGGTGCAAATAATTCCTCAATCTCACTGTAAAATATCTTGCTGAGAACTCACATCAGTAAGGTTTATCCTGTGTCAACTCGATTATACTTAAAGGGTTTTATAAAGTATTTATGAGAATAGGTATTCCACTTTAAATACCTGCCGGGGCTGTTTCTTAATTAATTAAAAGCCATAGTTACATTGGTTACGTCCCTCCTTATATATCCCACCCTCTCCGACAATCTCTCTGGGTTAGTGCGATGTTTAATCACCAGCAAAACTAAAAAAAACTAAAAAAATTAAAACGTCAACTGAAGTTCAAGACGATGATCTTGACGAGGAATTTCCAAATTCCATTTAATTTAAACTTCATCCTTTGGAATGAAATACCTCATCCCTTCGCGGTCTTTGATTTGCAGACTAGCACCTTGTAAATGTATATAAATAAAAATGAATCGCTAAATGTGTTGCTGAGCGCTAAACTCGGGAACGGCTCGACCAATTCGGCTAATTCTTTTTTCAAATATTCGTCTAAGTCCGAGTAAGGTTTTTGCCAAGAGAAAAATTGAAAAAAAAAAAAAAAAAAAGCCAGGACAAACGTTAAAGCCCCGTTTCTCTTTACTGTTCCTCTCTCATTCCTTCTCCCACGTTTCGCTTAGCGCTGTCCTCCTCTAATCAAGCGCGTTTGCCAAACGTCCGTAAATCTTAATCTTATCAGTTAAAATGGATGAATATCGTATTATGTACAAACTTGCAAGCCGCATTTGATACCGTTAACAAAAAAAAAAAAATTAAAAAAAAAAAATTGTTTACAAAATAATTAAGTGCAAAAATGTTAATATAATGGAATGTTACCTCAAATGCAAAATCTTCATTGCATAGAACTTATCATGTCATAACTGCTATTTTATATTCACAATATTTGTAATTTTTTCACTGCTGGTAAAGGGGCATTTCAGCTCGACGTAGATAAGTTTGTTTTTAAATTTAAATGATAGGAAGATGCACTATTTGTGTTTCTTTTCAGTCATGTTGAGAGATTTTAATCCAGGCACGGAAAAGTCAGTCGCTGGCCAACTTCTTTGTTATTGAATTTGCATGGGGGGGTCAAAGCGAGGCAAATGGTCTTCAGATATGGAAGTTATTTTTAAAACAAACCCCAAGTCCTTATCTCGTTTAGTTCTGGGTTTGTGACAGGAAGAACGTCTCCTTGGGTTTTGGTTTCGCGCGTGACTCGGCTGGCTGTCTGGTTGCCCCGACTGCCGGTACGGATCTCGCAAACATACGCTCTCCAGACAGTCGCATGCCGTGTCGTGTTTTGTTATAGCTGGAGACCTTTGTCTACCCTGATTGTTTTAAAATCTTCGCTTCTCAACAAACAAGTTAATCGATTTCTTTGGTTGGTTGGTTGGTTGACTTTGTGTGTGCTTCCATATACAGTATACACATTTCAAGACTCATGCCGCCTATAAGACGCGGGCGGAGCAACTTCGGTCGAAGAACTCCAAATGCCAAAAGCCAAGATAATTTTCAGTCTAATCGAACTGCACAACAACGTGAAGAGTGAAATGAAACTGAAAGGATTCGGATATCACAAACCCGTGCAGCGCGTCGTCTAGCTAATAATCTTGCAAATTTGAATCGAGCTGCTTTCAGTTACGATGTTCCAATTGATTACAGTGCCTTCCAGTGCGTTGCTATTGGATCTATGAACTCAGTTTGCGAATATTGTAAGGCATTGAAATACAAAAATGAAGCCGCTGGGTTGTGTTGCGCAAATGGCAAAATGAAATTAGTGCCATTGATTCCACCACCAGATCCATTGTATTCATTGGTTTCAGGAACAGGAACAGATTCCATACATTTCCTTACAAATATCCAAAAATATAGACCAGCTGAACAGTTCCCATCTACGTTACAGTGATATGCTGTGACCTATTTCAGCATTTCCTTATTCACAATCCAGATATTAATATTGCAGGTAATGAAAACACATTTTTCAAGTAGTTTGTTACTAACTTTTGGTAGCAATAGAAAATAAACTCATTCGATGTTGATAATGTAGTCATTTGCATTATTCTGATTTTTGCGTGCAGTACATACTGAATTTGAGTTCGTTCATCATCATCATCATCTGTTTACCCTCCAGGGTCGGCTTTTCCCTCGGACACAGCGAGGGATCCCACCTCTACCGCCTCAAGGGCAGTCTCCTGGAGCTTCAGACCCTTGGTCGGGGATATAACTGGGGAGAATGACCAGTACCTCGCCCAGGCGGCCTCACCTGCTATGCTGAACAGGGGCCTTGTGGAGGGATGGGGAAGACTGGAAGGGATAGGCAAGGAAGAGGGAAGGAAGCGACCGTGGCCTTATGTTAGGTACCATCCCGGCATTCGCCTGGAGGAGAAGTGGAAAACCACGGAAAACCACTTCCAGGATGGCTGAGGTGGGAATCGAACCCACCTCTACTCAGTTGACCTCCCGAGGCTGAGTGGACCCCGTTCCAGCCCTCATACCACTTTTCAAAATTCGTGGCAGAGCCGGGAATCGAACCCGGACCTCCGGGGGTGGCAGCTAATCACGCTAACCACTACACCACAGAGGCGGACTGAGTTCGTTCAATTGTCATTTATTTTTGACAGTACGACGTCTGTCGGGTCAGCTAGTCACAAAATACTTTTCTCGCCGCACAATTAAATGTGCACCTAGCGGCAAAATATTGCATCACACGAGCCCGAGCGAGGACTAATTTCACGGCCAGCGCAGCTCTATATTTCAGTACGGATTCTACAGTGAAAAGTAACTGTTAATACTATCTTGGGGAAGAAGAGTCTTCATCTCTTCTGGGAGACTGATATGAAACAAAAATAATGATGGAATCCTTTTTACTACAGAATCCGTATGGAGTTTGAGTAGTAACCATAAGATGGCGTCGTGTTCAGGCAACGCGTTCGCGGCGCCGCTATGGCGACGGGGGAGGGAAGCATGATCACGTGGCTTTGTGTAGATTGTTGTTACCGATATTTTCAGGAATCGAAAGTGAAATGATGCTCCTTCGAAACTGTGATATCGAATTGTGATCTTGACTATAATTCGTTTTAGTTTGGCAACACTGTGTGTTTCTACGTTATTAACCATGCAACAGAACACAATTTTCTATCATGGGTAATCTAGTATGGAGTCGTCAGAAATGCTTGGGTGTGTACATACGCGATAAAAATTCTTGCCTCCTGTGAGGTTTGAACTCACGACCCCTGGTTTACGAGACCAGTGCTCTACCACTGAGCTAAGGAGGCGTGTGGAGTTGCTGAAGAGATAAGCAATAAGTAACACAACAAGGTACCTTGCTTAGTCCTATATATGTTCACGTAGTGTGTGAACAGTTTGCATATGATTTGTTGAAAAGAACCGGTCCTCCGTTTAGAATAATAGAGGAAAGAATGTGGTACCATTTTTGTCGTCTTAAAATTAAGAGAAATATTGGCAGTTGTCATCATCATCATCATCATCTGTTTACCCTCCAGGTTCGGTTTTCCCTCGGACTTAGCGAGGGATCCCACCTCTACCGCCTCAAGGGCAGTGTCCTGGAGCTTCAGACTCTTGGTCGGGGATACAACTGGGGAGAATGACCAGTACCTCGCCCAGGCGGCCTCACCTGCTATGCCGAACAGGGGCCTTGTGGAGGGATGGGAAGATTGGAAGGGATAGGCAAGGAAGAGGGAAGGAAGCGGCCGTGGCCTTATGGTAGGTACCATCCCGGCATTCGCCTGGAGGAGAAGTGGGAAACCACGGAAAACCACTTCGAGGATGGCTGAGGTGGGAATCGAACCCACCTCTACTCAGTTGACCTCCCGAGGCTGAGTGGACCCCGTTCCAGCCCTCATACCACTTTTCAAATTTCGTGGCAGAGCCGGGAATCGAACCCGGGCCTCCAGGGGTGGCAGCTAATCACGCTAACCACTACACCACAGAGGCGGACGGCAGTTGTTCTGAACAATTTCTTAGAAATGTTATTTAGCAAGTGTTATAATTTACCGGCCACGTTAATCGAACGAACGATATTTTGAATGTGGAATATCTTGTAACGGGAGAGGTGGGGAAGAAGGAAGGTCGAGAGGAGGGGACAGGACGAGGGGACGCAATATGAAAGCAAGGGGTAAGGAGCTTTGCTTCCCCAGTGCTGTCAACTCGTCCAAAAAAAAAAAACCCGGTCCTGAAGAGTGCGTTTTAATATTCATTTCCCAGGGAACACGAGAAAGTGAAAATAGAACGGGACAGTGCGATAGTGGAAGAATGTCATCTCTTTACACTGCGTTACAATAAGGCTAGGCATTCTTTCGCAGTAGATTGAAAGATTCTGAAATTACTTAATAATTCAATATATTCTTCTAAAATAAAAGCCATGTCCACACATACCATGAATAACCGCGACACTTACAAGAAAACCGTCTCTGTAGTGTAGTGGTTAGAGTGATTGAAAAGTCCACTCAGTCTCGGGAGGTCAACTAAGTTGAGGTGGGTTCGATTCCTACCTCAGCCATCCTTGGTTTTCTGTGGTTTTCCACTTCTCCTGCAGGCAAATGCTGGGATGGTCACGGCCACTTCCTTCCTTCTTCCTTGCTTGTCCCTTCCAATCTTCCCCTGTTCAGCATAGCAGGTGAGGTCGCCTGGGCGAGGTACTCGTCCTCCTTCCCAGTTGTATCCCCGACCCAAAGTCTCACGCTCTAGGACACTGCCCTTGAGACTGTAGAGATGGGATCCCTCGCTGAGTCCGAGGGAATAAACGACTCTGGCGTGTAAACAGACTAAGAAAGAAGAAAGAAACACTTAAAAGAAGAGTCCGCAGTGGGCTGAACACCGAGTTTGCATGGTTACAGCATTAATAACTCCCCGCCTCCCAAACCCCATGACACTACAGCCCTGGAGGGCATTGGCCTACGAAGCGACCGCTGCTCAGCCCGAAGGCCTGCAGATTACAAGGTGTCGTGTGATCAGCGTGACAAATCCTCTCGGCCGTTATTCTTGGCTTTCTAGACCGAGACCGTCATATCAGCATCAGATAGCTCCTCAATTCTAATCACGTAGGCTGAGTGGACCTGGAACCAGCCTTCAAATCCAGGTAAAAGTCCCTGACGTGGCCGGGAATCGAACCCGGGGCCTCCGGGTAAAAGGCAAGCACGCTACCCATACACCACGGGGTGGGCACAACACTAATACCGTACCCGTTTTCAGAGAATCTCATTTTCCAGATTCTTTCAGGTTTCAAAGACCAGTTATAATCCATAGTATAAGCACGCCCTTCTGATTGATAATTTATTTCATTTAATGCATTATTGATACAGGTAAGTACAAGATGTAAACTTTGATGGGTTTGTAACACTTACCGGCCCACTAGTGTTCTTCTTCTTCTTCACCATGTACCCAACTGGTTTGGTGTAATAGGCCATCATTTCGTGGAACGTGTCTGCTCCGGATTATGGCAGTTACATCGGAGTCACTATAGGTCGCTTGTGTGTCCTGATTGCTGCATAGTTTCCAAGTATTTTCCTTTACAGGTCGACAGATTATCCTGATAAATTTATTTTCAAACGTAATGTAATTTTCTTAATTAAAACCCAATTTTCAGTCGTTCTTGTAACACGGAACTTCAATGATAACCCTTCATCATCATCATCGTCATCATCATCATCATCACTCGTGGTCTGCCTATCGGCAGGTCTTCGCATGAATTCTCCACGCTGTTCTGTCTCCAGCCATTCTCTTTGTCTTCTATTTACCTTTACAGTGTCTACTAACTGATACTTCTTCCTTCTTCTCTTCAGTTTCCCTTGTATCTTCCCTTCCAATGCTTCGGTTATTAAACACTTTCGTCGCAAACAGTGGCCTAACCAATGTTTCTTCCGTCTTTGAATGCATTCCAATATCGTTCTCCCTGCTTCACCCACTGTTTTTAATACTTTCTCATTCCTTACTTTTTCCTGCCAGCTGATATTCTCCATTTTCCGCCAGATCCACATTTCAAGTGCTTCTAGTCTTCTTTCTTCCACTTTTCTCAACATCCAAGTCTCAGCCCCATAAAGCGCCACACTCCACACAAAGAACTTCACTAACCTCTTCTTAAGGTCCTTATTTAGAGGCCCACTCAACAGTGTCCTTTGTTTCATAAATGCTTCCTTGGCCATTGCAATTCTAGTCTTCACTTCGTCCAAGCAATAAAGATCACTTCTGATTATGCTTCCCAAATATTTGAATTTAGACACTTGTTCGATCTCCTCCCCCGAAAGTATTATATGAGCTCTTGAGTCCTTTTTTGACCCCGTGATCATTGCCTTGGTCTTTTTCCTATTAATTTTCATGCCTAACTTCTTACGGGATCTATTCAATTTTTCCAACATAGCATTCATCATTTTCTCAGTTTCTGCTAGAACCGCTATGCCATCTGAAAATCGAATGCATTCAATTCTTTTTCCTCCTACTGCCACACCTTGTTTTCCTTGAAAGCAATTTGCAATTAATTCCTCCAGGTATTTATTAAACAGCGTTGGTGAAAGAGAACAGCCTTGCCTCACCCCTCTGCCAATTTTTCTTCCTTCTGACAGATCATGTCCTATTCTGATTTGGACAGTTTGCTTTATGTAAAGTTAAGCCTTCTTTCTTTCCAGTCTACTCCATTCTTCTTCAGTATGCCCAACAATTTCTCCCATTGAACTCTGTCAAAAGCCTTTTTCAGGTCAATAAAAGTCACAAATAGCAGTCTTCCTTTTTCAATGTATTTTTCTCCAATAGTTCTTAGTAAACCAATAGCATCTCTTGTACCTTTTCCCTTTCTAAATCCATACTGCTCTTCCTTAATAGATTCATCTAATTTTTGATATATCCTTCGATTCAGGACTCTCAATAGTACTTTTGCTGCATGGGAAATCAGACTTATGGTCCTGTGATCTTCAAACTTACATGCATCCATCTTCTTTGCTATAGGGATCATTACTGTGGTTAGGACATCTTCAGGCCATTGGCCTGTCTCATATATTCTGTTACAAAGTGATGTCAAAATTTGCGTACCCTTATTTCCTAACCCTTTTACAATTATTTCTATTGGTAGAACATCAGTTCCACATGTTTTCTGCTCATTTCTTTAATAGCAAGCGCTACTTCATCCTCAAGTATAGAGCATCCCTTTTCATCTTCAGTCACTTTACTTTCTTCTTCTACGTGGATGTCTAGTGGCCTATCTTCAAAGACTCTACATATTTTAAAGTCTCATTTGGATCAGAGCCATCACTTTCCTCCTGTCTTACAACTTTTCCTTTTAAATGCCATACTCCTTGCTTCTTGATACATCGGTTCATATTTCCCTTCTCTTTACAAACTCTCAATCTCCTCACATTTCTCATTTAACCACTTTTCTCTAGTTATGTCAGCTTCTTTTCTTAACTCATTATTTAGCGTTCTGTATTGCTTTTTGCCTTCTTGTGTTTTAATTGCTTTCCAATTTCTTCCATTTTCTCCAACATCTCCTTTGTTATCCACTCTTTTCTGTTTCTTCGTCCTCCTCTTATGCCAAGTGCTTGTTTTGCAGCCTCTTTCATTCCATCTCTAATTGCTATCCAGTCTTTATTTATGTTTGCTGTATCTACAGTGGTTTCCATCGTTTCGGTAAAAATACTCTCCATCTCGTCACGGTTTTCTTTTCCCATAAGCTTTCCTAGATTTAGCCTCTCTCTAACTGGAGCTTTAGTGGTTTTCTTTAGTTTTACTTCCACTTCAGCTACCACTAGGTTGTGATCCGAGTTTATGTGTGCTCCCGGATAAGACTTTGCATTTATCATCCCACTTCTGTATCCCTTTTGTATAATGATATAGTCGATGTGATATCTTTGATCATTCAGCGGAGATGTCTAAGTATACCTGCGTATTTTGTGGTGTTCAAATAATGTACTCGTATTTCCTATCACTAACTGGTTCTCTTTAGAGAAGTCAATTAGGGTCTGTCCTCTATTGTTCCTTTCTCCAACAATTCCCTCTTCCTCAACTACAGCATTCTAATCCCCCATAATAATAACACAAACACCCTTTTGCTCCTTCTCAATTGTTTCTTCTATCATCTCATAATATTTTTCCATCTCATCTTCGGGATGTTGACGGTTGGCATATACACCTGTATTAGCACCAAATCTTTTCCTTGCCCCTTTAATCTCATCATCATTAACCTGCCATCAATTTCATTTACATTAATAATTTTCCCTCTGATGTCGTTTTTCAGTAGGAATCCTATTCCACTGGTTCCATTTTTCACTTCTCCTGAGTAGTAAAAAGGGTAATCACTACTTCTAACTTCACCACTTCCACCCCAACGCACCTCAGACATACCAAGGATATCCAGACGGTTCTTAATCATTTCTTGCTTGGCATTTTCTAGTTTTCCACTTTGTAATAGTGTTCGAACATTCCACGTCTCTATTCTGAGTCTTTTTCCTACCTTACTTTTCCTCTTCAGAACAACATGTTGTTTAACATCCTGATCAAGAGTTTCTCTCATTGTAGTCCTCTCCCTGAGATCCGACTGACAGGACGATTTGCCTCTGGAATCTTTTACTGCGAGAATCATTTCATGCACTACTGGGGAAAAATAAATAAATCTGGTAGTTTCCCGTTTCTTTCCACATTTAAACTAACATAACAAGAGACATGTATGAAAGTTATTCTCCCTAAACGTTTCAACTATCAAAAAACTGCACCACACGAAAAAAATTACAAACTATATGCACTTCTAGACCTTTCGGATAAAGGATGTACTCCACAAGCAAAAACTGTAAAAATATTTGTTTAAAGTAATAAATATCTTCCTTTATCATCAACGCCATAAAACTGGCCTCGTTTTATACCTTCCTGCCAGTTTTGAGTGAACTGTAGATCATATCCTATGCAACACCATGCGATGTAGTAAACATCATGGAGTTTCCTTAAGAAGTTTTAATTGAAAATTGTCTCTTCAGCAGAAGTATTTGTTATCATGAGACTCCTATCGATCTACAATGCTGACAAGCCATTTGAAGGTCCCCCCAGAATAAGGGTTTATGCCACAAAACTAAAATGTTCAGGAAACAGAAAAATCGTCTGAATAATGAGAAAATGAAAAATATATATTTTGAATTAAATCAGAATGCTTAAAGACCACTTGAAAACCGAATCATCACAAATTAACCTTATTAATGTATTATAAAAGCACTTTCTCATTTTGAAATCATGGAATAAGGGTCTAAACCACATTTTCACAGTTTAATACACTTTGTAATAGTGTTCGAACATTCCACGTCTCTATTCTGAGTCTGTTTCCTACCTTACGTTTCCTCTTCAGAACAACATGTTGCTTAACATCCTGATCAAGAGCTTCTCTCCCGGAGATCCGACTGACAGGACGATTTGCCTCTGCGAGATGAATCACTTCAAATCACTATAGAATCCTCTGAATTCTTGAGACATCTTCAGTAGGTCATTCTTTTTTCTTTCTTAATGGGCAGTGTTCAGCCGTAGAGTTGTGGCAGTTCTTGAGGCAGGAATAGTGGCTGATTACGTCTGTTCTTGACACTTTTAACTAAAGCATATCTTTCCCGAGGAGCAATCAAATTGTGGCATGTTCCCATAAACACAGATGTGCGGTCATCTTCAGAAAACTGCAGTCACATTCCTTCAGTAACCTGGAATTTAGGACCTTTGACCAACATTTCGCGTCTTTGAAGTCAGAACTATGAACAGACAGACTAAACATGCCTGAAAAAGATATTTTACATACCTGCAGTGAACTACTGTCACTACCTTTTGCTGGAACGTGGTATTCAAAAGGTTTCCGACGTGAAGTGGCATCTGTTCTCTGATTACACCTCCTTTTCGGTTCAAAGATTTTGAGGCACTTATTCACAAGAAACAAATACTGCTCATTAAGGTCCATTGTATAGTATTCTGTACACTACTCCTCCTTTTCACAGTCGGTGAGCTGAATACACCCATTCTCGTTACAGAGCTCTGGATCATACACACGGCCCCGAAACAACGAAGAACCAGAAAATTATTATAATGATATACTCTATACCAATTTTTTTGTTATTTGCTTTACGTCGCACCGACACAGGTAGGTCTTGTGGCGACGATGGGATAGGAAAGGCCTAGGAATGGGAGGGAAGCGGCCGTGGCCTTAATGAAGGTACATCCCCAGCATTTTCCTGATGTGAAAATGGGAAGCCACGGAAAACCATCTTCAGGGCTGCCGACAGTGGGGTTCGAACCCACTATCTCCCGATTACTGGATACTGCCTGCACTTAAGCGACTGCAGCTATCGAACTCGGTCTATACCATTTTACCGTAATGATAATTAAATGAATGGTTTGTATAATGCATTATGTATTAAACATTGACCAAATTTATTCTAAGGACCTTCCTTAGCACAACATAACCCATTTATTATAGACCCTTATTCCACTCACCTGTTGTGGCCTCGTTTTTGCTTCTTTAATATCGCCTTTCGTTGTTGTATAAGCCTCACTCCTATTTCGTTTCCTTTTACGTTCATTATCCTTCCAGTTATCCATATTTATCTTAGTTTTTCTGGTTTTATTCAAGTTTTTTTAACTCGTTGGACGAAACATTCAACACACTGGCATCCATCTTGAATGAGTGGCATAGACCCTTCTTCCAGGCAAAGAAGTTTTTTAACAGACAAATGACCTATGACTATCATAGTTCGTATGCAATAACCTCAGATGATATAGACCCTTATTCCGCAAAAAAACTCAACTTGCTGAAAAATGTGGTTTAGACGCTTATTCCGGGCGGACCTTCATTTGTTTTTAAAATGCTGCTGTATGACACCGATGGAAACTTGGACAGGGCCATCTGTATGAAATTCTCACGACAAAGAAACTCAGCTCGCCAGTGTAATTGAGAAACTACTCGCAAATTTGTTCGTAAACTTATCCGCACTTCACACAGCCATATAATTTGATCTGATGTCTTGCGTAAACCGGCACTGCCCTGAACCTGCTCAAACTTTACAGAAAAGAATGTCATAAAAATGTTTGATTCAGGCCACATCTCTTCCATATTGTCTGAAACCTTTCTCCTCCTGTAATGGTTTTTCGGACAATGGAAGCACTAATTCTGTCTCACAGAGTGCAGCACCAATCAAAGAAACATTTAAATCACTCATGTGCCTCGTAAAAGGGGAAGGTGCCTGCGTGCTTACATCTTAAGAAGCTTGGCGACCAGGGGACCCCTAGCTGACCTTCCGCGAGGCTTTCGTGACCCTTCCCATTGTTTTTCCCACACCTCATTCTTCAAACGATCTTTCCTGATAGGAGAAGACGTCCGGCGTTCGGTTCAGAGTGGCCTAGGTTCGAATCCCAGTGGAACGGGCGTTCTGTTGTCCTGCACTAGGTGCTAATAGCACACCTCACATGGCCAGCGACCATCTTGTTGCACTTCACGGTTTTTCACACAATTTGCCGTATCATTAGCAAATTGAACTGCTTGCATAATGCCCACGTAAGTGAATCTATTCTGCCGTTATACGGCATTCAGCGAATCATCCGTGCAAATTAGGTAAATAATAGCAGCGGGACGTATACCTTCTTTCTTTTTCAAAGAAACGACAGTAACTTGTGAACCGCTGGCGATAATAAAAGGCCGGTTTTGCCTTGCACTATTTGTGTCGCAGCTTGCTTTATCTATGATGACGTAATTCTATTGGAAGGACACAGCCCCCTGCGCTCACAGCGATACAACACGCTACATAAACCAGAAAGGCCTTGGAATATTTGCTTCTGATTACAACTGCCGTTGTTGCATCACGGATCTAAGTTGCGGTTATCAGGCCGAACTGTTTTATTGCCAGATGTTACAGGATAACTATCGAAAGATCCTCCTGTGAGTTACGAGGGACGGGGTTGGCATGTTCTGCCTATCGTGGGTTGGAGATGACGGCACCCTTAGCTGTTTGCACACTTCTTATTCTTCAAGCCATCGTTCCTTTACGACTTCTCTTATTTTTTATAATTATCTTCACAATTTCCTTGTCGATATCGACCGATGACCACGCAGTTTTACACCTTAAGACAAAAACCATCTCCCGTTAACACCACTAAACACTATTTCCATGTTAGTAATGCTTGGCGTTGAAGTCTAGTCGGTCGGTAAAACTGTAAAGACATAAATGACTGGAATTTGTGTTCTGTATAACTTTTGTTACTGTATATAATACTTTCCAATAGAACCAACAACATAGGCATTTAAAAAAGTACATTTTAGGCACCTTCCCCTAAACTTCCATTTCACCCAGCGTGAATAAAAATTATTTATAACCTAACCTGTAGCACCTTATTCCCAGACTTTACATACCGATTTTAATTAAATTCCGTTCCCTCGTTTTCTCGGGGGTCGTTGTTGATATCTACTTATCAACAAAAATCGAAATCCATGAATATCTCTGTTATCATAGCCGGTATGGTAAAAATGCATAAGATATAAATGATTATAAATTTAATTCTATATAACTTTAAGTATGTATTTATCGATAGGACCATTAATAACATTAATATTTGAGAATTTAAATTTAGGTCTTCCCCTAAACTACCATAACACTCCCAATGAAAGTAGTATAAGTGGGGGATTCTGCGGCCTCCTCCTCCTCAGGCCCTCCGCGGAGGCCTCCTCCTCCCGCGGGAAATTTGAATTTTGGCGCGAGATTTGAATTGGTAAACAAAGCCACGTGCTCTTTTGACAGCCACGTGCTTTTTTGACAGGTGCCATCCGCCATCATGCATCGCAAACCTCAGTGCAGCCCTCTTTACGACACTACCTTTGAAATGTGGTGGCGGCAATTTCTACGTGCTCTTGTTTGTAAACAAAGCCACGTGCTTTTTTGACAGCTGACAGCAGCCATCCTTAATCAACAGAGCATCGTGCTGCCATCCTTTGAAATGTGTTGGCGGCATTTGAAAAATTCCACGTGCTCTTGTTTGGAAACAAACCCACGTGCTTTTTTGATAGCAGCCATCTTTAATCAACAGATCACCGAGCTGCTATCTTTACGGCTACTACCTTAAGAGCGGGCAATTTGAAAAATTACGTCAGCTGTCATCCGCCATATTTAATCAACAGAACACAGTGCTGCTATCTTTAGCTACATACCTTTGAAATGTGGTGGCGGTAATTTGAAATTCGATGTGATTTTTTGAGAAGCTGCCATCTTTAATCAACAAAGCACCGTGCTGCTACCTTTATCGTAGTAGTGGGCAACTTTAAAAAATTCCACGTGCAGCTGCGACCATCTTTCATCAACAAAGGAACGTGTTACTATCTTTAGCTAAATACCTTTGAAATGTGGTGGCGGTAATTTGAAATTCTATGTGCTTTTTGACAAGCTGCCATCTTTAATCAACAGAGCACCGTCCTGCTATCTTTAGCTACATACCTTTGAAATGTGGTGGCAGGTAATTTGAAAAATTCCGTTTGCTATCATCATTAAACAGTAAAACGTTAGTGCATACGCTATTACCAGCGTAATAATTTATACCCTCTCCGTAAATATTTTTGGACTAACTGCATGGTTGTGGGAATCCGTGTCCTTAAAGTGGTTCGCCGCTTCGTTATTTATTCATGGTCAAAGATACCCTTATTTTCAATACTTATAAACTGAAACCTTCTCCGGCTGGAAAGGTTATTAAGATGCCCTTCTGTCGTGTGAGTCCAGACGGTGCCTTACTGTATTCTCCTGCATTCTAGTGGCGTAGGTAAGAACTACCTCACCACTCGCTCCTTCTACCTCTGGACGCGTGTACGCACGTTATTGTGGAAGCAGTGAACTGACTGATGGATCTTGGGTAATCGCCATTACAGTTCGGAAAGTGAAGCGACATGGTAGTGTGGTGTGCCTCTCTCCCTAGCAAGATGAATTGTGTAATTATGGTGGGCCCAGGCTGAAGTTACTTTGCTAGGGCTTTAGCCCTAGTGAACCTCGAAGGTTTTCTTTAGATTTTTCTTCCTCGCCTGCAATTTGTAGTACATTTTAAGGATTTCTTCTACTATACGTGAGTAAGGATATTATGATGGAGCGACCTCACAACTACCGCGGCATGCTAATCTGTAAGTGTTTTTCAAACTAATCTTATACCGATTCTATGTGGCGAACTGAAAATTCCCAAAAGTGAAGTGTGTGCCGGGATACGATGTTGTTTTGCGTCATCTAAAACCTACGTTTTTGCCTTGTGGTATTTGAACATTTTTCGGGTTATTAAAAGGAACTTACAGTATATGGAAATAACCTTTGTCAACTTGGAACTTGCGTGTACTGTAAATGAACAATTTTGTTTTATTATTCTTCGAGATTGTACATTCAAAACTTAATGTTTGATTATGGTTTTCTAGGCCTAATAAGTAGGTGGTAAACGCAATATTTTAGCTCAGCTCCCTACCAAGCGAGTTGCTACAAGGGTGTGGGATTTACGTGTGTATTCTGTTTCCGTTCTAACTTCATTTCCGACTTCTTTATTTAATTTTATTTCCTATTTGCTTGGTATTTGGGTGGTATTTCCGCGTCCCGTTTTTCTCTTGTCTCTTATGATGTTTTCGCCTATTGTTGATTTGCGGCCTGTGATTGGCCCTATCCTTTGACTGACCTATCGTGGTTGGTTGCCATGGAAACGAAAAGATGTTGAGATTGTTGATGAATGTTGATGAAGATGTATTGATGTCCCTGTTACGAATTTTGCATTGTGGGCGGTTCAACCTGTTTCCTTTCAGTTGATTTTGGTTTTTTCTCTCCCTTTTTTCTACCCGGTGTTGTGGATCTTATTACTATTATTTTGGGTTTTCTTCTCTTGGAAACTTGATCGTAATTTCCCACCCATCCTTATAGGAGCTCCTTTGGAAATACCCTAAAGAACATTTCAGTATCAACAAAATAACTGTTTAATTCAAATTGATTCTAGGTTGAATAAGATGTGTGATAGAACTAAGTACTTGTTAAGGTAATTTATTGGTATTTAAAAGATTCCTTCGAGTTGAAGAGGCGTTTCAGAATTGTATGTAGTCTGGTTAATTTTCTTATTCCTTATATAATTAATTGATTAATTTTTCTCTTTTATGAGCATTCGATCGTAGGTTTTTCTGATCTTTGAGCAGTAAGTTCGTAAAATTTAATTTTCCAGCGAGGATATACCTTTATTAATTTGTAAGTTAACTTAAAGCTTGTCATTAAATCTCTCTTTGTTTCCAAGTAAGTGTTGGTGTGTTTTTAAGGGGCTAATTTTGAGATGACCAGGTCTATATTTAATCCACCCCTTCGGTGTCAGCGATTGATTTAGGGGTGAGCGTTTTTTTACTTCATAAGTGTTAGCCTCGCACGTTTCCATGACTGATCTGTGTCTTGGCTGCATGGTCAGAGTATTTGTGCTGTCACTTTGGGTGATTGTGTGATTAATTGCTCTAAGTGCTATAACGCGAACCTAACCTCTCATCTACCATCTCGAAGGAGAATATACTTAGTTTACGACAAGATGCCCTTTCCGACGCTAATTAGCACTTAGAGGATACTACACAAGATGGCGGCGGCTGTTATAGCCTCCTCTACCTCCTCCTCCTCCTCCTCTGTCAAGGCATAGCTTTATTGAGCATGCATCGCCAAGGCATGAGTGTGCAGCGATAACATCATTGGGCATGTTTAGACTTGCGGATTACAAAAGAAACACAGCAATACTAAAATAGAACACTCTACTAGACGTTATTAACTTCAACATGTGATTAGAACATTGATTGATGTGTTGAGAACACTAAATAAGTAATCAAGACTAGAATCGAACACTGCTCACGATAAAACATGTGTTTAGAACATGTCCAGGAATACCTTTGTCCTAAGAAGATTAAATTGAAACATAACAAGACTAGAATCGAACACTGTACTCGTTGTTGTTAACTTCAACATGTGATTAGAACATGTCAGGGGATACCTTTGTTCTAAGAAGATCAGATCGAAACATAACATGACTAGAATCGAACACTGTGCTCAATGTCGTTAACTTCATCATGTAATTAGAACATTGTTTGATGTGTTCAGATCACTAAATAAGTGATCAAGACTAGAATCGAACACCGTGCTCGATACAATATGTATTTAGGACATGTCAGGGGATACCTTTGTACTAAGAGGATTGGATTGAAACATAACAAGAATAGAATCGAACACTGCACTCGATGTCGTTAACTTCAACCTGTGATCAGAACATTGATTGATGTGTTTAGAACATTACATAAGTGATTAAGACTAGAATCGAACACTGTACTCGATACAACATGTGTTTCGAACATGTCAGGGGATACCTTTGTTCTAAGAGAACTTCCGAGAAGTTTGGAAGTAGGAGAAAGGGAAGAGGTAGGAAAGGGAAATGTGGAGTAGTGGATAGGAAAAGACAGATAGAACAGGGTCATGAGATGGAGAAAAGGGGGGAGGAAGTAGATTCTACAGCTGTCAGGAAAGATAGGACTGACCAGGAGGAGAGGGGATCAAATGAGATGGGTAGGGTTGAGGCTCTGGTCATGGGGGATTCTATCGTTAGGCATGTCGGGAAAGTGTATGGAGAAAAGGGTACCAGAGTAGAGTGTTATTCAGGAATTACGTTAAGGCAGATGTTGAGGAAAGTAGAAATGAAGGAGGAGGGAAGGGAAAGAATGGTAGTGTTTCACGTTGGTACTAACAACGTAAGACAAGCAGGTATAAGTACAACATAGTTGGGGATGTGTGGGATCTGGTAAATGCAGCAGGGTGAAGTTTAAGGAACCGCAGATTGTTATCAGTGGGATACTGTGTAGGAGGGACACTGACTGGAAGGTGATTGGGGATTTAAATGACACTATGGTGTGGGTATGTGGGAAACTGGGAGTGAAATTTCTAGATCCTAATGGGTGGGTAGGAGATAGGGATCTGCGCTCAGATGGCCTTCAATTAAACCGCAGTGGTACATATAAGTTATAAAATTTGTATGGAACGGTAATAGGAAGGTACATTCAGGGAAAAGGGGTGGCCTAGGGAGCGGTGATAAAAGAATAGGGAACTGGAAATCAAGTAGGGATGACATAAAACTGTTAGTGCTCAACTGTAGAAGTATTGTAAAGAAAGGAATATAATTCAGTAATTTAATAGATATATACTTACCAGATATTGTAATAGGAGTTGAATCATGGCTGAGAAATGATATAATGGATGCAGAAATTTTTTCACGGAACTCGAGGCTGTATCGTAGAGATGGGATAGGAATGGTAGGAGGGGGCGTATTCATTCTCGTGAAAGAAGAATTGGTAAGCTACGAAAAACTTAAAGATGACAAGCACGAAATTCTAGGAGTAAGGCTCATTTCTAAAGATAAGGCAACTAGATGTCTTTGGAGTGTACAGACCAGGAAAGGGTAGCGCGAATGCTGATTCAGAATTATTTGATAAGATAATCAGCTATGTGGGAAACGATAGGGAAATGAACGTGATCGTAGCGGGTAATCTCAATTTACCAAATGTCAATTGGGAAGGTAATGCGAACGACAGGAAGCATGACCAACAAATGGCAAATAAGTTAATATGGGAGAGGCACCTGATTCAGAAAGTGATGGAACCAACTAGAGGGAAGAATATTCTAGATGAAGTGCTGGTAAAACCAGTTGAGCTCCATAGATAAACCGAAGTAAAAGATGGTATTAATGATCACGAAGCTGTTTTTGTGGTAATTAAAACACATGTGAAAGAAAGGAAGAGATTAAAGTTAAGACTGTTAGGCAGTACCATATGGCTGACAAAACAGACATGAGAGAGTTTTTAATAAGTAACTATGATCGGTGGAAAAAGATAAATAAAAAGGTAAACAGACTCTGGGACGAGTTTAAAGCAATTGTTGAGGAATATGAAAATAGGTTTGTACCTTTAAAGATGGTAAGGGCTGGTTTACACGGGTAGAGTAGCGAGGCGAGTAGAGTAGATAGTAGAGTAGCCACGTTACTCTACTCTTTTTGACACTTGTATCGTTCATACGGGAGTAGAGTAGAGTAGTGGCACCATGTCAAGACGCAAGCACATCGTAACAAAGAGTTTAAAGACATTCGCAAACATATTAATGCAAGAGGTTAGTGAAGCGTTAGAAGAAGCAAATGAGGAAAGAAGGGAGTGGGTAAGAGGCTGGCTTAGGAGAGATACACTCGGGGCATCAACATTAATTCTGAGAGAACTTGCGACACAGTATAAAGAAGAATAAAGAGAGTGTATGAGATCGAAGCCTGATAACTTCCAGACACTGTCAGATGCCATAACACCGCAAATTCAGAGAGACGACACAGTGATGAGAGATGCAATAACACCGAGATTTAAGCTTGAGGTGACTCTGAAGTTCTTCGCCACTGATAATAGCCACCAATACACAGTAAATCATGCTGGCGTAGGCCTAATTTGTAGTAGTTTCTTTGCCATAAATACCCCGATTACTGATCTATTTTTATAATTTGTTTGTTCGTTGCTTGTACGGCCTAAGTGTAGAGCTTAAGCTTCAAGACCTGACATTGTACTGTAAACAAGAATTATTTTGGATATTCCAAACAAAATATGAAAATTATTCTATTTGTTGTGGACAATACCGTTATTGCTTAAAATTAATGGCACTGGCAAGTGATATGTACAAGACCCTATGTATGTTATTAATATGGTTAAAGTACACAGTCCTGCATCATTGTCTAGACACATGATGAACACGCTGTGTAACACTGAAACTTGAGAAACCTTAATCTAAAGGGACAATCCAGCTGACACTTGTTTATATTTGTTGTTGCATCTTCGAAACCATTATAGGTGTAGGTATTTTTAAAATCCTTCTTCCATCGAAAAGAGGGAGGTCTGTTCTCCATTATAGGACGATACACCTGCATGTGTTTGACCTCCATAGGTGTACCTCCCCTTAATATCACTCAGCTATAATGTTACGTTGTGCCTTTCTTTCTTAATCTGCTCACCCTCCAGGGTTGGTTTTTCCCTCGGACTCAGCGAGGGATCCCACCTCTACCGCCTCAAGGGCAGTGTCCTGGAGCGTGAGACATTGGGTCGGGGGATACAACTGATGAGGATGACCAGTACCTCTCCCAGGCAGCCTCATCTGCTATGCTGAACAGGGGCCTTGGTGGGGATGGGAAGATTGGAAGGGATGGACAAGGAAGAGGGAAGGAAGCGGCCGTGGCCTTAAGTTAGGTACCATCCCGGCATTTGCCTGGAGGAGAAGCGGGAAACCACGGAAAACCGCTTCCAGGATGGCTGAGGTGGGAATCGAACCCACCTCTACTGAGCTGAACTCCCAAGGCTGAGTGGACCCCGTTCCAGCCCTCGTACCACTTCAAATTTCGTGGCAGAGTCGGGAATCGAACTCGGGCCTCCGGGAGTGGCAGCTAATCACACTAACCACACCACTGATGCGGATGGCTTTGAGTATTACCTTCCAAATTATACTTTAGTAAACCACTTAAGAGAGGGAGTGTAGATGTCTGCGGCACCATTCCAGACTTCTTGGATTTACGAATTTTCGTCAGTTCTTGGTTGTAGATACATCGTATTTTTTAAAAAAAATTCTGTTTAAGTTCCATAAAACCGAAACCCTCTTTACCCATTTTCGAAATCAAGTCCTCTTTCGCCGCCCGTCTCATATTTATGTTTCTGTAAATAATGCTGTTTATGTATCATAAACATTCTTCTTCGCAGTACAGTTCTACAAATTTGCCTGTTTCTTCTTTTTGCGGCCAAATAAACGCACAGGCATGCTCAGTTTACTCAGCGGAATACCGTCAGTACACTCGGCTTTCTCCGCCAGCTCTCGGTGGAGGGGGAAGGACTTTACCACAGCGGAATACCGTCAGTACACTCCGCCAGCTCTCGGAGGAGGGGGAAGGACTTTACCACAGCGGAATACCGTCAGTACACTCCGCCAGCTCTCGGAGGAGGGGGAAGGACTTTACCACAGCGGAATACCGTCAGTACACTCGGTGGAGGGGGAAGGACTTTACCACAGCGGAAATCCACTCTACTCTACTCGCCTCACCACTCTACCCGTGTAAACCAGCCCTAAGGAATGGTAAATATCCACTATATTATAACAGAGAAGTAAAGAGACTAAGGAGGAGGTGCAGGTTGGAAAGAAATAGAGTTAGAAATGGCTGTGGAAGTAAGGAGAAATTGAAAGAACTTACTAGAAAATTGAATCTACCAAAGAAGTCAGCTGAGAATAACATGATGGCAAGCATAATTCACAGTCATACAAATTTTAGTGAAAAATGGAAGGGTATGTATAGTTATTTTAAGGCAGAAACAGGTTCCAAGAAGGACATTCCAGGAATAATTAATGAACAAGGGGTGTGTGTATGCGAGGATCTTCAAAAGGCAGAAGTATTCAGTCAGCAGTATGTAAAGATTGTTGGTTACAAGGATGATGCCCACATAGAGGAGGTGACTAATACTAAAGAAGTATTACAATTTACCTATGACAGCAATGACATTTACAGTAAAATACAAAAGTAGAAAACTAGAAAAGCAGCTGGAATTGATAAGGTTTCGGGGAATATACTAAAGACAATGGGTTGGGATATAGTACTGTATCTGAAGGACATGTTTGATTATTGTTTGCATGAAGGAACTTTACCAAACGAATTGAGAGTTGACGGAGTAGCCCCTGTATATAAAGGAAAGGGTGATAGACTTAAAGCTGAAAATTACAGGCCAGTCAGTTCGGCATGCACTGTATGTAAGCCTTGGGAAAGCATTCTTTCTG
Organism: Anabrus simplex; assembly: GCF_040414725.1. NCBI lineage: Eukaryota > Metazoa > Arthropoda > Insecta > Orthoptera > Tettigoniidae > Anabrus > Anabrus simplex. The sequence continues at coordinate 126,628,806 of NC_090275.1, read as the reverse complement.
ATTATATAAGACAAGTTTGCAAAATTAATAACTGAGTAGTATAAGTGGATGGTTCGGGCGCCTCCGCCTCCGCAGTCTCCCAGGGGCCTCCTCCTCCGCTGCCAACTTAACCTTACTAGCGCGATTTTTGAATTGGTATACAAAGCCACGTGCTATTTTGACAGCCACGTGCTTTTTGAGAAACAACAACTCATCGCCAAACTCACTGCTGCCATCTTGACGGGCCTAAACCTCAGTGCTGCCAACTTAAGCTCACTAGAGAGAGATTTGAATCGGTAAACAAATCCGCGTGCTTTTTCGACATCCACGTGCTTTTTAACACACAACAACGTATCGGTAATCTCAGTGCTGCCATATTGACGGGCCTTAACCTCAGTGCTGCCAACTTAACCTTACTAGCGGGAGATTTGAATCAGTAAACAAAGCCACGTGCTTTTTGACAGCTGTCATCCGCCATCTTTAATCAACAGAGCACCGTGCTGCCCACCTTAGCTACATATCTTTGAAATGTGGTGGTGGATAATTTGAAAAATGCTTTTTGACAGCAGCAATCTTCAATCGAGAGAGCGCCGTGCTGCACTCTTTAGCTACATACCATTGAAATGTGGTGGCAGGCAATTCCACGTGACAGCAGCCATCTTTAATCAAGAGAGCACCGTGCTGCAATCTTTAGTCGAAATGTGATGGCGACAATAATAAAAATTCTACGTCCTCTTCTTTGGAAACAATGCCACGTGCTTTTTTGACAGCTGTCATCCGCCATCTTTAATCAGGAGAGCCCCGTGCTGGACTCTTTAGCTACATACCATTGAAATATGGTGGCGGCAATTTGAAAATTTTTTTCGCTCTTCTTTGCAAACATACCCACATGCTTTTCTGACAGCTACCATCCGCAATCTTTAATCAAGAGAGCACAGTGCTGCACTCTTTAGCTACATAACTTTGAAATGTGTGGGCGGCACTGATCTCTATACCTGGATGGCTGGTAGCTTGGGTAGCAGTAAGCCGAATAGAAGATGACTGGCGTAGTAAGATGGCAGCGAGCGCACGGTGCAATAGACCACGAAGAGCGCGCTTGCTTTATTTATGCTTAGTTCAGTGACGCCAGGCCCCTTGATTGTAGTTCCACGAGTGTTCTGTGCTGTGTTATTGCAAAGTAAATAGTAGTGTATTTTACGAATTTAAGTTCGTTGCCTTGTAGTATACTTGTGGATTACAAGATTAAATTTAAACACGTACGTGTTTATGTATGAATGAAGAAATATTCTACGGGGTATTAACATACCGCAGTGTTCAGCTTATGGATGTACAAACAGAACCGATCAGCAGAAGGAGAAATAATTTCATCGGGGAGTTTTATACTGTACATAAGAATATTCCTAGGGTAGTGTTTTGAGTGTTAGGTTTATTGTATCGTATTTCGCATATTCTGGGAGCAAAATGGCAATTAATATTTGTAGGTTTCCTTTCTCGAGACCCGAACATCTAAGATGATCGATTAGGAGTATCAGGCGGGAGAGTTGGGAGCCTTCTAAGACAGCTGTTCTCTGCTCGGATCATTTAGAGGAAGACTGTTTTGATAGAAATGGACATGATAGAAGTGATGTACAGCCAACTGTTTTCTTCAGTTTTACTGAACATTAACTGCAAGTAAAGGCTTACTTATATTTTTTATTTCTCATAATTAAACTGACGGTTTCGATGAAATAATTGACGTGACCTTATAACAATCTTAGAAAATGAAGTCTGGAGGAATTCTAGACCTTATTTACATCAGTAATAATTATGGGTTTCAGACACTGGAGTGGTGGGAGAAGGGAAAGTGTGGTGGGTGTTTGGGGCTATCCCATTATACTATTCGTGGTATTTGGGGCTCTTTTAACTGGTGTTAAATATTTCTGATGATGACTATTATTATCGCTTTGCTAGCTGAATTTAATTAAAGAGGTCTGTAATAGTAAATTAAGCTGCAGGTAATGTGATATATTGACAAGTTTTGAATATTTGCTGGTTTTATAAATGTGTACAATTGCTTCAATGATATTTTAATTTGATAATATATGCGTTATTTCATGGAAACAGGAAACAGAACTTCATTATCAAGCACCGATTACGATATGTTTATACGTTTATAGGTACATCATTTTAAGAATGCATAATTTCGTGGCATACACGTATACAATTTACAGCAATGTTTCCAGAAACTGATTTTCACTCGTATTGTGTTACCGATCGCTAATGGCATGTATTCAGCACCTCAGTTAATATTTGTCGGCCGTTACTATACACTCATGTTTATTGCTATCCCGGAGATTTACTGACCTCGGAATGACGTGTCAGTGATCCCAATGTCCTTATGCTTTAAGTGAACATGTCTCTATATTTTTAATTATTCCAATGCGCCATTAATTGCGATTTAAAATTGACTATATTATCATTGCCTCCCCATAAGGAGAGCTCTAGGTTGGGTACGCCAACATGGCGAACCGCGCGCTCAACTTGGCGTACTTTCTCCTGCAGCGCAGAGCTGCCATCATCGATCCATGTATAGAGATCAGTGGGTGGCGGCAATTTGAAAAATTCCACGTGCTTTTGTTTGAAAACAAAGCCACGTGCGTTTTTGACAGCTACCATCCGCCATCTTTAATCAAGAGAGCACAGCACCGTGCTGCAACATTTAGCTACTTACCTTTGAAATGTAGTGGTGGCATTTCGAAAAATTCCACTCGATCTTGTTTGGAAACAAACCTACGTGCTTTTTCTACAGCAGTCATCCGCCATCTTTAATCAACAGAGCACCGTGTTGAGTAGTATAATACAGGGATTCGGCGGCCTCCTCCTCCTCCGACACTCGGGAGAGGCCTCCTCCCCCAAGGGAAATTAGAATTTTGGCGCGAGCTTTGAATTTGTAAACAAACCCACGTGCGTTTTGACAGCTGTCATCGTCAACAACGCATCGCTAACCTCACGACTGCCATCTTGACGGGCCTAAACCTCAGTGCTGCCAACTTAACCTCACTAGCGCGAGATTTGAATTGGTAAACAAAGCCACGTGTTTTTTTGACAGCCACGTGCTTTTTGACAGCCAACGGCGCATCGCTAACACCACTGTTGCCATCTTAACGGGCCTAAACCTTTGTGCTGCCAACTTAACCTTACTAGGGCGAGATTTGAATCGGTAAACAAATCCACGTGCTTTTTTGATACCGTCATCCACCATCTTTAATCAAGAGAGCACAGTGCTGCCCTCTTTAGCTAAAAACCTTTGAAATGTGGTGGCGGATAATTTGGAAAATGCTTTTTGACAGCAGCCATCTTTAATCGACAGAGCACCGTGCTGCACTCTTGTGGCAGGCAATTCCACGTGACAGCAGCCATCTTTAATCAAGACAGCAACGTGCTGCACTCTTTACTTGAAATGTGGTGGCGGCAATAGAAAACTTCTAAGTGCTCTTGTTTGGAAACAAACCACGCGCTTTTTTGACAGCTACCATACGCCATCTTTAATCAAGAGAGGACCGTGCTGCCCTCTATAGCTACATAGCTTTAACATATGGTGGCGGCAAATTCGAAGTGCTTTACAAACTCACGTGCTTTTTTGACAGCTGTCATCCGCTATCTTTAATCAAGAGAGCAGAGTGCTGTACTCTTTAGTTGAAATGTGGTGGCGGCAAATTAGAAGTGCCTTAGAAACTCAGGTGCTTTTTTGAAAACTGTCATCCGCAATCTTCAATCAAATGAGCACAGTGCTGCACTCTTTAGCTACATACCTTTGAAATGTGGTGGCGGATAATTTGGAAAATGCTTTTTAACAGCAGCCATCTTTAATCGACAGAGCACCGTGCTGCACTCTGGTGGCAGGCAATTCCACGTGACAGCAGCCATCTTTAATCAAGACAGCACCGTGCTGCACTCTTTAGTTGAAATGTGGTGGCGGCAATTTGAAAACATCTAAGTGTTCTTCTTTGGAAAGAAACCACGTGCTTGTTTGACAGCTACCATCCGCCATCTTTAAACAAGAGAGTACCGTGCTGCCCTGTTTAGCTACATACCTTTAACATGTGGTGGCGGCTAATTCGAAGTGCTTTACAAACTCACGTGCTTTTTTGACAGCTGTCATCCGCCATCTTTAATCAAGAGAGCAGAGTGCTGCACTCTTTAGTTGAAATGTGGTGGCGGCAAATTAGAAGTGCTTTACAAACTCAGGTGCTCTTTTGAAAACTGTCATCCGCCATCTTTAATCAACAGAGCACCGTGCTGAGTAGTATAATACAGGGATTCGGCGGCCTCCTCCTCCTCCGACTCTCGTGAGAGGCCTCCTCCTCCCACGGAAAATTTGAATTTTGGCGGGAGATTTGAATTTTGGCGCGAGATTTGAATTTGTAAACAAAGCCACGTGCTTTTTGACAGCTGTCATCGACAACAACGCATCGCTAACCTCACGGCTGTCACATTGACGGGCCTAAACCTCAGTGCTGCCAACTTAACCTCACTAGCGCGAGATTTGAATTGGTAAACAAAGCCACGTGCTTTTTTGACAGCCACGTGCTTTTTGACAGACAACAACGCATCGCTAACCTCACTGCTGCCATCTTGACGGGCCTAAACCTCAGTGCTGCCAACTTAAGCTGACTAGCGCGAGATTTGAATTGGTAAACAAATCCACGCGCTTTTTTGACAGCCACGTGCTTTTTGCCAGACAACAACGCATCGCTAACGTCAGTGCTGCCATCTTAACGGCCTAAACCTTAGTGCTACCAACTTAACCTAACTAGCGCGAGATTTGAATCGGTAAACAAATCCACGTGCTTTTTTTGACAACCGTCATCTACAACGAGCTAGAATAACATAGAGAGGCGGAAGCGCTGCCTGGGTGAAGCTAATAGAATGAAAGTCCGCCATCTTTCCTGTGGTCACACAAGCATGGGGGCATGGCCTTTAAATGACGAAAAGTGTAGAAAATACGCATTTTAGAATCACTGGGGGAGAATTAAAGACCGTTGCCGATAGCTTGAAGCATTAAAGCGAATACCGCCACTTCATCATATTGCGGCACGAGGCCAACATCACGATCAGTTGATTGTGGGGTAGTTCGAAATCATCGCACAGTGACATACGAATAGGCCTCGAAATCGGAACAAGAGCCTTACCCTGCTTGGCTGTTGTGGTTAAGCGTAAATTAGAATAAAAACGATGGACTTAAATATTTATGACAGGAGGCCTTAAAATCATAGGGACCTACAATAGGTTACAACCTCATTCTGTTCATATTTTTAAAATATTGCATCCTCATGAGTACTGTGTTCCTTTCTTAATCTGTTTACCCTCCCGGGTTGGTTTCTCCCACGGACTCAGCGACGGATCCGACCTCTACCACCTCAAGGACAGTGTTCTGGAGCGTGAGACATTGGGTCGGGGGATACAACTGTGAGGGAGGGCTGAACCTGCTATGCTGAACAGGGGCCTTGTGGGGGGGGGGAGAAGGAAGTAGCCGTGGCCTTAAGTTAAGTACCATCCCGGCATTTGCCTGGATGAGAAGTGGGAAACCACGGAAAATCACTTCGAGGATGGCTGAGGTGGGAGTCGAACTCACTTCTACTCACTTAACCTCTCCAGGCTGATAGAATCCCGTTCCAGTCCTCGTGCTCCTTTTCAAATTTCGTGGCGGAGCCGGGAATCGAACCCGGGCTTCCAGGGGTGGCAGCTGCTCACGCTAACCAGTGCACCACAGAGGCGGCCCATGAATACTTTACCACAATAATCGTTTAGTGTAACTATTTATTATAATATAGGGGGGGTATCATGTTTCTCCCATTACCATATAATACTGGGATTACTAGCTGAAAGGTAAGCTTGAAAGTTGTCCATTATGAAGTGTGGCAACAGACATCTACAATAAAGGCTGTAAACATTTCAGAAAAGGAGTAAAATACTGTATTTATCATACTTAGTGTAATTTGAACGAAATAAGTGTTTTTTGTGGTTACGCTTTATTGGTGGTGGGCACTCCATTTCCTTTATTTGTAAATGTGAATGAAAATTAAATAGGGCTGGAAATGTACAGAGCATAAGCAACTGAATTGAGTGGGATACCATTTATCTCTTTTCGCCCTCACAACGCATTGTTCCGTTAATTCCTCGTTCTTTAAACGAAATCTGAAACAAAATTCGACAAATAATATTACCGTGGCAATCCGTACTTTGGCTAAGTAATCAATCAATCAATCAATAAATACTGATCTGCATTTAGGGCAGTCGCCCAGGTGGCAGATTCCCTATCTGTTGCTTTCCTAGCCTTTTCCGAAATGATTTCAAAGAAATTGGAAATTTATTGAACATCTCCCTTGGTAAGTTATTCCAATCACTAACTCCCCTTACTATAAATGAATATTTGCCCCAGTTTGTCCTCTTGAATTCCAACTTTATCTTCATATTGTGATCTTTCCTACTTTTATAGACGCCATTCAAACCTATTCGTCTACTAATGTCATTCCACGCCATCTCTCCGCTGACAGCTCGGAACATACCACTTAGTCGAGCAGCTCTTCTTCTTTGTCTCAGTTCTTCCCAACCCAAACATTGCAACATTTTTGTAACGCTACTCTTTTGTCGGAAATCTCTCAGAACAAATCGAGCTGCTTTTCTTTGGATTTTTTCCAGTTCTTGAATCAGGTAATCCTGGTGAGGGTCCCATACACTGGAACCATACTCTAGTTGGGGTCTTACCAGAGACTTATATGCACTCTCCTTTACATCCTTACTACAACCCCTAAACACCCTCATAACCATGTACAGAGATCGGTACCCTTTATTTACAATCCCATTTATGTGATTACCCCAGTGAAGATCTTTCCTTATATTAACACCTAGATACTTACAATGATCCCCAAAAGGAACTTTCAACCCATCAACGCAGTAATTAAAATTGAGAGGACTTTTCCTATTTGTGAAACTCACAACCTGAATTTTAGCCCCGTTTATCAACATACCATTGCCTGCTGTCCATCTCACAATATTTTCGAGGTCACGTTGCAGTTGCTCACAATCTTGTAACTTATTTATCACTCTATAGAGAATAACATCATCCGCAAAAAGCCTTACCTCCGATTCCACTCCTTTACTCATATCATTTATATATATAAGAAAACATAAAGGTGTGATAACACTGCCCTGAGGAACTCCCCTCTCAACTATTACATGGTCAGACAAAGCTTCACCTACTCTAACTCTCTGAGATCTATTTTCTAGAAATATAGCAACCATTCAGTCACCCTTTTGTCTAGTCCAACTGCACTCATTTTTGCCAGTAGTCTCCCATGATCCACCCTATCAAATGCTTTGGACATGTCAATCGCGATACAGTCCATTTGATCTCCAGAATCCAAGATATCTGCTATATCTTGCTGGAATCCTACAAGTTGAGCTTCAGTGGAATAACCTTTCCTAAAACCGAATTGCCTTCTATCGAACTAGTTATTAATTTCGCAAACATGTCTAATATAATCAGAAAGAATGCCTTCCCAAAGCTTACATACAACGCATGTCAAACTTACTGGCCTGTAATTTTCAGCTTTATGTCTATCACCCATTCCTTTATACACAGGGGCTACTATAGCAACTCTCCATTCATCTGGTATAGCTCCTTCGACCAAACAATAATCAAATAAGTACTTCAGATATGGTACTATATCCCAACCCACAGTCTTTAGTATATCCCCAGAAATCTGGTCAATTCCAGACGCTTTTCTAGTTTTAAACTTTTGTATCTTATTGTAAATGTCATTGTTATCATATGTAAATTTTATTACTTCTTTGGCCTTAGTCTCTTCCTCTATCTCGACATTATCCTTGTAACCAACAATCTTTACATACTGCTGACTGAATACTTCTGCCTTTTGAAGATCCTCACATACACACTCCCCTTGTTCATTAATTATTCCTGGAATGTCCTTCTTGGAACCTGTTTCTGCCTTAAAATACCTATACATACCCTTCCATTTTTCACTAAAATTTGTA